>NC_134777.1:28588761-28593761 GCF_046742065.1 Oratosquilla oratoria | reverse complement strand
CAAAAGATAGAGAAAAGAGAAATGTATATATATATATATATATATATATATATATATATATATATATATATATATATATATATATATATATATATATATATATATGATCAAATAAAATGAAAGAAACAAAACGATACAATACAGAATGAAATAAAACAAAATTAAATCGCATAAAACAAATATAGAAGACGAAATGAAACACAGAAAAATAGAATACCACAAAGCACAACCGATGCATTACACGATTAAAGTCGCTTCACTTTGCAGAGAACTCTACTTCGACAGAGATAAGGATGAAAAGGACAGTCGACGTTGAGGGAGGAAACGGTACGAGCAATCAAACTACTTGTGCAGCGGGAATAAAAAAAAATGTCCCGATTTTAACTAATGAGTATCATCAGTGGAATGTAGTTGTGTGCACAATCTCTAGATTCTTTTGCAATGATACTCTACAATTTTTCCATAACGGCTTACAATGGAAAAAACAATGCACAAAAAATATATATTGTTTTAGCAATGTCGATGAAATTAAAACATATCGATTGAGTGTTCATCTAGATTAGTCTCTAAACGTCGAACAGTATCATATGCAATCACGTCTGTGGGCAGAGGTCAATTCATTAATCCAATGACTGGTCAATTTTTTCAATCATTTATTGCAATTCTAAACTCATATTTCTCTTTTCATTTTGCATTTATTTGTTTATTCATCTATTCTATTTTTTCCTGAACTGTATCTTCTTCGTAAATATTTGGACTCCGACATCATTTCTTCATTTTAAAGATCCTGAAGACTTGCACTGCATTTCAGTTTGGTTTCAAGTACGATTTTAACCGCTTATGGTATTTAGTAATGTCAAGCTTGATTTTATGCAATAAGCTCCCGCCCTCCATCCCCGCTTCGGTCTGCTGATTGGCGGAAAGTGAGGACGTAGAAAGCCACGATTGGCTGTCAGTTCTCCCCACCTTTTCTATCAACCAATAACACGCGTCGGTGTGACGAGGGGGCGGAGTTGGTGTGACAGGTTAATTTGAGTAAGGATTATTTTTCACATCCATGTTAAGAGGTAATTAGTCAAGGATTATCAACTGAAGGTTAAGAGGGTCAACCAGAAGAAAATATGTAAACAGGTACGCAAAGCTGAAAGAGTTGATCAGGATGGATGGATGGAAAGATGGATGTTTTTAACCACGCAGTATTCCATGATTAATATATATATATATTATATATATATATATATATATATATATTATATATATATATATATATATATATATATATATATATAATATCAGAATAACAATGGTACAATTACGTCATGGTGAGAGGATTAATATACAAAATTCTCTCTGTCTTTCATTTTCTCTTCCTTTTATTGCCCTCCCTTTCTCTCTCTCTCTCTTTCTCTCTGTCTGTCTTTCAAACATTTTTTTCTCAATCTTATTACCCCTCTCTTTCTCTTTCACTTTCTCTCTCTTCCTCTTATTATCTCCTTCATTCTCTCTCTCTACCAATCTCTCTTTTTCTCTTGTTACCTCTCCCTATCTCTCTCTCTCTCTCTCACTCACTCAGTCTATCTCTCTCCCTCCGGTATGGAATATTGACTGCATAAATTTTATGGAACCAATAATTTAAAGCATTTAGTGGCAAGTCTACGCACAACAGTCACGCCACACTCTCTGATGACTGGAAAGCAATTTCCAATAAAAAAAAATAGTGATGATCAATTTCATCTTCTACCTTTCCTCCTCTCTGCAGACTTCTTCCTTACCCTCTCTGTGACCCAACATTTTTAGTGTGACATCGTCCACAAGGACAGAAGCGCTGGTTGCAATCGACAATAATACTACCCTCTGTCTTTCTCTCTTTCTTTTCCTCTACCTCTCTCTCTCTCTTTCCCTCTTCATTTGTACCTATCTCTCTCGATGTCTCTCTTCTAGTCTTACTTCCTCTCTCTCTCTCTCTTATTTCCCCTCCCCTCTCTCTCTCTCTCTCTCTCCCACTCTCTCCCATTCCTCTTAAACTCCCATTCCCCGGATAATGCGCTTACCCTAATCGCTTTACCTCCGGGCGTGCTTACCTGGTCACTAGCTACACTCGCGTTATTAGCTTACATGCAATCTCCACACCATGATCATACAGCCTTGATCAATACGTGTAACTACCACGCTTATGGTTTCCTGTTCATTTCTCAACCGAATAAAATTCTCTGGAGCCAACCAGGAAGACACCAGGAGCCACTAAGAGCCACCAGGAGCCACCAGGAACAACCAGAAAGACCTCTAGAGTGTGTCGTCGGTTTGAAGGAATTAACCGAGATTGATTTAATCCATATTTAACCTTCTCGCTGCAGAGGGGGTGGCAGGATTCATCGGCTTAGTAAAACCCCCCTGGCAACAGCAACTAGTGGAAGGAAAGCGAAGCAAAAACTGCCCCAAGATCTGAAGATATCTTGATTACTTGACAACCACTTGTGAGACTGATTCTTCTTTTGCTTGTGCTCATCATATATAAGCTTTACCAACTAAGAAGAAAAAATTATTATCTTTCCTGGGATGAATAATGTGATTACTTGAATGACAGAAAAAGACAATTGCCATTTCAAAAGGAGTGTTTAGCATTCTACCGCCAGTCATTACTAGAGTTTTTTTTTTATATTACAGCCCAGACTTGTTCAAGTGTCCACATCTACTGCAGGTGTATTTCCCTTGATGTGATTGGTTACCACATCATGGTAGAGAAAATTGTCCTTAGGTGAAGGATTAATGAAAGATTAATTCTCTTCACCCTTACCATATTTACCAAATGGCACTACACAGAGGTCGTGGTGTCCTATTTCTACTCCTTCGTCTGTTGCAAGTATAGAGTTGTATGTTCAGGGCGTGATCACCTCTCGATATCGTATGTCAGGCAATTTAGTTTCATGTCTGTGTGACGAAATTAGGTATCTTAAATCGTATTACGTCCAAGTCATTTCAGCCAACACAGTAAATGGTTTTAGTCACTCCATTTACCATTGACACAAGATATAATGTGTGATGTTCCCGAAATGAATTATTTTCTTCCTCACATGCCCCGTTAAAAACTGTTTCAACTCATATAAGACACATGAACATTTAAACATTACATTTTGTTCTATTGTGGTGTATTTTTTTTTTTACAATTTATTGTATCACCTACTAAAATATTTTCATTATGTCATATGATCACAGTAAACATGGAGATTTAATTCATATCTTATATAGGCTACTAAAATATTTTCTAAACTGAATGTCAAGATATATCACTGGAAAAGTAGAGACAAAATGAATGATTGTGTAATATTCACTGCATTCAGAGACTGAAATGTCATGACTGGATGTTATTATACTCAAACACAGTAAATGAAAACTCATCAGTGAATCTGGTTCATAACAAACTATTATCGATGCAGCAAATGCACTATGAACTGGGCATGATATTGGATTAACTTCTTCAGCATGGCATTTGTAATGCTATTTCTCCTTTTCATCATTTTAAATCGTTTGTATTTCAAGTTATCAAATTCAATGAGTTCAAAACACAAGTTGAATAAATATTCAGGCACATTCAGTGAATTAGCCTTCTCATTTCTTTATCTTTTAGAAAACATGGAATGATATATCCTCTTTTGTTATTAACATAATGTAAATGCCCATAATGGACTCGCGTATTCAGCAGCAGAAGTTATGGCCAGATATTCAGTCATTCCATCTGAGTAGCTATCCTCTTTTTTCCGGCTGGCATTATTATTCTTTGACTCCGTCTGGTGACAGGCGACTTCATTCCTTTTAATGGCAACCCCTAGTCCCACCTCTCAATGGACCGTTTCCATACAGGGTTACGTTTATTATTATTATTATTACTACTATCATTATTATTAATTATTATTATTATTATTATTATTATTATTACTATTATTATTATTACTATTATTACTATTATTATTATTATTATTATTATCATTATTATTATTATCATTCTGGGGCCGTATACACAAAACTTGTTAGCACTAACAAATAGCTGTTAAGGGTAACAAATTCCTGTTAAGGCTAACATTTAGCTGTTAAGCACTAACAGTGATACAGAAAACTTGTTAGGGCCTTAAAAGTACTGTTAAGATAAAAGTGCTGAGGAGGACTATTAAGCTCTTAACAAGTTCCTGTTAGTAGAGAAGATGGCGGAGCAACAACAACTAAAAAGATGACTGCGAGTTTATCGACAGCGACGGGACATATTTAACGAGTACAATGACGACGAACTCATCAAACGCTTCAGAATGAACCGTGCTGGTATAATAAAAATGGCTGATTTAGTGAGGGACAAACTTCAATCCCGAACAGAACGGAATCGACCACTGAGTCCTGAGACGAAGGTGGCAATTACCCTATGATATTTAGCCACAGGTAAAATGCAGCAGTGACGAATTTGGGACCTCGCAAGCATCAATCAGCCGTGTCATTACTCAAACAATTGATGCACTATCAGAACCAGATATTGTAAAATTCCTATTGACTCGCCAAGAAGTGCAAGTAAAACAAGCAGAGTTCATGGAAAACTGTAGGTTTCCCGGTGTTGTGGGTACCATAGATGGCACAAACATTAGAATTGGGGCTCCAAGTGTCGATGAACATTTATATGTAAACAGAAAACAATACCATAGCATCAACGTGCTTTGTCATGCCTCCCTCTTATCCTTGTGGTTTAAACTTGGCTCGAATCGCCCATTTATTATTATTTTTTCTCCATAATCACGTTGATCAAGAGGAGTGTTTCCTCTTGTGACCAGTTTGGCTTCCTTTTCTTTTTCTGTGTTTCTTCTGCCATGTCTATGTCCTCTGAAATTATTGTTGAGTCTTCTGTCGGAAGATTTGTCTGTGGCACGGCCGCCTGTACAATGCGCCCTCGTCCAAAAATATCTGTCGTTGGTTAATAAGTACTTCTAAAAACCCATACATACGATATCTATGTGCTATCATGA
>NC_134777.1:28578761-28581261 GCF_046742065.1 Oratosquilla oratoria | reverse complement strand
TGTGTGTCTGTGTGTGTGTGTGTGTGTGTGTGTGTGTGTGTGTGTGTGTGTGTGTGTGTGTGTGTGTGTGTGTTTACCTAGTTGTACTATACGGGAAGGGAACTATGTTCGTAGTCACCCCTCTTTGTATCTTTCAGCATCAAGTTTGTTCTTAAATTCGTGAATAGTATTTGCACACACTGTTGCCTTATCTAATTTATTCCAGGTATCCACCACTCTGTGTGGGAAGCTATTCTTTTTCAGATCTCTTCTATAATGGTCCTTTTTGAGTGTATTTTCATGTCTTCTTGTTTTTCTATTGTCCCACTTTAATAAATCATCTCTATCTAGGATTTCCATTCCTTTCATAATTCTATAAATAGTCTGCAGATCTCCTCTTTCTCTTTTTTGTTCCAGAGTTGGTAGTTCCAATTTGGACAATCTTTGTTCGTATCGCAATTTGGAGAGTGTTGGTGCCATCTTTGTTGTTGCTCTTTGTATTCTAATTTCTTTATATTCTTTTTAGTACTAGGAGTCCATAGTGTTGCAGCATACTCCAATTTTGGTCTTATCAGTGAAACTAGTATTTTCTTGACCATTTCCTCATTCAAATAGTCAAACGCCACTTTCATCGACCTTAGTAGGTTAAAGGTTTCTCCGACTGTTTTGTTTATATGTTTGTCCGGTGACATGCATTTGGTGATTATTACTCCTAGGTCCCTTTCCGAGCTCACTTTATTGACTTCTTCACCAATTTTGTAATCTATTTATATTCTATTTTTACTTTTTCCAAACTCCATTACACTACATTTCTTGATGTTAAACTTCACTTCACACTTTTGACTTCATTTCCAGATTTTATCTAGGTCTATATATAATGATTCACAATCTTCCTCTGTACTTACTTTCTTTAGTATTTTTGTGTCATCTGCGAAGAAGTTCATATAACATTCCACACCTTCATCCATGTCATTTATATATATGGCAAACATGATTGGAGCCAATACCGAACCTTGCGGGACACCACTTATCATTTCTTCCCAGGTCGAGTATTTGTCTCTAATTACTACCCTCATTTTTCTCCCAGTCAAGAAGTCTTTCATCCATTCCAATAAATTTCCTTTAATGTCACCTATTGAATCCATTTTTCGCATTAGTTTTCTGTGTGGTACTTTATCAAATGCTTTTTGTAGATCTAGAAAAGCACAGTCCACCCACCCATCCCTTTCCTGCATTGTGTGTGTGTGTGTGTGTGTGTGTGTGTGTGTGTGTGTGTGTGTGTGTGTGTGTGTGTGTGTGTGTGTGTGTGTGTGTGTGTGTGCGCGCGCGCGCTTGTTTGTATTCTCCGCATGCGTGTGACGGGATCGACATTCTTTGCACAACACAAGTATCGTGAGATGGTAAGATGGCAACCGCGCGCATTCCTGTGTGGTTGTGTGTTTTCGAAAATGAGCGAAGGTCCGGAGTGTGCTCATTGGTGCTCAAGTGGACGAGACGATTCGAGCGCGCGGAGAACACAGAATCACACTTTCCTGCGACTTGATGACAGGTACGCGCGAGCACACGTACGCGCCGATCTGTTATCAATAAACTTGTTTGCTTTGGTGTTAGGCACTGACGGTCGCGTTTATGTGCAGGCGAGGGCATGAGTAGATAAAGAAACACAAACACACCCACACACACACACACACACACACACTCTCTCACACACACACACACACACACACACACTCACACACACATACACACGCACGCACAGAACACAAACATGCAACATAATCCACACATCTAGACTACGAATTGCCCAATACCGCGATGGTCATCTTTCCTACCCTCTACCTGTCAGCTCGACTGTGTAATTGAGCAAGGAAGGCCCTACTCACCTCCCCCGGCCTGCGGCCCACCAGACGTCAGTATCACGTCGAACACACACGGTCGACACGACACCAATCTCGCCGTGGTGGTTGGTGAAAGGGACCCGAACGAGTGAGAATCGTGAGAAATATTCCGTGACATACCGTACGTAAGGAGGGGAAGGTGGGGTCGTCCATTCCGCCTCTGAGTCGAAAGAGAAGGACAACTGTTTTGGACGCGAAAAGGTGAGGTCCCGTTAGTCTTGAGATACAGCATCGCGTGTTGTCAGGTTTGTGGCTCTTTATTTATGTAATAGAATATATATTTGCAAATAATCACACAAAGTGTGTGTGTGTGTGTGTGTGTGTGTGTGTGTGTGTGTGTGTGTGTGTGTGTGTGTGTGTGTGTGTGTGTGTGTGTGTGTGTGTGCGTGATTCACCATGGTATTGGTCTTGGATCACGTGTTAGACTCGATCGACAGTTATTAACCTCCCAGATGAGAGATCAGAGCTCGTATGACCGATCTATGGGTAATACTGTGACCTTACACGCACACACACCCCAACTCCCCACCCACGAGAGTTGAAGTAACAATCCGCAGCGCAGCGATACTGAAATTATTTCAGCCCTGGGCGGGATTCGAACCCGGACCACCGTAGTGGTAGGC
>NC_134777.1:28571261-28573761 GCF_046742065.1 Oratosquilla oratoria | reverse complement strand
GCATGCCTTGCCGCTTTCTCGGACCTCTCGTGGTCTTCCCCGTGACCATACTGTGTGTGTGGATACAAAAGCACATGCACTAACACATGCACACAGACACACACGGTTCAAGCACACGTGTTCACGGCCGCCCTTGCACATGTACACACGCAATTTTTCACACAAGGAAAGCTGACAGCGAGCAATTGCTCTCCCTCTTCTTCTTCCCCCCAGCTGACGACAAAGAGACAAACTCACACTTGTATGGTGCAGCCAAGAGTCCAATTTTTCCTTCCAGAGAAATCTGTGGGCGGTTCCTCAGCGCATTTTTTTTTTTTTGAGAGGCAGCGTGTTTCCTCCTAACGAAACAATTACTATCATTACGCTTTCGTTTTCACACACCACATCCCTCCTCGAGGCTGACATTCCACATCATCCATCATTTCCTTCCCCTCTCTTCCGTAATACGATCTTCCTCTTCCCACCCTTTATGTATATATGTCTGTGTGAGTGTGTGTGTGTGTGTGTGTGTGTGTGTGTGTGTGTGTGTGTGTGTGTGTGTGTGTGTGTGTGTATGTATTCACTTGGTCTTTGGATCACGTGTTGGACTCGTGATCGACAGCTATTTCCCTCCTGGAAGAGAGCTCAGAGCTCGTAGGTCCGATCTATGGGTAATGCTATGACCTTGCACACACACACACACCCAACTCCCCGCCCACGAGAGTCAGAGTAACGACCCGAAGCGGTACCGAAATAATTTCGGCCCTGGGCAGGATTCGAACCATGAGCTGCGGGCCACTATTGTGGCAGCTCAGTGCTCTACCAACTACGCCACCGAATCGTGTTTATGTGTGTGTGTGTGTGTGTGTGTGTGTGTGTGTGTGTGTGTGTGTGTGTGTGTGTGTGTGTGTGTGTGTGTGTGTGTGTGTGTGTGTGTGTGTGTGTGTGAAGACCTGAAGTCTGGGATCCATATCGTAGGAAAACATAAACACCAGATTTCATGTAAAAGGTTTATTTCACGACGCAATGAGTTTAAAACCTCAGAGTTCACACCTTTGGCCCATTGGTTTTACTGATTTAATTTCTTTAAATCTTTATTTAATCAATATTGTAAATAAGGTACATGGCAAGAGGAGGAACGTGATGGCACGCTCGAGACAAATAGCATCATGGGACATAATGTAGCTTGTGTTCGCGACTACCCATAATGCCCCTAAAGACGATCCTAGGACTGCGATCGAAATGTTGGGAGAAAAAAAAAATGCACATCGAGTCTTGTATTTACGTCTTACTACGATATATTCACAGATCGGGGGAACAGCAAGATCATTTTAAAAAAGTAAAAATAAAAGGGCCGTAAAAAGATATTTTAATTTTGAACAAATATATTGAGATTTTAAGAGACGGGAATGGAGGTTTGTGTAGGATTCGTGGATATAAAAATACTTATGAAAGATTAAATACAACAGTGCTGTGGAAGCTGCTGAAGAAAGATCCATGTTAGGAAAGGCAAGTTGTTGGAAGTCTTGAAGAACCAAGGATATGTATCGAAAGGTGACAATACAGAGGATGGAACTAAGCAAGGGGGTCACCGTGGATATCCAACACACACACACACACACACACACACACACACACACACACACACACACACACACACACACACACACACACACACACACACACACAAACACACACACACACACACACACACACACACACACAAACACACACACACACACACACACACACACACACACACACACACACACACACATATTCATAGTAGATGGGATTATGAATAATTAGATAAAATATGAGTAAGGACTTAACAAATGGGTGTGATTGAAAATAAATAAAAACACACATTGTTTACGGACGATGTAGTACCATCAGCGAATCATTTTTGTGTCCATCAGACATTTCAGATGACATGAAAATGCCTGTCAGCATAATCAACATAATGAAGATGGTAAAGAGAGAGAAGGGGGGCATTGCAATCTATGGATGAGGGTGCCTTGTTTCAGGTACTCGGTGGACAAATGTATGTTAGGTTGGAGTACAGATTTGTGGAGTACGAAAGAAAGTTAAAAAGGAAGAAAATAACCAAGGGGAATAAAGATAATAGTAGAGAAATTGGTCGAATTCACGGTGGGAACAATGTTGTTTACGGAAATGAAATGTGTACACTTCATGGGAGGTAATATATTAATACACACACACACACACACACACACACACACACACACACACACACACACACACACACGCACACGCACGCACAAACGTGCGATGTGGAAATATGCCTCTGGAATGTCTTCAGTGAAACAGGAAAAGATAAAGTACCCATTAGAAAGATCAGAGATAAAAATGTGGAAGGGGAAAGAAAAAAAGTACGTTTAAATATTACATGAAGGAGAGGAAGATGGAATGAGAATGACTGTTTGGACACGGTGAAACACATATATAAGCAAACCTATTGGTGCAGGATAGGGGAGGGGGGAATGGAGAGAAAAAAAAA
>NC_134777.1:28561261-28563761 GCF_046742065.1 Oratosquilla oratoria | reverse complement strand
CGGTCAGAACAAAATGCTTAAAGTGTGTCACTGTGTCGCCTAGCTAGGGGGGACCATGAAGTCACCAGGCGCTTACGAACTCGTAAATTTACGGCCATGCCGAACCAAGCTCTTGAGCTCTCATCCACGAGGTTGATACCTGCCAATCACGAGTGAAGTACGTGGTCCAAGACTATGGTGAATCACACACACACACACACACACACACACACACACACACACACACACACACACACACACACACACACACACACACACACACACACACACACACATACACACACGTCACTCTATGATACTGAGACCAAACCTAAGTCAGAGCATGACACCCCCACTATACTGCAAGCCGTTACTGGCCCCCTTGGGCAGTAAGGTGTGTAGGTTGTGTATGTAAGGTCACAGCATTACATCGTCCTTTATTAGCTTGGAGCTCTTGACCGAAAGATATACGTGTGAGATATAGGTATAATTTAAGATTACGTGAATGAGACATACATACTACACATTACATAAACATTACAAAAAGATGAGACACAATGAGTGTAATTTTTGTTTAGTAAAAGATATACAGACCTACATTCATATCTGGTTTTAACATTTCCTTGTGACATGCATTTCCTTATAACTTACAATCTGATGCATTCTATCATTGCAAAGTTGCGTGTTTTTATATGAGTCCTGTACATGTTTATCGCTGTTGAGCATTGGTTTTAAAGAGAAAATCTCTCTCTCTCTCTCTCTCTCTCTCTCTCTCTCTCTCTCTCTCTCTCTCTCTCTCTCTCTCTCTTTCTCTCTCTCTCTCCAAACCCCCGACTTCAATTCTCCCCGGTCTTACGTTCCACCACGGCCCTGCTGAATTAGATCAACGAATTAACCTAAAACAAAGCATGCAAAATACGTGGTTGGACCAGTGGGATTCATTGTCTGGTGTTAAAAAGAATAAAATACAGAAAATTTTCCACTGGATCACAGGAATTCAGTCCTTTGCATTCTTCCTAGTCTCCCTAATCAGATACAACGCATTAGTTCATATAAACGCACATCCAAGAAAGCAAACATACAAATACATGCATACACGTACATACATATATACACACAGAGGCACATAAATAGGTACAAATACATACACACACACACACACACACACACACACACACACACACACACACACACACACACACACACACACACACACACACACACACACACACACATACACAAATGCACACACAGAGACGCATGTCTGCGCACATATACATACACACACGCGTGCACGCACACACATGCAAAACACAGCCACACACATACATATATACACGCGTGCACGCACACACACATACGTACATATATGCAAAAAAACACCCAAACACAAACACATGTAATCAAATACACGCGTGCACACACTAGACCTACATAAAGCATTTGATAAAGTACCACACAAAAAAACTAATAAGAAAAATAGAATCAATAGGTGGCATCAAAGGAAAATTATTGGAATAGATGGAAGACTTCTTGAATGGGAGGAAAATGAGGATAGTAATTAGAGACAAATACTCGACCTGGGAAGAAATGATAAGTGGCGTCCCGCAAGGTTCGGTATTAGTTCCAATCATGTTTGCCATATATATAAATTATATGGATGAAAGAGTGGAATGTTATATGAACCTCTTCTCAGATGACACAAAAATACTAAAGAAAGTAGGTACAGAGGAAGATTGTGAACCATTACAGATTGACCTAGATATAATCTGGAAATGGAGTCAAAAGTGGGAAGTAAACTTTAATATCAAGAAGTATAGTATAATGGAGTTTGGAAAAAGTAAAAATAGAATATCGAGAAATGATAAAATTGGTGAAGAAGTCAAAACAGTGAACTCGGAAAGAGACCTTGGAGTAATAATCAGCAAAGACGTCACCGGACAAACATATCAACAAAATAGTCGGAGAAACCTTCAACCTATTAAGGTCAATGAAAGTGGCATTTGACTATTTGGATGAGAAAATTATTAAAAAATATTAGTTACACTAATAAGACCAAAACTGGAGTACGCAACACTATGGACGCCCAGTATTAAAAAGAATATAAAGAAATTAGAAAGAATACAAAGAGCAACGACATAGATGGCACAAACTCCAAATTAACATACGAACAAAGATTGTCCAAATTGGAACTACCAACTCTGGAACAAAGAGGAGTAAGAGGAGATCTACTGACTATTTATAGAATCATGAAAGGAATGGAAATCCTAGAGATGATTTATTAAAATGGGACAACGGAAAAACAAGAGGACATGAAAAGAAACTCAAAAAGGATAATTATAGAAGAGATCTGAAAAAGAATAGCTTCCCACAGAGAGTGGTGGATACCTGGAATAAATTAGATGAGAAAACCGTGTGTGCAAACACTATACAAGATTTTAAGAAAAAACTTGATGCTGAAAGATACAAAGACGGGTTACCATGAGCATAGCTCCCTCCCCGTATAATACTAGGTAAATAC
>NC_134777.1:28553761-28556261 GCF_046742065.1 Oratosquilla oratoria | reverse complement strand
TCCAACTCTTGTGGGCGAAGAGCTGGGGGGTGCGTGTAAAGCCACAGCATTACCCATAGATCGGTCATATATGAGGTCTGAGCTCTCATCCGAGAGCCTAATAGCTGTCGATCACGATTCCAACACGTGATCCAAGACCATGGTGAATCACACGTACACACACACACACTCCTTGCAAAAGGAAAGTAACTGCTTACGCTGTTGTGATATGTTTCAAGTCCTGGGCGGTGACCGATCTCAGGATCACTGAGTTAACAGTCCGAGACAGCACTACTACTAATGCAGAGTGTATCTCTGTGTGTGTGTGTGTGTGTGTGTGTGTGTGTGTGTGTGTGTGTGTGTGTGTGTGTGTGTGTGTGTGTGTGTGTATTCACTTGGTCTTTGGATCACGTGTTGGACTCGTGATCGACAGCTATTTCCCTCCTGGAAGAGAGCTCAGAGCTATTAGGTCCGATCTATGGGTAATGCTATGACCTTACACACACACACACCCCCAACTCCCCGCCCACGAGAGTCAGAGTAACGACCCGAAGCGCAGCTGTACCGACATAATTTCGGCCCTGGGCAGGATTCGAACCAAGTACTACGGGCACCACCATGCTAGTAGTTCATCGCTCTACCAACTGCGCCACCGAGTGTGAGTGTGTGTGTGTGTGTGTGTGTGTGTGTGTGTGTGTGTGTGTGTGTGTGTGTGTGTGTGTGTGTGTGTGTGTGTGTGTGTGTGTGTGTGTGTATGCACGCGCTCATATTCTATTAACACATAATGAAGACATTTCTTATTGCCGGAACGTGCCACCCTTTAGCCTGTTTTAATTTCTCGCGTGTTCCTAAGGGCAAGGTGCGCCGCGGCGGCCGCGACGGCACAGTTCCGTCACGGCGGGAAACGGGGCCAACCGCCAATGGCTGCTGCCTGTCATGAGCGCGTTCATCTATCATGCAGGTGTTCATGTTTGATACCCGCACAAGAAAGACAGGGGAGCAATTTATATTCACCCACTCCCTCATTTTTTTTTTCTTTTGTCTTTCTTTTTGTGTGTCAGCTGTTCGATAATTTTATGCTGTGAACTTCGAGCTTCTTATAAATTATTTCCTCTTTTTTTTTTCTCTCTCTAAACGCTTGGACGTCGACGTTACTTCTCTTATTTGTTTGCTGTGAGGGAAGATGTCGACAGAACTCCTGCAGCAGCCATGATACTTCATAAGTCCCAGGGCGCTCGATGAGGCACCGTGAGAGATCTTTGGCCAGTGGCTCTAAACCTAAGGTTCGCGAGACGGTTCACAGGTGCTCCTCAGATGAATTGCGAAAGATGACTTAAACATTTAGATTTGCAGAGAGAGAATAAAAGTTGATATTGGCTGGTAATAAACTAAATACAGTTTTACTCCTTCATGTGTAGTATCACTGTTAATTGTTTTTGGTGTGGTGTTAATGTTTAACTGATGAATAAACCCATTGCAATTTGTACTATATGATATCCACTGCGGTTCTATTGTATATTCAATTAGTCTTAATATATTATCATTCTATATTCTGTGTCAGGTTCATGGAGGTACGGGTCGATGGTCTGAGACCTCTCGGGGTGCGTAGAAAACGGGAAAAGGGTTGAGATACCCCTGCCCTAGAAAGAGACAAAGAGTTAACTCAATTTAAAGATGTTCTCCTGGGTAATACCGGGCGATTCTATTCAGCTCAGCAAGGCTAAAGACAAGCACTCCCCCTTCCCTTCAGGATGATACCTTCCCCCTATTTTCTGGCTGGCGCTACACCATTGTATTCACCCACGGGGCATCAACCCGTCCCAGACAGTTTCGTCACCGCGATCAAGGTGTTATTAAAGGCTGGTGGTCGAGCACGCTACCTATTGCGCTAACATCATCCCCTTCCATCTCCCCCGATACCCACCCTTCCGTTGTCGATTTCATCGTGTAGTGACAACGACGGTGATTAATGTGGATGATGACGTCACGAACAATCTGTCATCTGATTGGACGGACGATTGTTCTTTCGTGGTCCTTGTATACGAGGTATTGACCAAGATCTAAGGAATAACAGGTCTAACCACTTCCGACCGAATTTCGAGGGAGTTGGCGCAGCGGGCCCGTGAACGTCACCTGGCTGTTCAAAGTGGGGTTCGCGGGTCCTATAGCTGTCAGTTGAAGCTGGTGCGTCGTTCGGGTATGTTGTTGCCTTCGCTCGCACCGCTCCACGCAATTAGTTATATTCTGACAAATATTATATAAAATATATATATATATATATATAAATATATATAAAATATTATAGTTCCTGTCTATATATATGAATATATAATATATATGATATATAATATATATATATATAATATATAAAATATTATAGTTCCTGTCTTCCTTGGCGTTTCACAGTTTTCTTCAGTGTTTCACAAAGAGAAAACGGACCCAGCCTAATGACGTCAGAAGCTGTGCACAATAATTCAAACGGTCTGACCTGTTTATTTAGACCTTGGTATTGACTATGTGA
>NC_134777.1:28513761-28543761 GCF_046742065.1 Oratosquilla oratoria | reverse complement strand
GAAGAGGAAGAAAAGAAGGAGGACGAAAATGAGAATGCGAAGGAGGAGGCAGAGGAGAAGAAAGAATGGAGGAGGAGGAGGAGGAGGAGAAATAGGATCATGACACCGAGTGGGCAGTAGAAAAAAATAAGTACGAAGAGAAAAGTGTGGAGGAGTAGGAGCCTAGAGGGTGGGGGAGAAAGAGAAAATGTAGCAAGGAGAGGTGGAGGAGGAGGAAAAGGAGGAGGAGAGGGAAGATGTAGAAGAGGAGAAGGAAAGAAAAGGAAGAAAAGTAAGAGTGGGAAAAGGAGAGGAGAAGAAGGAATGGGAGGAAGAAGTCGAGGAGTAGGAGGAGGAGATATAGGAGGAGGAGGAGGAGGAGGAAGAAAGGCACCATGAGGAGTGAGAAACAGGAAGAGAAGCAGGAGGAAGAGGAAGAGGAAGAAACGGAGAAGTAGGAGATCCTCTAGCCGCGCCTCAGGTAATGGAGGACCTCTATACCGTTAGTTAGATCAAAATCTATAAAGTCTATAGCCGTGTTGAAAGGGTTGTTGGATCTATAACGCCTGCACAACAACCCTGCCGCAACAACCCCGTCGCCAGCACCAGCAGCAACAACAGCAACAACAACAACAACAACAACAACAACAACAACAACAACAACAACAACAACAACAACAACAACATCTTCTTTCACCCAGATGCAGAGATTCCCCCACCACTAAACGACTCATCAATTCTGGTTTCAAAATACTATCACACATCAACTCGCCCTCCCCTCGTTTTCCCTTCCTTCGCCCTCCCCCCCTCCCTGCCCCCTCTCTTCATTCATCCTTCTCCTCACGTAATAATTTCTCTCTCCCCACCACCACAACAACCACAACTCAATTCCTCTCTCTCTCTCTCTCTTGCCCTTATTCCTCCACAGGAGGAACTTGGATTGAGAAAAGGGATTGAGGGGATGGGGGAAGGGCGAGGGGAAGGGATGAGGAAGAGTTGAAGCGAGATAGAAGATTGAATCCAGACCCAAGGTTGATTCGTTTGATGGTGAAGGTCATTCTGGCCGAGTTCAATGACGTTGTTGTTATTGATGATGATGGTGTATCTGCATATAGTGCAGATATGTCATTCTCTTTCACCACCCTGTAATACACTTTCCTAGCTTCCCACCCAAGCACCAAGTCAGGCGATCTGAACCAACTCATGTAAGGCCAAAAGTCAGACTATCGGGTCAATTGTCTTCACAGCTCCTTCAGTCTGAGGACATTATTAAAAAAAATTCAGTCACTTCGCTCATTGTTCGCAAATTGTATAATATCACTTCTCACTCACCAAAATAAAATTAACGTTACTGAAAGGCCCTTCTGCTGCGTTACGTTCGTCCGTTAACGCAGCCGATTCGTAACGGTCGCCTTTAATGCGTTGGACGGTTCTGTAACGGTTTTGCAACTGTTTTGTAACGACCGTTTCATGCGGAGGATTTAAAGTGGCCGTGCTCTCCGGAAATGCAGAGCGTCTGTACGGCGTTTGGCTTAAATGCCAAAGCCACTCTACACCGACTCCAATCACATCAAAATGATCAACCCATCAATCCAGGCCTCTACCCTCAACTGAATAAAGTCGCCTGGTGTTGGGCAGAAGAAAAGACATTAAGAGGCGTCCTTGAGTCGAAGGGGTGAAACAAATAGAATAAAATAAAACAAAATAAAATAAAATAGATAAAATAAAAATAAAAGAAAAGAAATAAAATAAGATTGGATTAAATTAAAAGAAATAGCCTGGTGGCAGGAAAAGTACCGCTCGGTACGAAAGGTAGCCAAGTCCTACTGCTCCGGGTCTTGGCTTCAGCTGATTAAATCGGACAAACATTAGCCAGAAAGAAATCCGTAAAGGCCATCGGGTCGATGACGGAACCATGTTAAAGGTCGACTTACCGTTGTTTAGTACAACAGTGATCAAATGTACCTTGAAATGTAGTCTACAGTATATGTTGATATGATGCGATCATTTTGATTTCACAGATGAATGAAAGAATTCCCTATCTTCTTCCATGAGTCGCATGACTGTCTCAGTCTCTGCCACGTCACTCCTGCAAACTTTATCTCGTCTCTCCACCTTCTGTCTAGTCTTCTTTTTCTTCTAAGTTTGCCTGTAATTACCATCGCTTATGTATACCGTCTGATCCTTTACCATTGATTCCCAGCCCAGAATCCTCTGCGTCCTAAAGTCCGAAGGCACGAGAACCAACGCTTGTTGTCATTTTCCTTTCCGCATTATTGTTTGTTGTTGTTGATCATTATTACTATTACAAGTAAGATGTATTTTCTTCGTTATGTTTGGCTGCAGCTTTCTTTGCTAGGCGCCTGACTGCGTGACCTCTCCTGCGGTCGGTCTCATCCGACGCGGGTTTCAGAGTTCGCTTTGCCATCAAACAAAACAGAAGTGGTAACAGTAGAAAAAAAGAAAAAAAAAAAGGTAAATTTGAACAAACAACACATCAATCTAGCATGCTATCCATTACACCACAACATTTCCCGTGTCCCTGAGTTGGTTGATATAGTGGTTAGTGTTGGTACGCTTTAATTTAGTGTCAGTGACGGTGTGGTACGGTACTGGAGGGTGAAGCCCACATTGGTGGAAGGAAGGGCTGTCAAAGCTGTGAAGTGTTGACAGAAGAGGAGAACAGAAGACTAAGAGAAGGAGGATGGAAGAGTAAGGGAACAGGGATAGGTGGAGGAGATCAAAGTGATTGAGAAAAAAGAGGAATGATAATAAGAGTAGGTGAAGGAAGACAAGAGGGAGGAGGACCAGGAGCAACAGAAGAATGAGAAGAGGAGTAAGAGTAGGAGTAGGAACAGTAGTAGGAGGAGGAGAAGGAGGCTTGAAGGTCTATTGGGAACAGTGTCCTGAGGAAATGTATCGCTTTAGTGACGACGATGATGGTCGGCCTGGGAGGATCGGCCGACAAATCTCGGAGACGGAGAAGGAAAGTAGATGGGAGGAAAAGGACAAAGGAGAGTGAAAGGTAGGGAGAACGGTTTGGAAGAGGGATAAGAAGAGGACAATAGGGACTCTGAAAACAGTGAAATAAGATAAGAATGGGAAAGTATATGCAAGAAGTGAGAAAGATAATCTAAAAGAAATCAAGGGAGAGAGAGTGAAAGAGGAAGGGAAAAGCGAGGGAGGAGGAATGACTTGAGAGATGATAGGAGAGAATCAGAGGACAACAGCTCCAGGGGGAGGGCCTAGAGGAGGGAACAGGATACAGGATGAGGGAGAGGGCAATATCGTTGAAGAGAACATTGGTGAGGGCGAGGATGGGAAACCCTTGTAGAGGTAGAGTATTACAACGAAAGAGAGGGGGGGGGGAAGGAAAGGCCTGGGAGAGGGGGAAGGGCTAGTTTGATATGAAGAGCCTAGAGGGATGAGGTGAAGAGAATTGGGAGAAGGACGAGGGGCACGGGGAGGGACTGGGGAGAGGGGAAGAGCCGCGGGGGTCAAGGCGACGGGGAAGAGGGGGGAAATGTCTCTGAGGAAGGGTGCGACAAAGACGGGAGAGGGGGAGGGGAAGGGGGTCCGTGGCGGAGCGCAATGGCTCCTCGAGAAAGGGCACAAAGGGGCGGACAGGAGGCCCGCAAGAGGTAACCCAGGCAGAGGTGGAGAGTGGGAGGTGCGAGTTGCCTAGTAACAGTAACAGGGGAGGGGAAGTAGGTTTAAGGGAGAGGCGTGTGGCACAAGGTGTGAAAACGGCACGAGAATAGATATTCTTGGTCTTAAATCCTGGTTCTGAGATTATGTTGTGCTGTGTATGCGCTTGTGTCATCAGGTGTGTGAGGAGGAGGAACAAGCAAAGAAGACGGTGATAATGGAGTTTCACGAGTAGAGTAGGAAGGGAGAGGCAAAGGAGAAAGAGGAGGGAATTGGGAGGAAGAGTATGACGAACATATGAAGACAATGAGTGAAATAAGATGACGCAGATAAAGAAGGGCAGCGATATGAAAAGATGAAGAAACTAAGAAGAATGGGACGGAGTGGATGCGTTGTTATGCAGCCACGGTTACCATGGGCGCTTACGAACGCGCGCGCGCGCATACGCACACGGGAAAGAAGCGAGCGGGCCAAAATAGGATAACAAAGAAAGGGACCCGAGTTAACGAGCTTTTCTACGTCCACTACCACGTGCGACTGATTACACGCGAGGAGGAGGGGGACTAGGAGGAAGAGGAAGAGGGTATCAATAGAGGTCGAAGGAGGGAGAGGGAGATGAGGAAGAGGAGGAAAAGGGCCCGCAAGAGAAGTCGGAAGAGTGGGGGTGGGGGGAGAGGAAGAAGAGGACAACAAAGGAGAAGAGGGGCAGGGAGAGGGAGAATAATGTGGTAAGCGGAAGAAGAGAACGAGGAAGAGGAAGGGGATATCAATAGGGATCGAGGGAGGGAGAAGGAGAGGGAGAGGAGGAAGAGGGGAGGAGAAGGAAGACGCAAAGGACGAATAAGAGAAGGAGGAAGAGGAAGAGACCAGACCTCTGCTGCCAAATGTACCGTCTGCCCTTTCATGCCAGCGTCTAGTCGGGTCGGGTGTGGAGGCGGGTGGCAGCGTGAACGACACGAAGGAGTTGCGGAGGCGAGAGGGATGAGGGAGATGAGGTGGAGGGGAGGGTAGAGAAGAAGAGAAAAGGAGAGTGAAGAGAAAGTGTGAACAGGAAAGGGAAAAGGAGAGGGAGAGGGTAAAAAGGGAGAGGTAGTGGGAGGAAAGGGAAGAATGGGTGGGGAGGGGAGATGGAAAGGGAAGAGGGAGAGGGGAAGGAAAGAGGGGACACGGGCGGGCTCAGTTCTACCACAACGTCATTCGACTCCCCCGGCCTTGCTGCCCCCACGCCAGAGGGTCAACGGGGACCGTGAGGCGCCCGGGTGGACGACCGTCGCGAACTCCGCCGCAGGAGGGCCACGTCCCCTACTGGCCTCAACGAACTCCCCCTTCCCTCTGCCCACGGATCCCCTCAGCCTCCCCTCGACCCAAAACCTTGTTCTTAATGTCGGCAAGAAGATCAGGCATTTGCGTTCAGCATGTAATTCGGGAATAATGTGACGTGGGAGTTGATGCCAGGGGATGAAGAGGAGGAGGAGGAGGAGGAAGGAGAAAGATTATGAGGAAAGGTTACCCAGATCGAGTCGTGGATGCGACGGTAATTGGGGACGCCCATAGCTCACACACACCTGTTTGCGGGCGTAGTGATGCAAAACCAGAGTGAAACCATGGAATCACGCCAGGCTGGTGGTGGAGGTGTCTGACTGTCACTAGACCACGTGACAAAGAGAGACGAAAATAGAAATTGAAATTAACTAAGATAAAATAAGAAACTGGATATTACAAGTCTATCTTAGTTTTGCCGCAATTAACCAAATGAATACAAGCATACACACACACAAACACACACGCACACAGTAACACATACAGGCTAAAATTTTTAAGGATGCTAACTTTTTTCGTACAGAAACAGCGATGCATGGAGTAATTTAGATGAGTGAAAAATGCAGTGGAAGAATTTAAGTTTAGGTTTAACCAATGGCAACGCAGAAACGAGACTCGACGAGCATAGCTCTTGTCCTGTCCACTACAAGTGAGTAATTACAACTAGGTAAATACACGTACACACACACATACACATACACACACACACACACACACACACAGAGAGAGAGAGAGAGAGAGAGAGAGAGAGAGAGAGAGAGAGAGAATGCACAAAAATATAATAATGATAATAATTGATGACTCTTCCTCATCACCTCTTCACCAACAATAGCCACGACCCTCGCTTCTCACCTTTTCCTCTCTCTAACCTGCATCTTCCTCCTCTCACCTCCTCCTCGTCCCACTCTTCCATCTCCTCCTCCTCTTTGACGACGTCAAAGACCGTGGCCATCGAGTCTCTGAGGTCTCGACAAGGTCTCGACAAGACCCTGGCCGTCGTCTGGTCCAGGGGCTTCCGATTCTTTTCTGTTCCCTGCAATTAACTCTTCGGGAAGATCGTAGGAGCGCGGGGGCGGAGGCTGCTGAGTGCTGAGGAGGAGAAAACTCCATCCTACGGAGGGGAGAGGAGAGAGGAGAAGAGGAGAGAGGGGAAGAGGAGGAAGAGAAGAGAAACGAAGGGAAAGGAACGGGTAGCGGAATGCATGGACAGGAAAGAGAGGTCTTAAAGGGAGAAAGGGGAGGGGGGAGGGAGGAGATGGGATAGTAGATGAAAGGGGAAAAGGGGAAGGGAGGAAATGGAAGAGGAGGGGAAGGGTTCAGAGGGGAGAGAAGAGGAAGAGGGGAGGGAAAGGGAAGAAAAGCAGTGACTAGAAAGGAAGGGGAAGGAGGAGGAGAAGAGAGGACAGGAGGAGAGGGGAGGAGAAGGAGGACGAAAAAGGGGAGGGGAGGTAGGGTGGGGAGTAGGTGGAAGAGGAGGAGAGAGAGGGAAAGGAAATGGAAGGGAGAGGAGAGGAGGGGAGAGGAGAGGAAAGGAGAGGAGAGGAGAGGAGGTAGGGGGAAGGGAAATGGGGAGACGGGAAAAAAAGAGTGGAGAGGAGAGGAGAGGAGAAGAGAAGAGGAGAGGAGAGGAGAAGAGGAGAGGAGAAGAGGAGAAGAGGAGAGGAGAAGAGGAGAGGAGTAGAGTGGAGAGGAGAGGAGAAGAGAAGAGGAGAAGAGGAGAGGAGAAGAGGAGAGATGGAGAGGAGAGGAGAAGAGGAGAGGAGAAGAGAAGAGGAGGGGAGGAGAAATGAAAGGAAAAGAGGGGAATAGAAGAGAGAGGAGAGTAGGTAGACGAGAGGAGGGGAAGAGTGGGGAAGGACCACTGGAAAATTAAAGGGAAGAGAAGGTGAGGAGGGGCAAGACAAGAGAACAGAACTGGAGAGAAGGGGCGGGGAGAGGAAGACGGAAGAAGGAAAGGGAAGAGGAGAAGGGGAAAGGGAGGGGAGAGAAGAAGAAGGGAAACGAAAGAAAAGAGGAGAGAGGAGGAAAGGGGAGGTGAGAGGAAGGAAAACTAAAGAAGGGAAGGGGAGAAAAGGGGACAGAAGGGGAAAGGAAAGGAAAGAAGAGAAGGCGAGGGGAAGGTGAATGAGGGGAGAGGATGGAAACGAAGATAAAAGAAGGAAAGAGGAGGAAAGAGGAAGAATGACGAGAGAAAGAAGGATAAGGAAAAGATACGGGAGGGGAAGGAAGGCAAGAGAAAGAAAAGGGAAGGGAGGGAAAGGAAGGAGGGTGGAAGGGAGGAATGTATATATGTCTGTATGTATGTACGCATAGATGTGTTTACGTATATATATATATGCACGTATGTATGTATGTATGTATGTATGTATGTATGTATGTATGTATGTATGTATGTATGTATGTATGTATGTATGTATGTATTTATCGACAGTTACCATTTAATCAAACTGTTGATACGAGTATGTACATGCCGGATGGCTCCCCTAAGTAAAATACAGACTCGATAAAATTACCACAGTGGAAGTTGATGTTGGGGGCCCAAATAGCTTCTTTAGCACATCCAGCCAGTGGCACGGTCAGGAGAACATTGGGCTTCAAGTGGTCTAGTGACACACCACGGCCTAGTGTTCGAATCCCATTAAATAAAATCACAATTGAACAGACTTAAAGAAGAATGAAACTGGTGATCTGTGCATTTTGGATTCCAAGAACCTCTTCAGCAAACACAGGAAGTAAGGAAAGAGAGACGAGATTTCTTTCATACGGTCAAATAAGTATTATTACTTATTCGGATTTAGGACAACAGAACCCATCAATTATAGGGACATATATATTCATGTCAATATGCACATATGATACACGCACAACTAAACACACATACACACACACAAACAAACGCACACACTGTATAAGATAAATCGAGAAGAAAAGCTGTGACAATATAAAAAGCAGCGAACCCAGTGAGCCACAGGCAAGAGCATAAGAAGACAAACCATCAACGAGTACCCAAAACAAACCCACACTGTAAATACCAAAAGACAAGTCACACACCCACGCGGACGCAGAAACGAGCAGATGATGTGAGATGTAAAAAAATAAGTAAATAAGTAAATGAATAAATAAATAAATGAATAAATAGATAGATGAATAGATAAACAAATAAATAAATAAATTGCAAATTAGTTGCAGCACAAGCTCGCGTCCTTCTGCCTCCTAGAGTCTCCTCAGAGCTGAATAAAAAGTCACGGGGTTGGCCTGAACAAAGTTTTTTAAAGCTCTGACTCTTCCGTACCGAGTGACATTTCACAACTCGTTCCGGTTGCCACCAGACCATTTCATTCAACCCTTTAGCGCCGCTTTCGTTAACCAAAGGATTAAACACATTTCGACGATATACTTCGGTCTCACGGACCACCTTCCCGTTCCTTCTTGCCTGCCTGCCTGCCTGACTCCCTGAGGGCTATTGGATTCGTTTCGGTGACATTGGTATATTTCTGAAAGCGAAGAGGTCAAGTGTGCCTCATTCACTCCAATAAGCAGTAAAAGGCGTATGCAGGAGAGTTAACCGAAGTGTTATAGTTGAACCCCACAAGGGCCAAGAGGGGCTGAACCGAATTCTACACCGTTAGTCAAAATCAAATATTCAATGACGTTAATTTTCATCCCAATGGGTGCTTCAGGATAAAACGCAGGGGGGCAGGGAGGGAGGGGATGGGTTCCAACGTGTAAGGGAAAATTGGTGTAGTCTGTCTGTCTCTCTCTCTCTCTCTCTATATATATATATATATATATATATATCTGAATAGAATCGCCAATGACGAGGATGAAATTATGTGACATATATATATATATATATATATATATATATATATATATATATATATATATATATATATATACACATACATATGTATGTGAAGATCTGGAGTCTGGGATCCCTGTTGAAAGGGGAAAAACGTAAACACCAGACTCGAAGTAGGAGGTTTAATGCCCGACATTTCGGTCCTAGTCCTAGGACCGTCTTCAGTGATGTGATGAGGCAACGAGTACTAAACAACTGGTCACAACCGCGCACAGACTACTGTGCCTCATCACGCAACACTGCATCACAAACTAACCAAGGTCAAGGACACGGAAGCACCCACGCAGCAGGCGGGAGTAGTGTATCGCCTTGGCTGCATAGATTGTGATGAAGATTACATTGGAGAAACGCAGAAGAAACTCGCTACCAGGCTAGAACACAAACGAGCAGTTAGGCGTAAAGATCTAGCCTTCATGGATTTGGAAAAGGCTTATGACACGGTAGACAGGAAGGCACTGTGGGAGGTATTGCAGATATATGGGATAGGAAAAAAGCCGTTAAGAGCAATTGAGCGTTTTTATGACAGTAATAGAGCATGTGTTAGGATTAGAAATGGAAAGACTGAGTGGTTTGAGATAAAGGTGGGACTTTCACCAGGGATGTGTTATGTCGCCTTGGCTATTCAATTTATACATGGATTGGGTGGTGCGAGAGGTAAACGCAAGGGTAATGGGCCGGGGATTGTTGTTTGCTGACTACACTGCGCTTGTAGCAGGATCAGAGGGGATTAAGGAAATAAGGAAATTAGTGACGGAGCTTGGGAAGATGTGCGAAAGGAGGTTAAAGATAAATGTGGGTAAAAATAAGGTGATGAGATTTACAATGGGGGATAGCAGCAAATTGAAAGCGAGTATTAGGGTTGATTCACACTATCGGTCCGGTCGCGCTCCGCTCTCGTTCCGCTCCGGTTCTGAGGTATTCAAGGTTGATTCACACTATCGGTCCGGTCGCGCTCCGCTCTCGGTTCTGAGGTATTCACACTATCGGTCCCCTCTCGTTCCCGTCATCCCCCCTCCCTCGACACCAGAAGTCTTACCATCAGTTACGAAGGATGTGTGACTTTTCTGACGCCGAGTTGGCAATAATCGCTATTGCACTTGATGAAGAAGAAGGAAAACAAAATAGAAAAAGAAATAAATTGTGGGTTCATCCTATGTTGCAAGATAGGAAGACTGAAGGAGAATTTCATACTCTGTATCCTCGTCTTATTGATGAGAGTAAATTCCACAGCTATTTCAGAATGAACAAAGGAACATTTGAGAAAATACTATCCAAAATTGAGGATGACCTGAAATGTACAAGAAGATGCTGCACTTCCTGACACTGATGTGCTTGCACCATACGTTATAGTGGGAGATGAGGCTTTCCCGCTGAAGAGAAATTTGATGAGGCCCTACCCAGGTTCACAGACTGAACATAAGGTAGAGAAGAGGATTTTTAATTATAGATTATCTAGAGCCAGGAGGATAGTTGAGTGCACATTTGGTATTCTAGTGCAAACCTTCAGAATATATTTAAGGAAACTTAAAGCTATGCCTTCTAACGCTAATGCAATCATTACAACAACATGCATACTTCACAATATGATACACCCAAATGCTGTTGCATTACCAGATACTGTTGTCATGCCTCCATCAAACACAGTACGTCCAATGAGAGGAAGAGGGGGAAATGCTACAAAGGAGGCTTTTGGCGTGAGAGAAACACTGAAAGATTATTTCAGCTCCCCAGCTGCTTCAATGCCTTGGCAAAATGATAAAATATAAGTAGACAAACAAACTTGTGTAAGAATATTTGTTGAGTGAGCTAAGGAGATGCATTTCCGCAGTGGATAATAGGTTGTTATTATACATATGGAATTTCTTTCTTCGGTTAATAATGTGTATTTTTTTCTCCCAGTACCTTGGCAATATGATAAGTATGCAAAGATTATTGTATAGGAAAATTGTTTAGTGAGGATAGGAAATGCATTTCCACAGTGGACATTAGGCTATTGTATGAAATTTCTTACCTTCACAACCCAGCTGCCTGCTTATTTCAACACAGCTTCTTCTTTTTGCCACGTTATCACTGTAGTGCAGCGAAGTCAGGTCATACAGCACTGGTTTACCTTTTGACTAATTCTATTAGCATTTCATCTGAATCCACAAAATTAAAGTAAGTTTTGTAGGTTATATTTTATTCAGTTGGTGCTTATGTATATCCTCGCTGTACGCATTGTCATTGTATCAGTGATAAATAAAAAGAAAACGTATTTTTATCATTTTTCTAACTTTCTCATGATCCTATTGTGGTGTTTCCTTTGGATTATCCATGGTTTGGTAGGACAGAAGGTAACACTACTTGCTTATATGAAGGCTGAATCTCGACTGGAGTGGACCAGGACCGTGGCAACTGAGTTCACACTGGCGCTCACGATCCAGTCACGCTCCGCTCTCGCTTCAGTAAAAATATCTTTTGACGGAACCGTGACCGGAGCGATACCGGAGCGATACCGGAGCGAGAGCGCCAGTGTGAATGCTTCCATTGAAATTAATGAGACAATATTGGACCGGACCGATAGTGTGAATCAAGCCTTAAGGGAGAAAAACTGGAGGAAGTGGACAGTTTTAGATACTTGGGTGCGAATGTGGCGGAAAAGGGAGGAGTGGAGGAGGAGGTAAAATATAGAGAGAAGCAAGTAAATGTCTTGGTGGTTTAAAAAATGTAATGAGAAATAGACATTTTGGAATGGATGCTAAGAGGAGATTGCATGAAGAAGTGATTGTGCCGACAGCACTGTATGGGACAGAGACATGGAACATAAGAGAGGAAGAGAGAGTTTAAATGGAAGGGGAGTTTAGAGATAGGGTTGATAAAGGTGTATTGGGATGGTTTGGACACATGGAAAGAATGAGTGAAGAAAGATTAGTAAAAGAGGTCTGCAAGGGAGAGGTGGAAGGAGCGAACATTAGGGGGCGGCCAAGAATGAGATGGATGGATGGGGTAAAAGGTGTATTGGGAAAGAGGTGAATGTCTGTTGAGGAAAGAAGGGAGAAGACAGAAGTGAGTGGAGAATGGTTGTGTATGAATGATGATGTGATGCATGAAAGGGAGAGAGTGGAGGGAAGTGAGGGAGTATGTGTGAATGATATTTTGACGCAGCCCGATGGGATTTCTCCCCGTCTTCTCCTTTTCTGCATGAGGAGACGGAGAGGGGTGTGTGGGCTCGCCGAATAAGTGAAGCGGCCTTGCTGTTGATGTGTTGTGTCTTGCTACATTGCTTCTGACCCAGGGCAGTGGGCGAGATGCGGGGATGACCCGTCATCCAGGAGGAGCCAAAACATAGGGAGAGAGGAGGTGAATGGGAATAGAGTATGTGGGGATGAAATGGGTGGGAGTGGATTTCTGCCTTTGACTTTGGCTACCTCCCTTGTAAGGGGGAAAATCCGTTGGTATATATATGTGTATGTACATACACACACACACACGTTATATATATATATATAGATATATATATATATATATATATATATATATATATATATATATATATTATATATATATATATATATATATATATATATATATATATAAATTCACACATTACATACCTACATATATACAAATTAATTCATAGAGTCCCCCCTATTCCGATTTTAAAAAATTGGCGCAAGAACAAGATATATCTCGTAAAGATATATTCCTCTATACAAAATATGTCATTTTCCTGGCTTTCGCTCTACTGAATAAAACTATACGTTGATGGCCAGAACACATATTCTGTCAAATTTGCATTTCCTAGCTATCATTTAAAGAGAATGGGTCATATAAAATATGCCTCGACAAAAATTCTGTAGTCGTGCGTTAAGCTGTGAGAGAAAACATTTCTAGGGGTGACTATATTATATTGCATCAACTTCGACTGACGTGGAACTTTGTGTAAGATGTTCCAATACTTTTACAAAAGGATTACATAAAGTTTGAAAATGACTTATCATTTTACAGAAACAAAGGATAAATGACCTTTTTCAAGCTTTTATAAGGCGATTATATATATTTTTTTTCAACTCGATAAGATGAAGTTCACTTACATGGATATTTTTTTACTAACAACTTCACTCAGTTTTTGAGTTAACATTCGCCATCATCGTTGTTATTATTATTTCCATCATTATTACGTAAATTAATAAATCATGACGAAAAAATAATCGTCACTCCCTAGCTTTCAGTGAGTTTTAATCACAAAATCTACACGACAGAAGGTAATCAATACATCATAATACATCAAATCTGGTGTTCTTCTTTCAATTAAATGCCATTGATACTAACTGAAAGATATACGCTATAAGGTAGAAACTGGCTGCTTCTGGACCCGCGGGAATACGCCAGCCAATGCTTCTGGATGTAAGTAGGCCATGTATTAGCGCCGCCTACAATTTTTATGAAATATGTGGAATCTACGCCTTTAAGTTTTCAATCAGGTTGTTAGGTTATATGATTAAATTTATTTGGTTTCTCACACTGAGTTTTGATACATATTTCTCGGCTTTATAGGCGTCAGAAAGCGCCACATTTATGAATATGGCGCAGTGTTGTGATTTCTCAGCCATAACCCGCCACAGTGGCCGATCGGGGCGTATTGTTTACATTTTGGCGGCGATACTCTCTTCTTACTTTTTATTATCATCATTATTATTTCTATTATTATCATTATTATTAATATTATTATCATCATTGTTATTATTACATTTATTTTATATCATTATTGTATCATTATTATTGCTATTATCGTTTATTTCATTTTTACTATATTATTATTATTATTATCATTATTATTATTATTAATTATTTTCATCATTCTTGCTATAACATTACAATCAAATTATTCAGTAGCTGTAGCAGTAATAATAGTAGTCCCAGTACAACGAGTACTAGTGGTGGTAAGGTAACAGAAGTAGTAATACTTTATTGTTCACACTACTGGGATCCTCTCACGTTTGTCTTCCACTTACTTTTTATTCAAAATGTCTATGTCAGGTTAAGAGGTCTAACGGTTCGTCGAACGCTGTTCGACAGACACGTGTTTAGAGTGATGTGTGAACGTGTGAACGGGGTATTTGGGGTTTAACCAACGTGTTCGACAACCAAATACCCCGTTCACACGTGACACATTAGACCCCCTCTAACGCACAACAGAAAATTATTTAGTTTTATTATGGGGAATTCTACATTAGCTTCGTACTAGAACAGTGGTTCTTCCTTTTCGTACGCCTGTGAGTCTCTAAGCATATGTTTTTCCACGTGTATTTGTCCTATTCTTGTTTATACTCTGTCCCATCACATAGTAGGGCAGGGGTGGGCAACCTTTGGCACGGGTGCAAAACCTGGCACACTAGCGACTTTTTTTTCCAGCACGTGAAACCCAGAGCTCACCTTAAAACAAATAACTGATAAATCTCCAACTTCTTTTGTATGACCATTGGTAACTGGATGCTGCGCTGGGCGGCGGATTTGAGGTGTGTGTGTGTGATTCACCATGGTCTTGGATCACTTGTTGGACTCGTGATCAATAACTATTTCCCTCCCGGAAGAGAGTTCACATATAACCGATCTATGGGTAATGCTGTGACTTTACACCCACACACACGCACCCAACTCACCCCCCACGAGAGGTGGAGTAACGACTCACAGAGCAGCGATACTAACTTTATTTCAGTCCTGGTGCGAACACTACCACTGCACCGTGTGTGTGTGTGTGTGTGTGTGTGTGTGTGTGTGTGTGTGTGTGTGTGTGTGTGTGTGTGTGTGTGTGTGTGTGTGTGTGTGTGTGTGTGTGTGAGTTGCATGCGTACGTGTGCGTGCGTGCGTGCGTGCGCGAGCGTGCGTAGAGGAGTTTGACGGAGGAAGTGTGTACAGGCTGGCTGGGATGAGAGGAGCTGTGATGGGTTGTGCACGAAGGAACGAAGTAGTAAGGTGTAGAGGCACACTGAGGAGAAGTTAGGAGGAAGAGGAGGAGGAGAGGAGAGAATGAACTGCGGTTGGCTCGTCCTCTCAGGGGAATGAGAGGTAAACTTGGGGAGTGAGGAAGGGAGGGAGGAGAAGGAGGAAGAAACATTACGAGCAGGCACGGGTTAAGAGGGAAGGTGGGAAGATGAAAGGAAGGCAGTGACGTCAATAAGAGGGATGGTGTGATGGTGGGATTGAGTAGCTGAAGTGTGGAGGGGCAGTATGTAGGATGGAATGAAGTGGCGACAGAATTACATAAAAGTCAAATACAATTAGTGGAATATCACCAGGGCAAGTTGAATTCACCACGAGCAGTTGGAAATTAAACGGTCTGTGTACTTACGAGGCAGGATTGAAGCCTAAAGTGACACATTAGTAATTTTAAATTTATCACTGCCTGATCATGTCCACAATCAACCGAGTGAATGACGGGGCAGGTGGGAGGTGGGGATGTTGGTGCAAAGTGTCCAGACTTAGGCTGACATACTATTTTCAATATATATATATATATATATATATATATATATATATACATTTTTCCCATTTCGGTAAGGAATATATTCCCAAAATTTGTTGTAGTTCGTATTCGTGTTGTCAATACGTAAACTGCCGCTAAGCTATTTCGTTTGTTTAAGAACACGCCATCGTCTTACGGTAAGAATGATGATGATGATAAATGCATACATACATACATGTACCAACGGCTTTTTGCCCCTTAGAAAGGAAGTAACAAAAAATAAAGGTACAAAATCCACTCTCACCCGTTCCATACCCACATACTCCACTCCCATTCAACCCCCTCCCTCCCTTTTATCTTGGCTCCTCCTGGATGACGGATCATCCCTGCATCTTGCCCATTGCCCTGGGTCAGAAGTAATGTAGCAAGACACAGCATCCACCGAGTGTTCTCACTTGAGTCGTAAAAGGCGACAAAAACTGGACTAGGCATCCTACTCTCTGTAGACCCAAAGGGGATATTCCTAAAAAAGCGAAGGCATGATAATAATATGATAATAATGATAACATTAATATCTATCCAAAAGACATACACACACACACACACACACACACACACACACACACACACACACACACACACACACACACACACACACACACATATATATATATATATATATATATATATATATATGTATGTATATAATTTTGTTCTTTTTTCTTTTTTTTCGGTTTTCTAACAAAGACTATTCAGCTGAGGAAATACAACACTTCCAACAGATACTGAACGTTGACAGCTTGTGGAAGCAACTCGTGTACATTGTAATTATAACGTTATCTACAGTTTACCATCCTGTTCTGGAGTAGTGTGAAAAAAAAAATCCTGGTCAAAATTTGAATGCCTTGTCCACTTGTTCACATAATTTTTTTAACCCAACGTTCTTTTATTGAGCTCTTATTTATTTTTATTTATTTTTTTTTGGGGGGGAGGAAAACGGTGAAATACCCAGCCCATAACATCTCTCGCCAGGACTTTCTCGTATATCTTCTTAAACTGTCTCTTCCTTACTATGAACATGACCCAAACAACCATCTAAAACTACCCTACGATTACTACTACTATCGCCCATAATACTGCTAATTCAGAAACAATCACAAAAGAACAAGAACATAAGGTATTACTACATATTACTCAGGCACTTTTGCATCCACCCTGTTCATTGGCAATAACATATTCGCAAGTTGCACGGAACTGAAACAGAGCACGGAGGACCGTCTGGCAGCAGCTGATCGTTGGGTCCATGACTCGGGCAAGCTGAGGTGAGAGGAGAGGAAGTGGTGGGTGAGAGGATGGGATGATGAGGATAGACCAGATTAGAACATGAAAGGCGGGGAAAGAAAGGGAAAGCACGGAAGTGAAGGAGAATAGAGGATGTGAGAGGAGAGTAGAGAAGAGGGAGAATGTAGGGGGAGCGAGAGAAGGTAAGGGAGGGGATGAGAGTGGGAAGGGGAGCGGCGCTGTGACCTTGAGGCTTGAGCTCCCGCATTGTCCAACCGTAGTGGGTGGCGACCAGATACAACTGCCGAGAACACTCAAACCTGCATACACGCGGGCACCGTTCTGGACCTTTGACTGACTGAATGAAATATTCTGGTGACAAGATGTCCTCACGAGGAACACTCCTATGCCCCCGATCTTGAAAAACGTAATCGAGAGAACCCATCGAACAAGTCTACACTCTGCCGTTGGGTGAATTTATTCGTCTGATGAGGGGGGATGGTCCTGATCTACGACAAGGGGTTAAGTCTCGAAAAACTCGTTCCGACCGGTGACTTACTGTGTGATCTCGTTGTTTATATAACCTGAACATTTGAAACAGGTGCGCGCGCGCGGGAACAAGGCCTTCCTCGGCCGTTGCAATGCGTTCGAGTCTTCCCTAGGTTTGATGCCTCAAAAGCCCCACCTGAAACCAGTGCGAATTCATATTGTAATAACGTATTGTTTTTAAGCTTTATTTCTTACATTTTTATTTCTTATCTTTATCTTCACAGATTCAGGGTCCAGCGTTAAATGGTTTTGTAGCAACTTATTTTAACATAATAATTGTTGTTCTTGTTATTATTATTAATATCATTATTATTGTTATTACTACTATTATCATTATTATCATCAATATCATTATCATAACTATTGTTATCATCATTGTTGTTGTTATTGTTGTTGTTGCTATTATCATTATTATCCCATTGCATTCTATTCCATCGCAATATGTATTGTCATCATGTAGTAATGCGCTATTTGGCAGAATTTATTTTTTGCCATGTAGCAGAAGACTGCTGACGTCATCAATTGGCCAAGCAACAGTGGAAACTCCAGATCACGGCCTTGGCAGTCTGCCTTGTCTGGTATTGATCACAAGAGAATCCGTAAAGCTCGATATCGAGTGGCAGAGATTGGCGTGTTCTATTGTCCACTAGTCGACATCCACCCAGGCAGGTTGAAAGCAAGTCTGGGAATTGTGCGAAGAATTAATATCGGTCGCATGTGCTATTTCTACTGCCTGGCGCCAAAGTTTTATTCACCAGAAAGAAATATGAATCTACAGTCTTATGAGATCAATTAAGTGATGAAAAACCACGCTCTTCACATAGTTAATTATATCAACTTATTTTATCCAAGGAAAGCTACTCTATATTTTCTTTCTGGCTAAAGGTTGGCGATATTATCTGCCCTGTTCCTGGCAGGTTAACTAGCTCCATTAAGCCACGATTTTAAAATTACAATTAAACGTTATGCATGCTAATTAATACTAATGCAGTCCTTGTTCGAATTATCAAAAAAGAGTACATGCATCGTAATTACAGATATTTCGTATGTACTCCCCTCGCTCATAGACATCAGGGAAAGAACATGCTATCTTTTTAATAATTTTGAATAATTCAGGTTCGCACATGCCAATGTAACGCCGGCTTCACTAAGGTTGTAACACAAAGTTACGCCGACTATCCGCCATATCCTGTACCGGACTTTCTGCCAGACGTGGGACGAACGGTAAGGCCGACGAAAACTTTGGCAGCCATACAGTAATCGCCTTTACGGGGTACGCGGAGGGTGACGAGGAGGGGGAGGGAGTGGTCGTGACGAAACACTCGTCGTCCGTTATAAGTTTTGAATCTGCTACGCATGCGTATACCGCGGGTACATACATACGCACACACAAACACACACACACGCACAAACACACACACGCACAAACACACACACGCACAAACACACACACGCACAAACACACACACACGCAAAACACACACACGCACAAACACACACACACACGCAAAACACACACACACACATAACATCACGAACACAAAGTTTCTCACAGCCCACCCAGGTAAATATTGGAAGAGAAATCGCTTTGTGCAGCTCACCAATGCACTGTAACAAATACAGACATATCCACCCGAACCGTACACACACACACACACACACATACACCTCACATCGTACAAACACAGCCAGCCAAACTCAGCTTAAAAACAGCAACTCAGACATGTGCAATAACCTGTCCCCACTTGGCCACAAAACGTCCATGGCCGAATTTAGATTTAAACCTCACCAAAGACTGAGCAGAAACAGGAATCTTACCATGTATACACGAAGTAAAGGCATGAATGTGTGCATACACGCTAAGTGCACACACGCGCACACACAAAACAAGTTGCAAAACCAGGCACAGCACGGAAATGAGTCGATAGGTATTAAAACATCCATGCCAATGACTGAACAGTGCATGGTCACTTCCTAGAATAGAGCAAGGGCACTGAACACGTACATACACACACGCGCGCACAGATACACACAAACGCGCCCACCCCAACATACACATTCTCATACATATACATGTATAATGCACATAGGTAGTACCATTCCTGAGAGCTAACCTTTTGACGACTTTGTGTGGGTCTTCATATATTAATTATCAAAATATAGATAAGGTGTTGCACTGGAATATGCACTGGCTAATGCCACACAATTCATTTTGCTGAGGGGATGCACTGTGAGTGACAGGGTCCTCAAGCACCTGCAAGACGATATAGGTAAGCGCGCGTGCGCATGCGACAGAAATGCAACATAGATGACATTTCTTTAAAGCTTGTCCAAGTAGACAGGACAAAGGTGACTATTTCAGGTGCAGCTAGGCGACTCCTGGATTTCGTTCATTTTCTGCAGAGACGACATTAACCTCTAAACTAAGCAAATAACAACCGTAAAACCATTGACTGAGAAAAACATCAATGGACAGTCAAACAAAGATGGCGTCTTGAACAATGCCAAAGGCAACAAAGCAAAAATAAAAAAGACACTGGTAAAGACGGCATCAAGTAGACGTCACAGAGCAGAAAAACGACAAAAATAACTAAAAAACAAATCAAACAAATAAATAACAAATAAAAGATGCTCCGCGTGAGCCCGCCTGGCAACAATACTCTCAATATAGAAAATGGAATTATGAGAACACCAGGTAAAGAAAGGAAAAAAATGAAGACATGAAGGAGAAAAGCAAAAAAGCGGGACTAATAACACAAAGTACATTGCATAACTTCGCAATTAATTTAGAAAGAAGAAAAAAAAATCAGTGTGACTGAAGAAAAAAAAAAAAAAAAAAAAGGAAATAAAATATTCCATAAACACGCACGGGAAGTTTTGTCGAGTAGTATCTGCAGTCAAGTGTGGTGCCGGCAGTAAATATGAAACGGAGAGAGAATTTTGTCGGAATTAACTAGCGCTTCTATCCTTGGGGATAATGCTGTGATGAAGAGGAAGAGTTATATGGAGTGTAAATGAGATTTAAGAAAGGTAGTTGAAATGAGAGACAGTAGAAAATAAACATTATTATCATTCTTTTTGGGAGGAGATTTGTCTCCAACTATTAAAGAATGCTGCACGACTCTGGTCTTTACTAATAAGTGTGTGTATTATATATATATATATATATATATATATATATATATATGTGTGTGTGTGTGTGTGTGTGTGTGTGTGTGTGTGTGTGTGTGTGTGTGTGTGTGTGTGTGTGTGTGTGTGTGTGTGTGTGTGTGTGTGTGTGTGTGTGTGTGTGTGTGTGTGTGTGTGTGTGTGTGTGTGTGTGTGTGTGTGTGTGTCAGTGGGAGATCCCAGAAAAATAACATTGACGGGAGAGGGAAATGATAAGACTAGGAAAAGAGGAGATACAAGAGATAAAAGCTGATAAGACAATTGTGTTAGATGGCTGTTATGTGGACTATCTGGCAAAGAGAGATATTTATAATAAAATAGCTGGTGAGACCGTTGATATGTGTACCGGTGGACTGGAGGGGAAAGAGAGGGGGTTAGCAAGAGAGGTACAGGAGAGAAAAATGGTGAGAAAGAACTTCACACCTGACAGAAACGTGTCAAGAGAAAAATAAAACTGGTGTCCTGGTGTCCATCAAAGTGAAATATACATGTGTGACAAAAAAAAAATCGGGTGTGGCGTAATTTTTTTTTTTTTTTTTTTTTTTTTATCGTAGCCATGAGAATACACGGTGATTCCCAAGGGAAGATGAATCTCAGGTGAATCAGAAAATCCCTTTTCGCCATCTAGAAAGCTGCGACTCCCTTACTCGGAAAAAAGAAGTCGGCAGAAGCAATAGCGTAACGTGCAACCTAACGGCTAGCGTCCTGTATGCGCGCTTGAGCTTGCCAAGAGAACAAAAGAGAAGGAAGACCTTGGAAGTCAGTCAGTCAGTCACGGTCTCGGCCGAGACCTGAGCAATTCTTCTGTTGCAGCGAGGGAAAAATGTTGCGAAAGTTGCAGCCAGAAAGGTGTACTCACAATGGCTTCCACACAAAACCTTTGCGCGACAAATGAAAGCAACGAACAAAATAAAACAAGAAAATCGATTTCACCATGACAGTGAAACGCGGCACGTCGAAGTCACTTCGGTGGTCGAAATGGATTTTGTTACATGCATCACATCACTTGATTGACGACCAAAAGGAAAATCATACACATGCACACACACGCAAACACACACACAAAACACACACACACACACACACACACGATGAACACGGAATAACACTAGATTTTCTAAAATGCCTTACATCTTCTCTCCAATTACTCTTCCAAGAGCCATCCAGTAAACTCTCCACTGGGAGGGTCTGGAACTCTCTTCCCCATGTTGCCTTTCCACCCCTGCCTACGACTTGGACTATTGATAAAGAAAAATAAATGAATAAATAAAAGAGGGGAGGCGGGAGGCGCAAGGCAAATATCCCCATACACCGCCACATGACTTTACATTGGTATTCTCTCTCGGTTCTTTTCTTTGCGAAGCGGTTTACTGTAGGTATTCAATCTTTGTACATTTTTAGTTTCTTTATTACTCTTAAAAGTATATAGATAACATCATATGCAAATCTGTGTGTGTGTGTATGTGTGTGTGTATGTGTGAGTGTATGTGTGAGTGTATGTGTGTGTGTGTGTGTGTGTGTGTGTGTGTGTGTGTGTGTGTGTGTGTGTGTGTGTGTGTGTGTGTGTGTGTGTGTGTGTGTGTGTGTGTGTGTGTGTGTGTGTGTGTGCACCTAATTAATTTACACACTTGAGATCCCGTCTCTTTGTCTCCATCTGTCAAACTTGTCTTCAAACTGATTTATCTCTAAAATTGATACACTTATATGGAAATCCATGTATCCTATATATATATATACATATATATATATAAATATATACATATATATATATATATATATATATATAATTTTTTTTTTTTTTTTTTTTTTTTTTTTTTTTTTGAGGGGAGGAACATCACAGCTACATATTCCAATCTGGGGTGGATCAGGTTCTCTCTCTTTCTCTCTATCTATCTATCTATCTGTATGTGTGTGTGTATGATTTCTTCACTCCATCCATAAAGTGAAAAGCCATTTCTATGTTTGTTAACTGTTTATATATATCACCAAAAATATTGTTAATGTGTTTTTTAGGTGACAAATCTTTGACCAAAACTATAAGGTCCCCCACTTCTTTTAATCACGCAATTGCATCATTTCCCATTGAATAAATCTTTGACGGCCTCTTTGTACATTTTCCCACTTCCAATACTTTACATTGCTTATCACTGAAATTAATTTTTTACAGTGTGTGTGTGTGTGTGTGTGTGTGTGTGTGTGTGTGTGTGTGTGTGTGTGTGTGTGTGTGTGTGTGTGTGTGTGTGTGTGTGTGTGTGTGCGTGCGTGTGTGTGTGCGCGTCTGTGTGTGTGCACAGTGCCTTGGGTTTCGGGTAAGCGACTGCGAGGGTGGCCTGGCATCACTCAGGAAGGTCTCCTCCTCCTCCTCCTCCTCCTCCTCCTCCTCCTCCTCCCCGGTGCAATGCGACGCAAGGCGCCTGGATGGGGGACGGTCGCTGTTGGTGGTCGGTGAGATCTATCCCCACCCTTCCACTTACGTCTTCTGTCCATGCTTTCAATATATATCTCAATTAAATCGTTTTGCGTCAACCAAATCAAAATATGCAATATCCATATCCACGTCTGAAAGATTAACCACTCCAGCGCAGTGGCGTGCTTTTTTTTTTTTTCTCTCTCTATCCCGACTAAAAGCAGACGATTTGAGAAAGCAGGGACGTCAGGGTAATGAAGGATTTGCTAATTCTACTTTCGTCCTCCTCTATGCTCCTCTTCTCTAGTGCACTGTCTCTAGCACATGTTGTCACGTATTATACAGTTCGAAAATTTTACCCTTTCGCTAGGGAAGGAGTTCCCCCACTCAGCTGAATGAAACCTTCTGACTGTGGTTGGAATACATGAATGACTACAATTGTTCAGAGAAGCGAAAAGTTTGGAATTTAAGCATCTCGGAAAATGCTGTAATTTATTAAAACTATTCAATCAAAATATCTCTATGGATTAATTTCCTTCGTTTTTACGTATTCGTCAATTCATAATTATGTTTTCTTATCTGTTTGGGCCATGTATCCCCTCTGTACATGGCCTAGTTAGAGGCAGAGGGACCTCGGGTTTTCATTTTCTTCCACAACAGTCTATTAAGGGCCATCTACACGGGCAAACGGTTTGTCAAACAAGTGTTTGAAGTTATGTTTGACCGTGTGAATGGGGTATTTAGTTGTCAAACATGTTTGTCAAACGTGTTTTACAACCAAATACCCCCCATTCACACGGTCAAACGTCACTTCAAGTACTTGTTTGACAAACCGTTTGACCTTGTAAATGGCCTTTTACAATATACGACTCGTCCTTGCCTTAAAGAACGAGTTGAGGAAGCAACATGATACTGGTGTGACAACATACTCCTTTTGGAAAGCAACACTGACTAATGTCGCAGTGAAAAATAAAATGATGAAGGAATTTGCTTCCTCCCTCTTCCCTTCCCATTCCTCTCGTTTGTCTTCTCTGTCTTCCTCTCCCTCCCCTTCCGCACCCTTCATTCGTTCCGACACGCGATGACAATTGCATCACTGGGCGCTGTGACCGGTTTCCATGGCAACTTGCGACTGTGAACTTTTCAGCGTAAGATGGCTTTTCCCTCATCGAAACAAAATCGCATAGCGGTAGCTTAACCGAACATAAGGGAACAAAATTATGCATTCGCAAGGTTAATCGAGATATGTTCACTCATCGGGATAAAACAGGGATTTTTTTTTCCAGATGTATAAAAATCGTTCTGCAGTATTCTGAATACATGCAAGGATCAGTATTCGAAATCTAGGGGTCAATCGAGACATGTTTATGCGGAGAATCTTTAACTTTTTTGAACTCAGGTGAGTTTTTCTTTGAATGAATAAAACCAAGAGGCAGCAGCCAGAACAAACGAAAGCCAGTCTTCATACTGGAAGAGTTAATCGGGATATATCTGATCCTTTTGAGGTAAAGAGAAAAACCCTAAGCTGAATGATATTACCTGACGATGGCCAGAATAAACTGGAGAGTCGACTTTCGTAGAGACAATGTATTGATAGACTGGGTGTAATAGTGGCAGCCAGAACACACAACACGCGTACATATGTGATTCACCACGGCCTTGGATCACGTGTTGGACTCGTGATCGACAGCTATTTCCCTCCCAAAAGAGAGCTCAGAGCTCATATATGACCGATCTATGGGTATACTGTGACCTTACATGCATACATACACCCAACTCCCTGCCCACGAGAGTTGAAGTAACGACTCGCAGCGCAGCGATATTGAAATTATTTCAGCCCTGGGCGGGATTCGAACCCGGACCTCCGTAGTGACACCCGAGAACTCTACCAACCGCGCCGCGCGCGCGCGCGCGCGCGTGTGTGTGTGTGTATGTGTGTGTGTGTGCCGTACATTTACAGCAAAATCGATCGCATGTAACACGGTTTGATTTTTTTTAAATCCCAATGGACGACACTAATGTGTTATGCCACGATTCATTCTATTTGATTTTATTCGCCTATTTCTTTACTTTCAGCATATTTACTTACCATTGTATTTGTTTACTCATTTCCTTATTTATTTGCATTTAGGTTTCGTCACAATCTAAAACGTTTCTCGAGAATGGAAGAGCAATCCAGGACACTAAGAAATCTCTTTAGCATGATAATTAATTAAAACGTCTTCTGGTCCGCCTTTCTAAGGACTTTCTCTAGGACTCCTGAAACTGACGCCCCTTTTTCTTCTCTCCTGCAGGATCAAGAACAACTGAAGTTCTTCGTCGCCACAGAGAAAGAGTCGTCGACCTGGGCCGCCATGTTGAGGGCCAACAGCACCACTCACCGCTCGCTCTCCCTTGAGGGTCTCAACCTCGAATGCGGTCCCGCAGGTGAGACTCGAGAGTGTTCCGTCTCTGTCGACGACATTTCTTAAATCCTCGTCTTCTGCTATTTTTCTTTTATTTTCCTTTTCTGGTTTCGTCTTTGTATTTGTCGCTGATTAGAGATGCGTTTTAGGCGCTGGTGTCCCTGGTGGCTTTCTGGTGACTTCAGTAGTTCAGAGGCCATATTCAGACGATTACCCATCGTGAGTGACCGTAATCATTCTTGGAGACAGACACCCACACACCCGGTCATTTTTTGGAATTCACAAAGAACATATTAAAATTTGACGTAAAACCAAAGACGCGTGAATCATCGCTCTCGAAAAAAAAACACGATAGAAAAGATCGTTCACATTTATAATCAGGAGCTGTAAGACGGAACATATCTGATGGAATTATACAAAAAGAAGAAGAAGGAAAACTTTTGAAGACACACACACACACACACACACACACACACACACACACACACACACACACACACACACTCACACACACACACACACACACATATATATATATATATATATATATATATACATACGGAAATGTGTTCAAATAAATTTTATACTGGCTAGTTTTATAAAATTCCATTTTGCATAGGAAATGTCAAAGTTGAACAAAGTAGGAGCAACGGGTTGCCTCAATCAACACTGAAATTTATCAGTATAACTTTTCTCATATTTATCACTTCTGTTTTTACCCTCATACCCTTTTCATCTTCTTCCTCCTCCTCCTCCTCCTCCTCCTCCTCCACCTCTTTTTTCCAACTCGCGGCCCTTTCTACGCCTTTTCGTCGCTCCTCCTATTTCTCCTTTTTTTTTTCTCTCTATTGTCTATTTCTTCTCCTTTTTCTTTTCTTTTCTATTCCCTCTCCAGTTTTTATTTTCTTACTTCAAGTTATCCTCGATAAAAGCGTTCAGTCTGAGAAATGTTCAATGACGTCCACAAATTCATGATACAGATGTACCATACATAACATATATATATATTATATATATATATATATATATATATATATATATATATATGTATGTATACGCAATGAATACGTGTGCACGTATATCACGCACAATACATATATTCACATACACGATGAACGTGTATGCATACATGAGAAACATGTACACCTACACATGGTATACGAGTAAGTATAAGCACGTTAACAATGTACAGTGCACGTACGCGCAAATACGACATCTATAATGTACATGACCATGTAGTAATAATATCCACATTCATGGCATACTCTCATGTACACATACATTTGTCAATCAATCCACTGCCCCAGGTCTTTCCTGGAGGAGACTCGCTATCTCCAAGTGTCTGGACACACGGCAGTTGGCCACGGTCATCGACTCGGCCCAGTCGCTCCGAGAAGAGATTCTGCGTTGCTGGGTAAGACTAAGGCATTGGTTGGGTAAGCGACCAGTCCGCCACTGGCCAGGGTAGGGGGGGTGAAGAGCCTACGCCAGGAGGCGGGTAACAGTGGCCGAAGCCGTCACCTTTGAGGCAGGTAACAGATACCAGCAAAACACTGGTTGAATACTGGAAAAGTATCGGGTAACAGGACGGCACCGGTTGGACGCAGGTATGGCACTGGTTGGATACCGGCAAGGTTCTGCAAAAGGGCAATGGCCAGATCGCAGAACACTTGCAGCGCCTCGGGAGGGGCAAGGTCACACTGGACTCTCCCTGTTACCGCCGGTCGCTGTGCAGCCTTTTACGGAGCCGGCGCGAAGCTGGCACGTGAGGAGGAGGCGCCGCCGGCCGAATAACACATACACACACACACACACACACACACACACACACACACACACACACACACACACACACACACACACACACAGACACGTACGCACACAAACACATTCACACAACTCGTGGCGCAGTTGGTAGAGTTCCCGGCTGCCATTACGGAGGTCCGGGTTCGAATCCCGCCCTGGGGCGAAATAATTTCAGTATCGCTGCACTGCGGGTTGTTACTCCAACTCTCGTGGGCGGGGAGTTAGGTGTGTGTGTGCGTATAAGGTCACAGCATTACCCATAGATCGGTCATATACGAGCTCTGAGCTCTCTTTCGGGAGGGAAATAGCTGTCGATCACGAGTCCAACACGTGATCCAAAGACCATGGTGAGTCTGTCCTTCATGCCGAAACGTGTACTTGGTAACACGTGGAACCTTTCTCTGCGGTCATTTTCTACCCCCTCACGTGCGGCAGAGGTATTCGGCCACCACGTGCAGATGGCTCCGCGTCCACATTCGAGTCGCTGACCACCACGTGTACATGCACCACCTAAAGTTTTGTCACCGCTGCTACTGACGACTTATTGTTTTAGCTGCAGCCACGTGATTTCATTCAGCTGAGGGAAACCATTAGAGACGAGCTTAAACCCATCTTGATTAACACTTTAATGTCTATGTTCGACTCTTACGTTTATTCTGGTCGGAAAAAAAAAACTGCCTGGCGGCAGCCAGACTGAAAATAAGAGTCAGATAGAGATACCAAAGGGCTTATTGAGACGTCTATACAGGTCTCCACAACTGAATAAAATCTCCTGACGACAGCCAATACAAATGAGTCGAAAGGGCTAATAGACCGGAAGTTTGATCCGGTCGGATAATGACGAAGATGGTGCATGCACGCCGGTCGTTCCTTCCGGTGGGCCGCCGACGCTGGCCGGTTCCTAGGTTCCGGACGATTACCTTCCGGCGGCGTCGTGTTCCGGATGGTCGGTTCTGGTCGACCGAGTTAGAGAGCGGCGCGGACGTGTTCCGGGTAGTTAGCGACGACTGTCCGGGCTGTTCCGGGGGCTTGACTGTAGTCAACGCTTGATAGCGCCGGTGGGCCTGACCTAATGTATTACAACCACAAATCCAATCTTATCAGTGACCACCCCGCATTACGTTTCACAGTAGTCAACCCAGTCTAAGTAACCAACCTAGTCTACGCACTACAATGACAACCCGCTAATAACAGATTACTGTATGTGTTAATGGTAGCTACCTACGATCTCTCTGTTTCTCTGTGCTTTCATTACAGAGCTCGTATAACTTTTACTCATGTCATATGTTTCCTGTACTATTTCTAATTCGGATCCTTTCCCTATCGTCACGTGATTCCCCTAGGTTTAATATTTCTATTTCACATGTACTAGTTTCCTATACCTCTAGTTTCAAATGCCCCGTCACTTTCACGCGTTTCTCCTAAGTTCAAATGCTCCCACTAGTGTTATGACTAGTATTATGACCGGTGTATCTCGTGTGTTACTAGCTGGGCGCCGCGAGATGGGAAGCATGGGAAGGGGGAGACCATGCAAGAGGTAGAGGCGAAATAGAGAAATTTGCAGGAGTTGTGTGGCAAAGGTTTGAGCAGTCGTGGGACTCGGAATGGCATGAGAGTCCTTTGTTTAACAGTGGATTCGAGATGGCTAATTGATTGATTAATTGAATGATTGGTTGACAGAACTGGATGAAAAAATACAAGTAATGGATAACGAAAGCTGCTGTCACACCTACGCGACTTAATTGAGTTCGTTTGAGTAGAAACGACTTGGGTCACAATATTTTATTTCATGAATTTCCAAATGTCAAATCACATTTGCGTCATATATTGAAAAGCTGAATGACGAACTAAGAGAAGTTAAACCTATATGAATATTAGACACATTGTTGAACTGTAGACTATGGGAAGTCTAGAATACTGGAAGCGAAATCGTCTTCCTGTTTTTACAAATTCACAGCATTTGACAAGAAACTTGATTCCTTCCACCCAGTCTCCTCTCGACTTCCTAGACTTCAACTAAAAAACTTATGGGCCAAAAGGTCTCCCATTAGTATGCTCTTCCTTTGTAATCCTTTGTAGATAGATAAATAAATGAATAGATAAATGAATAAATAAATAAACAAATAAATAGGTAAATAAAACCACATCCCTTGACCTCTCCCCTTCCTTCAGGAGACGAGGACGCCAGCAGCACCAACAGCGACACCTGCAGCAACGCCTCCGTCCAAGACCACGCAGATCAGCAGAGTACGACCAGCAGGGGTAGCAGTATCAGCAGCGGCAGCAATAGCAGTCACGGAGGGCACGAGAAAAGGCGGAGCAGCAGGGAGAAGGCGGAAGCGAGCAAGCGGCACCTCCTGCAGCAGATGCTGGCCACAAAGAACCTCCTGGAGAGGAAGCAGAAGTACAAACGGTCTGCGGTGGGTTCTGTTTTCCATTTTTTTTTCTTGGTCTGTTCGGTTGTGTGTCTTCTTTAACTTTTACTCATACACCCATATATATATATATATATATATATATATATATATATATATATATATATATATATATATACATATATACATATATATATATATATATATATATATATATATATATATATATATGCACAGGGATGCGAGCTACCACATACACACACATTATTAATCCCTTCGACATGGTGACATCCCATAATGTCTAATGCCGGACAAGTTCCTTCAACTGACGGAGGCGTCACCGTAGTAAAGTGTGTGTGTGTGGGGGGGGGGGTGAAATGTGACTGTCTTCCGACCAAGACGATCCTCCTGAAGGTTCCTCCGACTCCTGCAGGCGGAGGCATGGCGGGCGACGGCGGGCGAGGTGCAGAACGAGTACGAGAGGGCGCAGCACGAGACGCAGCAGCTCGCCCTCAGGAGGACGGTTCTTCTTCGTCAGCGCAAAAACTCCACGGCCATCAAGGTAGGAAGGGTCAAGGTCGGGTGATTGGTGGGGTTGTGTCAGTGTAATAGTTGGGTTGACAAATATTTCTTAAAGAGTAAAAATATCCTCAGTTGTTTTGGTTAAAATTGTTAATGGAATGTATGCATTAAACATGAAAGAAAAAATAAGGATGGTAAAAGAAAATCAACGAGACAGAGAGGGGAAGGGAAAG
>NC_134777.1:28491261-28508761 GCF_046742065.1 Oratosquilla oratoria | reverse complement strand
TAGTTAATAATAATGATAATGATAATACTAACAATATTAATAACAACAATAATAATGATAATAATGATAATGGTAATAATAATAATAGTGGTAATAATAATGATAATAATGGTAATAATAGTAATGGTGGTAATAATAATAACAGAAAAATAATCAAACTAATGACAACAGTGATTATACTAGTAAAAACTTTCACACTATCAATAATATCAGATGAATAGTCTGGGGATGTGTAATAGCCATAACAAGAAGGACACTACCACGCTGAACCAAGGTATTGACGTGTTCAATACTTCATAGACTTCATAGACACCCGTGCGGCCAGAGTCACGCAATATTCTTATATGTCTGGAAACCCATCCTTATACAGAGGAGTAATATCTTTTTTCTCCATCTTGCTGTTCTCCGGAACTATCTACTGTCCATTATCGACCCTAGGATTTCACTTCTTCCCTTCCCAGCAAGCCTGTGGTGGAGAAAAAGAATGCCACCACTGTGTTCCTATACGTGATGATAAAGATGACTAAACGAAACGGAGCGATGGTAGGCTACTGGGCATCCCTTTTTTTTTTTTTTTTTTTTTTTTTTGCAAAGGTTCCCCAGATTATAACAATAAAATTCTGTATTTTTCACAACATCACTACCTACGTCTTCAGTGTAGGTGCTCTCTCTCTTCTTCCAACACTTTTGACGTTCTTTCCGACATCTCAGAATTTGGTTAATGATTTTGGTTTTAATCTGCAGCCGCGAGGGGAAAGCTTCCATTGTGGCACCTCTCATGAGAACAATTGTGATGCTTCTGTCGCATTGAGAAGAGGAAATAAAGGGCAAAGCTTAATCCCTCACCCGCTGTGGCTCTATCAGCATTTCCTGGCTTTGCATCAACCTCGCCCCCTTACCACCGACCTCAACATAACATAACCTTTAACTACATCCCATTGATTTCTAGAAACTGCCGCTTGGCCTCCCTGTCTAAGTGCACGCACACGCTATAACACACGCACACACACGTATTGAGTGTGTGTGTGTATACGTGTGTTTATGTGTGTGTGTGTGTGTGTGTGTGTGTGTGTGTGTGTGTGTGTGTGTGTGTGTGTGTGTGTGTGTGTGTGTGTGTGTATTTACCTTACTGTATTTACCTAACTGTAGTATGCAGGAAAGAAGTAACACTCATTAGGTCCCGTCTTCTAATCTCTATTTTGTTCATACCTAGCTTCAAATTCATGTACAGTTCCAACTCAATCTATATCCTTGATTCCCAGGTATCATATTTAGATTTGAACGCAGATATTGTTTGAGCTTGGGTTATATCACTTCCTGAGCTTTTCCAAGTATTTGTGCATCTATATGGAAAACTATATTTCTCCACATCCTTTCCACATGTGATCTTTCTTAATTTGCTCCCTTGACCTCTTAAAGCCCTTCCATCTTTAATCAGGAGATTTCTTCTCTCAGTGCAATCTATCCACTTTAGTGACCTGAATACTGTAATCATATCACCTCTTTCTCTTCGATCTTTCAAAGTTGGCAGACACAGTGCTTTCAGTCTCTCCTCATATGGTTTATCTATCAGGCTGGGGACCAATTTGGTTGCTGTCCTTTGTATTCTCTCGATCTTGCATACATCCTTCATTCTGTGTTGGGACCTTAATACTGACGCATATGCCAGTCTTGGACGGATCTGGGTTTCGATGAATTTTTTCATCATCTCTTCATCCACATAGTGAAACGCCACTTTGATCTTCTGCAGTAGTCTGCGTGTGCGCGCGCGCGTGTTAGTTCAGAGTTTTTCCTCCGTTTATCGCTGATGGTATCCTCTACTATCCCCACGAATGTGCGGAGAGCAACGAAGAGCTCCTCGGGTGAAGAGGGAGCCCGGAACTATTTTCTTGGGCGCATAGGTAGTTACTGGCTCAAAACGCAACGGAATTGTGACTTCAGGGCAGCTACGAATCTCGATCTACCCATTACCGCTAGTCCTTTTTTTTTTTTTTTTTACTAAATAATCTTCTTACCTGAGAGTATCAAGCTCCTATTCAGCCCTAATGTGATTATATATACTTTGTGTGTGTGTATAATACATACATATATATATATGTATATATATATGTTATATATATGTTATATATATATATATATATATATATATATATATATATATATATGTATGTAATGTATGTATCACAGAGAACCCACAGTCGAAGTGAAAGAAAAACTTGGGAGAACGTTAACTTCTATATTTCGGCTGCTAACTCCAGCCCTCTTCAGGAAAGCACAAGGGGTTGCAGTTAGCAGCCGAAACATAGAAGTTAACGTTCTCCCAATTTTTCATTCACTCCAACTATGGGTTCTCTGTACTACTACATTTCTCTCTAGTGAATATATATATATATATATATATATATATACATATGTGTGTATATATACATATATATATATATATATATATTTATATAATGAGTCTTAAGACACGTGCACTCTTCAGTCGTGATGGAAATAAAATATATATATATTTTTTTCTTTTCCTTTTTTTCTGATTTCATTCCCCTTATATTATCATCATTGTAAGCTCGGTGGCAGGATTGTGCTAGAGGGGTTACCAAAGAGGGCTGTTCTGATGGGGTTAAGATTCAGCACGTGATTCGTTCGAGAAAATGCTTCCCACTTCTCGACGATCCCTCATCCCACCCCAAACCCTCATCCGCACTACAGCACCCCATCGCATTAACTTGCCCTCTTGACTTTCCAGATGGGAGGAGGCGGAGGTGGAGGCGGTCTAGGGGGAGGAGGAGGAGGAGGAGGAGGTCGAGGCGAGGGCGGCCGCCTGAAGGGGCGCAACCCGCTCAACTTCCTCGACCTCAAGATCCGCGTCTCGAGGCGCCACAAGAGCACCGAGAACTTGAGTCGCTCCACAGACCAGCTCTTCCGCACCAGGTGGGCAAGCAGTCCTAAGATGGATGCAATTTTCTTTTTCTTCTTTTTTTCTGTTACTGTTATCAGTTTATCATATATTTCTAATCACTGCAATTGTCATCATTATTATGATCACTGTTGGTAATATTGCTGCTGTTGATATCGTTATATTAGAATTATCACCCTTAAATAATCCTTCTTTATGATTTATTTTTAAGTATATTATATTAGCAATTCTCTTTTTTACTGAAATACACTTAATGTCGACCAATCATATCAAGTGGATAAAGAAGTTCTACAAGATCGGCCGTCTGTCACTGATTTATCTATCCACTATCTTTATTCATCTGACTGTGTCTATTTTCATACAGTCTTGTTCTGCTTTATGAAACCTCCCACGGGGACCAATTTCGATTAACCCTTTGAGCTCACGTTTTTACATATCTAACATTATTTTTCATCGGAATCCATTCTTCAGACGAAAAACTAAGTACTATTGACATAAATATTGTTATTCCGGATTTTGGTGACATTGATCTCAGGATCTTTCCCAGGTATGAAAAAAAAATGGGACGCCTGATGACGTCATGTCGCAATGATCGTGCCAATGATAATGACGTACGATAACACACAGTCCGCGACTGAGACTTATGACACACATGTCTTTTTTGACCACACAGTTGACAAATACCATCAGCTACGACATGATTAGTAAAAACGTTTATAGCATATAGAAAATAATAAAATTAATGCGTGCACAGCAGGTAGCTTCGGAATGCGCTTTTGATTATCGTGCATCACCAGCAGAGTATCCCGTCTTGGCGCGACGTTATTGCATTTCTATGCCTTCCTTGAGCATGGGCTTTGAAGGGATCAGCCTAAGAAATACGTATGAAGTTTTTTTTTTCTCGACAAAGAAGAGAGGGTAGAGAAAGATCCTCCTCGTTCTCCTGATCCCCTTCCTCCTAGTCTAAGCATAACACCATAAAAGAAATCTCATGTAAGGTTTGAAGAATATGCATATTTTATCTAACTTTGAATAGATGATTCTTGGAACATCTAGGCTAATCTTTTCAGGGATAAGAATGACACTCCAACAGAAACCAAATTCTTCTGAAGATTTGCGTCCTGATTTACCACGAAACTCGCGAGGATTAAAGAACGATGCATAATAGAAATGTTAATAAAACTTCAACAAAAGGAAGTACACCGTTGGCAACCGAAAAAAACAGGAATATACTACACAGAAGACAAAGAAATTTTGCTTTATAGTGGAAAAGATTAAAATCAACTTCGCTAAGCGGCATAAAGAACACACACGCACGCACGCACACAAACACATGTGTACATAAAAGAGGGAAACTTGCTTCTGGTTTCTTGCTTATGGTGGTCCTGCAAAATGGATGAAAAAAAGAACTGTCCATTTTCAAAACCCGTCAATCCTCACACCACCGTCAAGAGTGATGTGATGTAACACAGCGATGAAATTTTGTGAGTTTATTCCCTTACGTTTCAGACCGAAGCCTTTCTTCAGAGAGATTACATAAGGAATAAGTTACGGAATTGTCTATACACAGCTTGGAGTTTTCTGCCCCTGTCCTTGCTGCATTCCTCGGGTTGTCTTCAGGTCTGTTATTGGCTACGGTTAACCTCACGTCTGCCTAGTGTAGGCCTTATAGTCTCTTGCAGTCTCCTTCATTCTTATGTTCTTATGTCAAGCAGCCGCGGAGAGGTCTTGGGCTCCAAAGCCACGACCCCACGAAATAAATATTCCTAAATCGCCGGGTAGTGTTATTGAATTTAGTCCCAGCGGAACAAGCCAATTTAGCGACTGGTTTTTAGTTTTTGGTAGCAATAGCTCTCTTTTATACACAAGTATCTTTTCATTTTCATACAGACATCTCTTCCCCTCCTACAACTACCGATCCCGCGCGAGCGGATGGTCAGTTCTAGGTAGCGTATTCCATTACTGCTGCTGTGTCAGCCCAGTAGACACATTCCTCTCTGCCGTTGGTGACTTTATTAACACGTACATGTGCTGCCTCTCGGACCTTCCTTATATTTTTCTTCGTGACTTTCTTTATTGATCATGCATGCGTTATTCTGGGCTTTCTTCTAGAGTTGCTTGTTCTGTAGTGTCTTATTTCGGCTTTATGTTCTCGAACGCTTTTATCTAGACCGCGGCCTGTTTCTCTTATGTAAATTTTGTCGCATCTGTTGCAAGGTATACCATATATGACACTATCTTTTCCCCACTTCCTGTAGGTATTTGTCTTGTGCTGGAAATGATTCAGGAACAGCTAGGTACTTTTTATTACTATTTTTTCCTTCACACTCATTATCTGGATGGTCTTCTTAAGTTTTACCAGCACGCCTTAAAAAAAAAAAAATCCTGAATGTTATAACAATAGAGGTGAATTCTTCTACGAATTATTGTTTCATCAAGCTCTTATAAAAGAATCTTATCATCTCTGAATTTGTTCTTTCACTGGGTTTTTGTTACTGGGTTTCTGTACACGGAAACCTTGACCTGCTTGTCCGACCCCCCATATCAATGTGTCCAAAAAGTTAATTTGCTATCCTGTACCTCCTCCATTATGAATTGTATGTCAGGGCACACATTTTATATATATATATATATATATATATATATATATATATATATATATATATATATATATATATATTATACAAACATAAATGAAAATCAGGAGGCATGTGACAGCGACTACAACTGGAATCCCTAATAAGAAATAGTGGCCAAGATCACAGGTTTTGAGAAACTGGGGACCATAGCAGTGACTGATGTATTTGTATGTATAAAGGGTGTGGTGTGTGGTGTGTGCGTGTGTGCGTGTGTGTGTGTGTGTGTGTGTGTGTGTGTGTGTGTGTGTGTGTGTGTGTGTGTGTGTGTGTGTGTGTGTGTTGGTGAGCGATGAGGGAGATGTCAATACCCTTGAGGGGATGCATCTGTCATGGCAGTCATTATCATTTTGCCATTAAGGATTTCCTCTCACAGTGCGCACCCCTCTCCCTCTCCTGTGGTGAACCATCTTCGCCCCAAGGTCACGTGGGAGAGAGATTCTGCAGATGATGGGAAGGTGAAACAAGTTCACGGGGTCAAAATCATCCCGATTTTTTTGTTTTTCGTTTTTATTGCCCATTTTTAACCGGCAATCTCCATGAGGTTTGTCCTGTTTGATAACCCCAGCACCATTTCAACGATGGAGTGATTGCGAGAGAGGGAGAGAGGGAGGGAGGGAGAAAGAGAGGGTGGGTGGGAGGGAGGGAGGGTGATAGGAAAGGAGAAAGAGTGGGTGGGTGGTGGGTGGGAGGGAAGGAGGGAGGGAGGTTGGGAGAAAGGAAAGGGTGTGGAAGATTGGGTGATTATAGATTATTAAGTGCGTAATTGAAGGAGGAATGGAAAAAAGAAGAGTAAGAGGAGATGGAAGGAGGGAAGGATAAAGTTGAGGAAAGGAGAATTGAGAGAGCGGGGGGATATGGGGTGAAGGAAGAAAAATGGACACCGATCACCAGCGCTTCTTTCCTGGGGAACAATGTCGAGACAAATTGATGGAGTTATAGAAGTGGGTACAGAAGAAATTTAAGACACCAGAACGGAGGAATGGCAGAATATAAAAAATTATCAGCATTCTTCTTTAAAAATCCATTAATTTCCACCCACGAAAGAATGCTACGTGACTCTGGGCCGTTGAGGTCTCACTGAAGTCCCAAGGCAAGTAGAAGAAGTCACCGGAATAAGTGATGTTGGGACTCGAACTCGGCTCGAGAGGACGAAGTTTTCGATCTCGGAGACAAAGACGAATTGTTCCTTCACGAAAAGGGTTTTCGGGTAATCGGGTTTGCGAACCAATTACCTTTAGGATGCCAGCAGAGATTCTGATCGACCGGGGGCCGGGGGGGGGGGGGCGGGAAGACCTCCACAGAGGATCAAAGGAGAAACTCCAGCACCCCTCCCCCCCTCACTCTTCTCCCCCACCTGCTGGGGGGGGGGGGTTGGTCTAGTTCCTCCTGTCATCACCACTAGCGACGCATCACCGTCACCACCTTTGCCAGTACATATTGCGCCATCATCACCAATCTAACACCATCATACCACAATGATCACCACTACAACTCCAGGTACTACTGATATCATATCATCACACTTATTACCACCACCATAATCATCATCACCATCATCATCATCATCATCACCATCACTAATACCACTGCAACCTCTATCATCATCATCATCATCATCACCATCACTAATACCACTGCAACCTCTATCATCATCATCATCATCATCACCATCACTAATACCACTGCAACCTCTATCATCATCATCATCATCATCACCATCACTAATACCACTGCAACCTCTATCATCATCATCATCACCATCACTAATACCACTGCAACCTCTATCATCACCATCATCACCACCACTGCCACCACAACGATTCACAATCACCAATCACCATTCTTTCAGGAACGCCTCTGGTCCGGGGCTTCGTCTTGTATCGACTTTTTCTTCTTTGACAACACGGGAGTTGCACGCTCATGCACGAACGCGTGCGTGCGTGCGTGCCTGCGCGAGTCTCCCTCCGACGTGCATGTATGCACATATATACGAACAGGTACACTCACACGCGTGTACACACACACACACACACACACACACACATATACACACACATATACATACACACACATGCATGCAAAAACGTAATTGCGCGCATCTACACACAAACACGCACATACACACGTACACACACACACACGCACACACACACACACACACACACACACACACGTGCACACACGCACGCACATGCACACACACACACATACACACACAAACACACGTGCACACACGCACGCACGCGCGCGCGCGCACGCACACACACATGCACATATAACGTAATTGCGGGCACCCACCCACTGGCGCGCGCGCACGCACACACACACACACACACACACACACACACACACACACACACACACACACACACACACGAGAGAGAAATAATTGTAACACAGAAAGAAATAAGGGACCAAATAATGAACATTGATGTCAGAAAATTACACGACCAGGACGGAATTGCAAACTGGATACTAAACGAATGTATAAATGAACTAACAGACAAATATATAAGATAATAGATTGCTCACTCAAAGATGGAAAGGTACCGCAGGACTGGAAAAATGCCAATATCGTGCCAATACATAAAGGGGGAAAGAAGGAAGACCCAACAAACTATAGACCGGTCTCCCTTACAAGAACAATAGCTAAAATTTGTGAGAAAGTCATCAAAAGTAGATGGACTAAACATCTGGAAGAGAACAATATACTAAATCCGAGACAATTCTGTTTTAGACGGGGAAGATCATATGCCACAAATTTGATCTTTCTATTCAAGGTTAACAGATATAATGCAAGAAAGGGACGAATGGGCAGACTGTGCTTTCCTGGACTTACAAAAGGTGTTTGATAAAATACCACAAAAAAAAAAAACTATCAAGAAAACTCGAAACAACAGGAAACACGGAAAACTATTGAAATGGATAGAAGATTTCTTGCATGGGAGAAAAATGAAAGTGGTGCTCAGAGATTAAAAAAAAAATCTACTTAGGAAGAAATGATAAGTGGAGTCCCACAGGGTTCAGTACTTGCTCCGATAATGTTTGCAATATATGTAAATGACATGGATGAAGGTGTAGAATGTTATATGAACTTCTTTGCAGACGACGCAAAACTACTAAAGGGAGTACGGAAAAACATTGGGAATCGCTACAGAGAGAAATGAAATCAGAAATGTAGTGTAATGGAATTTGGAAAAAGTAAAAAAAAATATATATATATCAGGACAATATAAAATCGGTGCAAAGGAAGTAAAGAAGAATTTGGTTCCGAAAAGGACCTAGGAGTAATCATAACTAAAGACATGTCCCCAAACAAATAGATAAACAAAATAGCCGAAGAAACCTACAATATCTTAAGATCAATAAAGGTGGCTTTTAATTACTTGGATGAAGTAATGGTAAAGAAAATACTTGTCACACTGATAAGACCAAGACTGAGTACGCAGTGACACTATGGACACCCAGTATAGAAAAAGAATATATGGAAATAGAAAGAATCTAAAGAGCAGCGACAAAGATGACACCAACACTTTCAAAATTTACATACGAGCAAAGACTGTCTAAACTGGAATTACCAACCCTGGAACAAAGAAGAGAAAGAGGCGATCTATTGGCCATTTACAGAATCATGAAAGGCATGGAAGTCCTTGACAGAGAAGACTTTTTAAAGTGGGATAGAAGAAAAACAAAGGAACATGAAAAAAAAGGACAGTTATAGAAGAGATCTAAAAAAAATAAGTTTTCTACACAGAGTGGTGGATGTCTGGAACAAATTGGACAAAACGATGGTATGTGCAAACACCATACAAGAATTTAAGAACAAACTAGATGTGAGATGCAAAGACAGGTCACCACGGGCATAGCTCCCCCTCCCGTATAATACAACTAGCTAAATACATACACAGGAACGCACGTGCATACCCACTCGCGAAGCCAATAATATTTGTATTAGTTTACGCTTTTATGACATAATCTATGGATTATCGATATCCTTCCTTTCATCCATTCATCAGTGAATACGAAACTCAATTCGCATTACGGTAGACACACAAAGTTCCCCGGCTGAGTGAAATCGTCTGGGGGCAGGTAGAAGAAATGTACAACTCGTGAACAGCAGAGAAAGAGTTAAACACTGTAAAGCCTTTTATTCAAAATATTTCCGAGCTCAACACAGAGACGGGGAAAGAGTTAACTCGGCTTAACTGGAAGAAAGCTGCCGCACGTGGACCCATCACGCAATCAAGGGGGCCGGGGGTGGGGGTGGGGGTGGGGGTGGGGGGCATCGGTCACGCCGCTTGGGCTTGGAGTGGGCGCACGCGAAGACTCCATCATACACACTTGGTTCGAGATCAATCCACACGCAGACATGGGTACTCATGCACACACGCAAATGTTTATGTCCGTGTCGAGACATTCTGACAGGTTGACGAGGGCAGGAAGATAGCTTGAGACGAGTTTATTCCTGACTAGTTCAGCAGAAAGCTTATTGCGAAACAAATCAGAAATGAGGTCGGATTAAAATTCCCTCATAAGGATATAAGTATACAAATATATATATATATATATATATATATATATATATATATATATATATATATATATATATATATATATATATATATATGTATATTATATACATAAACATATATATATATATATATATATATATATATGTGTGTGTGTGTGTGTATGTATATTATATACATAAACATATATAATATATATATATATATATAAACATATATATATATATATATATATATATATATATATATATATAAAATATAAAAGTGTGTGTGTGTGTGTGTGTGTGTGTGTGTGTGTGTGTGTGTGTGTGTGTGTGTGTGTGTGTGTGTGTGTGTGTGTGTGTGTGTGTGTGTGTGTGTTGAGACATTCTGAGGGGTTGACGTAAGTAGGAATAGTAAACAGTCTTAGTCTGAGTTTATTCTCGACTAATTTCACAGATGTGCTTTTCCGAAGGAAAAAAACACATTTTCAAAACTTGTCAGGAATAAACTCAGACTAAGACTCCTGTGTTCACTACTACCACTTACGTTATATATATATATATATATATATATATATATATATATATATATATATATATATATATATATATATATATATATCACCACTGAAGGCAAACACGTATGAATTATCCTTGGCGAGCTTCCAGGTGGACTTTCTAGGGTGATGTTACATATATGACACAATCATACCTCATGTGGGTAGCCCTTCTCACAGGTCACCCTGAGAGTAGGGTCATCATTCAGATGGAGTCACGTGACCATGGAGCCTTAATTTGAACTCTGAAACGAAACTGATCACTTTCCTCGTGTCGGTATCATCGAGAAATCTCTCGAGCGATCAAGTTGTTCCTATATCCTTCGTAGATTCCTTTTAGCAAAGAACCTCAAGCGATTCCAATTCCTTTGTGAGAAACATATTGTTACATAGAACAAGACAGGAATGATGGAAGGCCTCTGCAGCGCCAGATACCTAAGTCGAGACTGTAATTCCATAGGCCATTCCCAGTCGTCTAGTGAATTCTAATTCGAGACTTCTGACTGTTTTAGTCTTATTACAAAACCAGGTGATTTTGTCTACGATCTCAACATTCCCCCCCAGACAGTGACATTCGGTCTCAAAGAAAACTGAAAGGCCTGGGTTTTGGTTTTAATCAAAGAGATCTTCTTATGTCTTCGCCTCCTCATCCAGCGACTCGAGAGCGAGTATAAGTACGCCCTTGAGGTCTTCAAGTCTAAGTCAGGGAGTCCAGACAGTAGCGGTATACGCTCGACATCGACCAGCAGCCAAAGCGACCTCCATCCTTGCTGTGAAAGCAGTCAGGATCTGTCTTCCACAGACACTGAAGAAGAGTGTAGCAAGCGTCTATTCTTGCCTCTCCCCGAAGTGTATCAGGTTGAAAAGGCTGGATACACGACCTCTCCCCCCAACCCTAATTCACTGCGCTTTTAGTGTTTGAACACGGACGGAAATGAAATAGATTACATATCCCATTCCTCGCAGCTTTAGAATCAATCAGAATATCTCTCTGCCAGCTGAATCAAACGCCCTTTTAAAGCCCATGTATACCACGTAATCGCAACAGGAACACGTGAGCGAAGACCTTGCCAGGAATGCTTAGCAGGGGACCTGTTTTGTAGTTACTGCAGTCTTGTCCACTGCCCCTTCCCTTCAAGACTTGGGTGAGGAGATAACACATTTACATTTTTCCATTTACGGCGGGCCTTTCCTTGTAGAAGGTCGTCAACCCGGCCACTTCGGCGCCGGTCAATTTATTCTGCCCCCGATAGCCAAATGACAACAGAGTATGTGATTAGTTTTCTCGTCCACACTTACAAGGGATAAACAAAACCAGTATGTTAGAACCTTCCTCGCATTCCTCTCTTTACACACACACACACAATCACACAGAACTCGTGGTGCAGTTGGTAGAGTTCCCGACTGCCACTACGGCATTCCGGGTTCGAATCCCGCCCAGTGCTGAAATACTCTTAGTATCGCTGCGCTGCAGGCTGTTACTCCAACTCTCGTGGGCGGGGAGTTAGGGGTGCGTGTAAGGTCACTTTTACTTTATACAGCATAGATCGGTCATATATGAGCTCTTGAGTTCTCTTCCGGGAAGGAAATAGCTGTCGATCACGAGTCCAACACGTGACCCAAGACTATGGTGAATCACACACACACTTTTCCATGTTCTTTACTCCCCTCGTGACCTTTGTTCCATCAGCAAATAAGAATAGCTGGTCGAATTATACATCAAAACATTAATATATACCATGAACATTACCAGTGCTAACACTGATCCTTGAGGAACTCCACTAGTAAGTTCCCTTTATCCACGCATTTTAACCTTCATTACTGTCCTCATTAATCTGTTCTCCAGAAAATCTCTCATCCATTCCAACAAATTTCCTTTGAGACCTATGTTCCAGCTTCCATTATATTCTTTCAAAATACCTTATCAAATACTTTCTCTAGATACAAGTACAATCTAAAGATTCCTTCCTTGAAGAATATCGATTAACCTTGAATGAAAACTGGGCAGATCAGAAACTTTGGTATTTGTCTCCTGAAGACAAGTTGGCATTACACCAAGATTTTTCTTCTAAATACTTTGACGTCTTTTTTTAATATATTTCACATATCATAGCTACCACTCTTGTTAAAGACTTTGTCACCAACTTTACAAGTTGGCACAATACTAGCCAGCTTCCAGTCATTTAGCACTTTCCCTTCTCTTGATGAACAAGCAAAAATTTGTGTACTTTGTCCACCTGTTGTTGCCAATATTCTTTGTGTCCAAATTGAGATCACGACAAGCCATGTGAGTTTCTTCATATCCAGTGCCTCCAGTAGTTGTACTTTGTGCAACTCCACTTTTACTTCATACAACAACCCCCAACTTCTAGAAACTCCTTAATTTCATTCAAAATATTTCTCTTTGGTAAAGAAGGGCTGGAAGTTACTGTTCTATATTTCTGCTTGTGCTGTGGCATCTTCATGCAACGTTTCACCCATTTTCAACTAAGTGATTCCTTCCCAGAGCTCCAATTTACAATTAACAAATCGGTCACACAGTTCTGGCGGAAACGTGTGCGTGTGTGTGTGTATGTGTGTGTGTGTATGTGTGTGTGTGTGTGTGTGTGTGTGTGTGTGTGTGTGTGTGTGTGTGTGTTTGTGTTTGTGTCTGTGTGTGTGTGTGTGTGTGTGTGTGTGTGTGTGTGTGTGTGTGTGTGTGTTTACCTAATTGTAATACACAAGAAAGGAACTACCCTTCGTAGTGTTCCTTCAGCCAGAGGGCCACGCCGCAGCTGCATGAAATCGAGTGACATTGGACGAAAGAGAACCTTTAATCGCGTCGTCTGGCTGACGGGGTTAAGGAGAGTCAACACACTCGAGGACGAGTCCCGTGGGTCGAGGACGGGCTGACGAGGGACAGAAACGCCATATGTCGGAAGCTCAACGGTGCGCGCGCGTGTGTGTGTGTGTGCGTGTGACACGAAGCCAAAGAATGTGTTAACCTCTCCAAAACTATTGACGAAAACACATGTACACCGGAATTAAAATTCTTCGTAGATCAATTATACAGCATAGATTTTGCCCAACACCGGGCGATTTTAGTCAGCTTGAGGAAATTAAACTTCACTGGAACGAAGGATTTGATACCACCTCGATTAGCCCCCTTGCTACGATGAAGTTCCCCAGAGGGAGAACCTCAGGAACAGAGATGGACATTTTAGTCCACGAACAAGAGGAAAACCCGAGGCAGCTCGGGGAAGCAAGAGGGAAGAGAGGGGCTGAAAGGGGAGGGTGTCTCCATTCCTCCGATGTGAAGGAGGAGGAGGAGGAGGAGGAGGAGGAGGAGGACGAGGAAGAGGAGGAAGTGAAAGCGGCGATAGAACTTAATTAAGAGGAAAGCGGGCTGGCACGTTGCAGGAAGATGAATGGAGGTGGCTTAAAAAAACGGAATAAGAAAAATTCAACATTTTATTATCATTGTCATTATTTTTGTTGTTATCATTACAACCATACAAATGTCACTGTAATCGCTAATTTATTAGCTCTGGGTCTTTTTTTCTTCTATGAGGAGAGTAGTTTCTATTATTTCTACGATTGGGAAGACAGTAGTCGATAGTTCTTCAGGTGATGGAAGGCCATTTTGTAGGTCAGATCTGAACCACCAGGGCCCCAGCTATCGAAATGAACATCTGAAGGTGAGGACTGAGCCTTTCTTAGTACGACGTTTCGGTTGTTGTTACATTTTTTTCAAATGCGATTTTGCGATTTGCGATTTGCGATTTGCGATTTGCGATTTGCGATTTGCGATTTGCGATTTGCGATTTGCTAGGTAAGACCACCCGCTTGCGCGGGATCGGTTTTTGTGGGAGGGGAAGAAGGTCTGTAAGAAAATGGAGATAGTAGTGTTTAAAAGAGGGCTTTTGCCACTGGGCGAATAGGGATATTTATTTCGCGGCGTCGTGGCTTTGGAGGTATGGGCAGGAGACTTGGGGTTGGAGACTCCGATTGATGTCGGTTACACGGAATATCTATTCCTCTTATTCAAATGCATAGTCGTAATACACATGACTGAGGTTAAATAAGAGGGAGGGGGGGACGGGGAGAGGGAGGGAGGGAGGAGGGTGGGAGGGAGTGAGGAAAGGAGGTAGGGAGGGGGAAGGGAGAACGGAGGGAGGGAGTGAGGGGGTGGGAGGGAGGAAGGAAGGGAGGTAGGGAGGGGGGAAGGGGGAACGGGGGGAGGGAGTGAGGGGGTGGGAGGGAGTGAGGAAGGGAGGGGGAAGAAGGGAACGGGGAGAGGAAGTGAGGAGGTGGGAGTGAGGAAGGGAGGTAGGGAGGGGGAAGGGGAAACGGGGGGAGGGAGGGAGGGAGGAGGTGGGAGGGAGTGAGGAAGGGAGGTAGGGAGGGGGGAAGGGGAAGCGGGGGAGGGAGTGAGGGGGTGGGAGGGAGGGAGGAAGTTAGGTTGGGAGGGGGGGAAGGGGGTCACTGAATACTAGGATAGTTAATTGAAAAATTTGTAACAAGGGAAACGTCGTACTAATAAAGTCTCTGACCTCACTTGCGGTGTTTATTTCGATGGACTTGTGGGCAACTGACACTTTCATACATCAGGGCCCCAAATCTCGCGAGGACAAGAACCATTCATCCATCTCACACCGGGTCATCAACTTGAAAGATTTTCGCGTCCGCTTAAACTCCAACTCAGAGCTACCTCCGTCCTTATTCTTAAACTTCACGAAAATATTTGGGTCGCTTTATAGCCTTGGTCGATCAGAAAAGGCTACCGAGCGTACAAAGTAAAGGTGACGGCTTCGGCCGTAGTTGATCGCTTCCTGGTTTGGGTTCATATTTCTTATAGTGTATAAGCACCATTGGCACAATTATGAACACGCTGTGCGTTTCGCGACTTGCTGTTTGTCACGTGATAACTAATAACTTTGGGACTTTTTGACACCCTTATGGACCAGAATCACGAAGGATTATTCTATTACTGGAAATTATGCTTCATCCAAAGAAGAATCCTCATCACTCCTTTCTGCTGCTCTCCTCAAATATCTCCTTTACAGTATCTTACGTGATAAAGAAAAGAAAAAAAAAAGTGTGGGAATTCTGTCAATGAATCTCCACGTTCACATCAGCGACTTTGAGTGCCGGTCCAGTTATATCCGGTCGTGGTGCTGGTGGACAGCCGCCCACCCCCCACCCCACCCCACCCACGCCTTCACGACACACTGGCTCACGTCAAGGCTTTCATTCGGGCTAACGACAGACAATTTCATTCTTTCAGGATTCAGGTCACCTTTAAAACGCTGACACCTTTGACATGTCGACTAATACCAAGCGACTTTATCCAACTGATATTTTACTATCATAACAAAAGAGAACAATACATTATGTCGCCATTGGTTGGATAGTTTAAATAATATGTTTTCCCACGTATACATACGCGAGTGCATATTCAAAACATGTTTTATTTTTCCGGCGGTGTTTGTACTTTGGCAAATGCGTTCTCATAACCCCACCGCAAGCAACAACATTTATGTTTTCCTGTTCTAACCCTGCAACAGAAAACACGACTTTTGTTATTTATATATATTTACATCAGGCAGCCTCCACCTAGAGTCAGTGACCCACCACTAATCGATCATGTTTTCCAAATGAGAACAATGCTGTAATACAACTTCTTTGTTATGAGGTACTGTGAACACATGGTACTCATTATGTCAATTATATTACACCCAACAAACACAAAAGTGTTAACCACTTTATATATGTGGGTGATTGATTGACTGGTTTGGTTTCACGCCGCAAACTCCCTCCTATCAGGAGGCTAGGGCGGTGACCCTTACAGAGGACTTTATAGCGTGAAATTCAGTGAACCAGCCCTTGGTTCAACCGCTATCCCTTCGACCTTCGCAGCAAGTAACGACGCCCTAACTCGCTCGGTCAACGAGCTTCCATATATATATATATATATATATATATATATATATACATATATATATGTATATATGTATATATACATATATATATATATACTATATATATTTATATATATACACCAAAGGCTTTTTTCCCCTTACACGGGGGTAGCCAAAAAGAAAAAGGCATAGAAACCACTCCCACCCATTCCATTTCCTATATATTCCACTCCCCTCCACCCTTCTCCCTCCCTCTTATCTTGGCACCTCCTGGATGACGGGTCATCCCTGCATCCTGTCCACTGCCCTGGGTCAGAAGCAGTGTCGCAAGACACAGCACATCCACAGCAAGGCCGCTTCATGAATTCGGCGACCCCCTCTCTCCGTCCCCTCATGCAGAAAAGGAGAAGACGGGGAGAAATCCCTTCGGGCTGCGTCAATTTTTTTCTCATACATACTTCCTCACCCCCCATCTCCCACCCACTCCCCCTCATGCATCACAGCATCATCCATACACAACCCTTCTCCATTCACCCCTATCTTCTGTCCTCTCCCGTCCTTCCTCCACAGACATTCCTCTCTTTTGTAATGCCCCTTTCAGCCCACCTACCCATCCCATCCCGGGACGGGATATATATATATATATATATATATATATTTATATATATATATATATATATATATATATATATATATGTATATATATATATATATATGTGTGTGTGTGTGTGTGTGTGTGTGTGTGTGTGTGTGTGTGTGTGTGTGTGTGTGTGTGTGTGTGTGTGTGTGTGTGTGTGTGTGTGTGTGAACCAAATCATGGCAAAACTATATTTTCTCTCCCAATGTCGAAATTCAGGAGTACACTCTATTCAGGTCCTCACCAGTTTAAAGGAAATTATGACACCAGATGCATTTCCACATCGAATACAAATCAGTCGAAAATATAGATATGGTATTAAGTTGTCAAGACGAGT
>NC_134777.1:28436261-28473761 GCF_046742065.1 Oratosquilla oratoria | reverse complement strand
CGCTATGGACGTGCGCATAACCATCATCAAAATCTAATCCACAACACTCTTTTTCAACACCTGATCATGCAACCATAAATCCTCATATGCATATATATATATATATATATATATATATATATATATATATATAAATATATATATATATAAATATATATATACATATATACAATATATATATATGCAATAAAAACACTGGGAACGTGTGTTTTATAAACGCATATTATATATGTATATATATATAGATATATATACATATAGATATGTATATATATAATGTATATATATATGTATATATATATATATATCATACATATATATATATATATATAATGTATATATATATATAAATATATATATATACATATATATATGTATATATATGATATGTATATGTATATATATATATATATATATATATATATATACATATATATATATATATATATATATATATATATATCTGAATAGAATCACCAGTGACGGTGATGTCGATCAAATAATTCCAACTGTCGTTCCCGGATTCGAACCGGGTCTCGTGAAATCACGATGTCATCGCCCTCCCGACTGACCTATCGAGCCTATAAAATTCTCCAACTTGGAAGTTAATCTATTCCCGAGGAACTAAGTCGACTGCTAACTGCCGTCCGTACTTATTTTTACAGAGAACCAAGCTACAAGTTGAGAATTGTTGCAGATGCATAGATGTTCACTATCAACATGTATCAATCTACACATGGCGCTATGTGACCTAAAGTTTGTTTGAAGATTGTTATCTTGGGGTTCTTCGGAATCACATCCATTAACCAGTGAGGACAAACGGCGGGACATTACATATTCCCGCGCCTCTCCCCTTTCTTAAGGTCTGTTAGGGGGTCACTACTTGATACCATTCCCAGCTTACGCAAAGCAGCAGCCACCTTTGCCTTGTGTGCCAGGACATCCTGGAAAAAAGGGGCAACAACCTTTGGCAACTGGGGATCAAGCCGCGGCCTTTGTAACCATGAGGTGGGATCGATTACAATCATGTCACACATTTTCATGAGCTCATTGACGTTCATCGAGGCAAGTCCTAAGGTAGTTCGCTACGCTAACGTCACCTCAAGTTGAATCAAATGTTTTGGATTTAGCCATAGTAAAATAAGTAGATTATGTCATCTCTGCGAAGGAGTTGATAACATTATCACACTTGTGAGATATGTGCTTGATTAGAGAGCGCTCTTTTATCTCCCTCTTTTACTCTTTTTATTTCCGCTTCAGGATATCGCTGAAGATATGACACTGATATTGCCCTTTTTCCTATGATGGCGATAAGATTACTTCTAGCAGACACGTGATCAGGAAACCAATGGGAGTAATTTCTTCATAACAACACAAATTGGAAAGGGAAGGGAAACTGATCCCCTGCGTGCAGCAAAATGAATCAGCCAGTCTCGAGGGCAACTTCCATTCATACGCACTACATTTCACGAATCTAATATCTACACCAGAGGTTCTCAACATGGACTTCACGGGACGGTTCCCCAGGGGTACTTGGATGACGAGCGAAAGATTACTTAAACAGTTAAATCTGTAGAGAAAATGAATGCTATAGAAGTGCGCGTCGTATCATGTTTCAGTTTGAACCCTTTGGTATCCATTGCGGTACCATTGTGTACTCAATAAGCCTTAATATATTACCATTCTATACTCTGCGTCAGGTTAATGGAGGTACGGGTCGATGGTCTGAGGACTCTCGGGGTAAATAGAAAACGGGAAAAAGGTTGAGAACCCCTGAATTCTACACACTCAGGTGCCGGCCTCTCCCCTGGGAGGGATGCACAGCAGAGGAACAGGTGGTTGGGGAAAGCAGAGGCCTTCTTTTCATAATTGACGAGGAAGGCGTGAAAGGGACGCATGTGATTGGAGTGGAAAAGGGTGAGGATTTTTCTTCCTCATAACTAGCCCCACTCGTTTTACGAGGAGCGGTTTACGGGATGAAAAAGTGTGTTGTATTCCAGTTGCCTGGACATTGTAAGATGATTTCATCGTGGCATCGATGATGAGTCGCCTGCTCTCCAATTCTCTTCAAGTTTTCTGTAATTTGGCGAAGATTAATTCAGTTGCGACCCACACCTTGTTATTTATTCATTATTATTATTTCATTATTATTGTTATAATTATTACTATCTTTTTTTAGCCCATGCTGTATATGCGTGTTTCTTTCTCTTTTTTTTTTTTTTTTTGGGGGGGGGACTTTTGTTTTTTCTTATGCCGTACGACATTATTGAGTTGGGACGGAACTCTGGGCTTAAGCGATTTAGAGTTATCACATTGACAACCCCCACCCCCACCCCCTCGCGCTCGCTGCCAGGAGGAAGGGTGCCTCGTGGAGGGACGGGACGAAGGAGCCAAACGGGAGCCAAACGGGAGCCAAACGGGAGCCAAACGGGAGCCAAAAAGAAAGTCAAAGAAAGTGCCCGCCAGCACGTGAGAAAGGGAACGCGTCGAGATAGGATACTTATAGTGATATTTTCCTACCGAATGATTCAAATAGCATGGCGTCAGTCAGGATGAAAGAAAAGAGGGTCAATCAATACGGAAGGGGTCTTCGGCTCTCTCTCTCTCTCAAAAAAAAATAATAATAATAATAAAAAAATAAAAAAATCAAGTACACGACATTGTCCTCATCAAAATGGTGACATGCTTAAGATGTTTGGCTCCAGGTCGAAGCCAGGTGATTTCATTCAGCAGACTGGTGAGCATTAGACAGAAGAGTGGAGGGAGGTGTCGATTGATCGAGATCCCCCCTCTTCCTTCCCCCCACCCAGTCTGACACCCCCTCCCTCCCACCCTTCGTTTCATAAAATCGCCTGAATCTGGCTCGAATAAACAAATAAATTAATCAATTAATCAATTAATAGATCCATCAATACATAAACACATAAATTAGTGAATAAATTATAGATAAATGAATAAATGAATTAATGAACAGATAAACAGATAACACAATGAAATCCCTGAGGCATATTGATGGGGCCACAAAGTCACTTCAAATTATTTGTTCTTAACGTTCTGATCATATGAGAGTAATTCCTCTCCGTTAAAGGGTAAGAATGAATGAATGAATAACTAAATGAATAAGTTAATAAATAAAAAAGATAATTAATTAACTAATTGATCAATTCGTTTCGATATACTGCAGAAACAATTACATTTATCAGAATTGAAAAGCGCATGAGACGTTGTCGTTTGGCGAAATTCACTCACACACACACACGCACACACACACACACACACACACACACACACACACACACACACACACACACACACACACACACACACACACACACACAAACACACACACACATGTACACACACACACACACACACACACACATGGCATTAGAGATTAGAAAACTTCTGCAAGGTGAAAAAGCATGCAGAAAATGACAGTGGAGGAAGACTGGGTATTACGTTTGGTGTTAGTAGTTGTGGTGGTAGATGTGATGGTGGTGATGGTAGTGGTGGTAATGGTAGTGGTGATGGTGGTGAGGGTAGTGGTGATGGTGGTGATGGTAGTGGTGATGGTAGTGGTGGTGGTGGTGATGGTAGTGGTGATGGTAGTGGTGATGGTAGTGGTGGTGGTGGTGGTGGTGGTGGTGGTGGTGGTGGTGATGGTAGTGATAGTGGTGGTGGTGATGGTAGTGGTGATGGTAGTGGTGATGGTAGTGGTGGTGGTGGTGGTGGTGGTGGTGGTGGTGGTGGTGATGGTAGTGATAGTGGTGGTGGTGATGGTAGTGATAGTGGTGATGGTGATTACAAAGGCGGAGCATGCCGACCTGGAGACCTTTTGGTCCATAAATGGGTCTGATGCGAAAAAAATCATAATGATAAATAAATAAATGAATAAATAGAAAATATAATAGTGTAAATAATAAATTGAATACATAAATAAATGCATAAGTATAGTTAGATAATAAACAAACAGGTAAATATTAAATGATAATAAATTGACATATAACTACTAATAAATGAGAATCAAGTAATTTATCTAAATCTTCTTGAATATCTAATTGGTTTAAGTAATCATTTGCCATTCCGCACAGTTTTGTATCATCAGCAAATTTAGAAACAGTAGATTTTAGTCCATGGTCTGTATCATTTATATATACTATGAATAGAAGTGGCCCAAGAACGGAACCCTGAGGAACTCCACTTGTAAAAAAATTCATCCAGAAGTTTTTCCATTTAAAACAACTCTGTTTTCGATCATTCAACCAATTACTAGTCCAACTCAATAGGCTAACACTTATTCCGTGTGAAGCTAATTTAGTAAGTAGTCTTTCGTGGGGGACGGTATCAAAAGCTTTTGCAAAGTGATATGGTGATGGTGACTATGACGGTGGTAGTGATGGTGATGGCGGTGGTAGTAATGATGGTGGTGATGGTAGTGGTGGTGATGTGATGATTGTGTTTATGGTGGTGGTAGTGATGGTGGTGGTGATGGTGGTGGTAGTGATGGTGGTGGTGATGGTGGTGGTAGTGATGGTGGTGGTGATGGTGGTGGTAGTGATGGTGGTGGTGATGGTGGTGGTAGTGATGGTGGTGGTGATGGTGGTGGTAGTGATGGTGGTGGTGATGGTGGTGGTAGTGATGGTGGTGGTGATGGTGGTGGTAATGGATGTGGTGCATTTGGTGATGGTGGTAATGGTGGTGGATGTGATGGTGACAGTAGTGGTGGTGGTGAAGGTGGTGGTGATAGTAGTGGTGGTGGTGAAGGTGGTGGTGATAGTAGTGGTGGTGGTGAAGGTGGTGGTGATAGTAGTGGTGGTGGTGGTGGTGATAGTAGAGGTGGTGGTGAAGGTGGTGGTAATGGTGGTGGATGTGATGGTGACAGTAGTGGTGGTGGTGAAGGTGGTGGTGATAGTAGTGGTGGTGGTGAAGGTGGTGGTGATAGTAGTGGTGGTGGTGAAGGTGGTGGTGATAGTAGTGGTGGTGGTGAAGGTGGTGGTGATAGTAGTGGTGGTGGTGAAGGTGGTGGTGATAGTAGTGGTGGTGGTGAAGGTGGTGGTGATAGTAGTAGTGGTGGTGAAGGTGGTGGTGATAGTAGTGGTGGTGGTGAAGGTGGTGGTGATAGTAGTGGTGGTGGTGAAGGTGGTGGTGATAGTAGTGGTGGTGGTGAAGGTGGTGGTGATAGTAGTGGTGGTGGTGAAGGTGGTGGTGATAGTAGTAGTGGTGGTGAAGGTGGTGATGAAAGTGGTGGTATTAGTTGTAAATGTGGTGTTGATGAAGGTGGTAGTGGCAGTGTTTACGAGGAATAAGAAAATGCAACAAAAGGGGGACAGGAAGTTGGGAACAAAGATGAGATGATGACGGAGATGCAAAAGTAAGACGGTGAGAAAGTTCTTCTTCCTTTTTTTCAAAGAACAAGATGAGCTAAGTTTAACGTGCATGGAGGAGAAGAGGGTGGAGGAGCAGGAGCTGGAGAAGGAAGAGGAAGAGGAGGAAGAGGAAGGTGACCACAAGGAGGAGAAGGAGGAGCGGAAGAAAGAAACCACGAGAAGTGAGGGAGGAGACGGAGGGTGACCACGAATGAAGTGAAGGGGGAGGAGGGGAGGGATTCCGATGACGAGCTCTATAAGATCGTGTGGTACAAAGGGAAGCAAGACATACATTATCTCACTTTTATCTATTACTTTTGTTTTGTCTGCTTCAGAGGAGCTTCCTGGCGGCACAGCCTCCCTCAGTGTGGTTTCCAACAGTATTTGTTGGAACTGTTTCGTGCTATTTCCCTCTTTATAACACGTCAGAGAAGGAAGGGTTCTGGTCAGGGCAGAACTGGTACTATCAAGGAGTGGGCCCGACCCGAAGGTTCTGCTTTTGAGACACACGAGCTGTGTAGTACTTCTGCTCTGCTGGTGTTATCTCCATGCCAGGATTTAGTCACTTGATTGTTATTCTTTGTGTCATCATTGCTATTGTTATTATCACCATCATTATCACTTTTTTCTATTTGTATACATATACCAAAAGGCACCTTGCCCATTGCACATCCATCCAAAAAATCCCATTTCTCTTGTATCACACACACACACACACACACACACACACACACACACACACACACACACACACACACACACACACACACATATATATATATATATATATATATATATATATATATATATATATATATATATATATATATATATATATATATATATATATATATATATATATATATATATATATATATACACAATACACATTGGGCTCTCGAGCTACCATTATTGTTAATATTACAATTAGTAGTAGTACATACATATGCCAATGGCTATTTCCTCCTTACAAGGGAGGTAGCCAAAAACAAAGGCATAAAATCCACTCCCACCCATTTCACCCCCACATATTCCACTCTCATTCACCCCCCTCCCTCCCTCTTATCTTGGCTCCTCCTGGATGACGGGTCAATCCCTGCATCTCGCCCACTGCCCTGGGTCAGTAGTAGTGTAGCAAGACACATCACATCCACAGCAAGGCCGCTTCATTTAATCGGCGACACCCCACATCTCTCCGTCCCCTCATGCAGAAAAAGAGGGGATATTGGGAAATCCCTTCGGGCTGCGTCAAAATATCTTTGACACATTCTCCCTCACCCTCCATCCCCCAACCACTCCCTTTCATGCATCACAGCATCACCCATACACAACTATTCTCCATTCACCCCTATCTTCTGTCTTCTTCCTCCCTTTCTTCCTCAACAGACATTCCTCTCTTTCCCAATGCCCCTTTTAACCCATCCATCCATCTCATCCTTGGTCGCCCCCTCATGTTCACCCTTTCCATCTCTGCCTTCCACAACTCCATTTTTTTCCACACCTTTCGTCACTCATTCTTTCCATGTGTCCATACCATCCCAATACTCTTTCATCAACCCTATCTAATTAGTACTAGTACCATTATAAATATTACCATCATTATAAGTATTACTATTAGTATAATTATCATCAATAGTATCAACAATAATTTATTTTAATTTGTGGCTTCGCAAATATTAACGTAAAGGATACAGTCATTCGTAATACAATTATTTTTTCATTAGTTATCCACATGGCTCTTCCTGCCGATAACCAATGGAGCGAAGATTCTGGAATCACGACAAGGATGACTCAATCCATCGAAGACACGAAAATCCGCCCTTCAGAGTCCTCGGACCCGCGACCCTCAGGAAACGAGCTCATCTTTGTGAGCACCGGCCCACCATGCCTCCGAAAAATTGGGATAATAGGTGGAGAGGAAGAGGTCGAACGAGTACGAAGGGCGTTGGTATTTGTGTGCGCGAGGGGTTCTTGATGGCGTGACGAAACAACGGAACCGGAAGGAATGGGAAGAGGAGAGGAGAGAGAAAGAGAGGAGAGAGGGACACAGACAGGAAGCCAAGATCGATCACGTGGTCGTGCATACAAGGCAGATTCAATAAGCACTGCATTTGTGGAATAATAATAATAATATAATAATAATAATAATCATAGTGATAATTATACTGATAATTATAGTGATAATTATAATGATGATGATAATAATAATAATAATAATAATAATAATAATAATAATAATAATAATAATAATAATAATAATAATAATAATAATAATAAATAAATAAATCAATAAAATAAATAAATAAATTATTTTTCGGAGATGTCTCAGAATGAAGGCATCGTATTTCGTTACCGATACCAGCGCTCCTACCCCTGGGAACCCTATCGCACCTGGATGAACAGGCCACACTACATTCCTAGATGACCCCTTCCTTAAGCGTCGGCGTCTCACACAGACCGTCGAGGTCTATAAGCGATGCCACCCGTGGCGAAGAACCCGGTGTAGTTCCTGTAGCAGTAGGTGCAGGAAGAGCTCACGCCGACCTTTTCAAAGGTCGGCTTAGATCTCTTCCCTCTTCCTACCCTCCAGAGCGATGTAACATTTATCTACAGGTGACCTTTTTCGTTCTGTCGCTACAGAACCTCGCCTACCTCAAGGCCACCTTCAGAGGCCTCCCTGCTTGTTGTCTTCTACTCCTCTGGCGCGGGTCTTTGTCCTCTGCAAGGGTAGACGACAGGAGCCAAGATAATAATGGAATAATCATCAAACGTTCCGTTGTTTTTTATAAATCTTCTTGCCACCAGGTACTGATGACATATCTTGGACTCTGACGGAGCACAATTCTACAGTTTAGGCTTAGTTTGGTACCTATTCCACTGACTACTACTACTACTAATAATAATAACATAACAATAAACATAATAATAATAATAATAACAATAAACATAATAATAATAATAATAAACATAATAATAAACATAATAATAAAAATAAAAATAATAAACAATAATAAACAAAATAATAATAAACAAAAATAATAATAAACAAAAATAATAATAAACAAAAATAATACACAAAAATGATAATACACAAAAATGATAATAAACAATAATGATAATAAACAATAATGATAATAAACAATAATAATAAACAATAATAATAAACAATAATAATAAACAATAATAATAAACAATAATAATAATAATAATAATAATAATAATAATAATAATAATAATAAAAATAAAAATAAAAATAAAAATAATAATAAAAATAATAATAATAATAATAATAATAATAATAATAATAATAATAATAATAATAATAATAATAATAATAATAATAATAATAATAATAATAATGATAATGATAATAATTATTACACATAGCTATCCATAAAAATTACGCGGCGCACTTAGGGGATATTCGCGACGCAGTTTGAGAATCCCTGTCCTGGATTCTGAGCGAAAGGTTTGCAAACTATCTCTGCCTCAATCAACACACTTTTGCTGTTCTTTAAGACCGGTTATTTATTCTGGCTCTCGTCAGGTGATTTTATTCAGTTGAGGTAAACAAACCACTAACCAACTTCGTAGTGAGATATGTTCCGAAATACCTATTCAACATCTTCAGCACGATCTCCTCCCCAACTCAAGCTGAATAAAATCGCTTGAAGTTAGCAAAAAAAAAAAAAAAAAACACGCAAGGTACCCTTGTATCAAAGGGGTTAAGGTCCAATTTGCAACGTTGGGCTTCTTTCAACGCGGGGTCCGGCTGCTGTAAACCGGATTAAGTCGTTCAACGTTGTCCTAAACAAAATATCCAAAATGCGTCATGGCAGTGAAGTTAACCTTTTTCGGCTGAGGGGAAGGACTCGTTCCGAGGGGCTTAGGGCTGACTCAGTTACGGGCACCATGGATCGGAGGGCGAAAGAAGGAGAGAGAGAGAGAGAGAGAGAGAGAGAAAAAAAGAAAAAAAAATGCCCCCAACAAATTTATTTATATCAAGATTTTTGGAAGCCATGTTGTCAGGTCGGAGTATTTTTTTCATTTTTGCTTCATTTATAGCTTCTCACTAGCCAGGCTAATGAGTACACAAGCTACTGTATGTACCAAGTTTGCACGTTTTGTACATACAGTAGGCCCACAGTGTTGTTTTTTTTCTGATCGTTATACCAGCGCTAGTCGGTAGTTCGGCGGAAATGAAATAAAAATAGAGGAATTTCGCTGGGTTTTTATTCTAATTTGATTTTGGGTTTTCCAACGTCGGCGGATCCGTACCCCAATGAATATAAAAAGTTTGAACTAACCCAATTCGATGTGATGACACATCATCAATTAAAAGGTTAACCTCTAATAGTCTGCAGTAAACGAAATCCAAGGATCTAGTTTTGAGATTCGGCACCGTGGCTGATCTAAAACAGAAAATATCTAATATAATTTAACGTTAAGACATGACATTAGAGATGACGTGATTTTTGTGCCTGGCATTTGACAAGGGTTCAAAACCTGACTCCTTGGGTCAGTGTCCTCTCCCCCCCCACCACCTCCCTTCACATGTATTAATACAAACACATACACGTACACACACACACACACACACACACACACACACACACACACACACTCACATAAACACATTCACACGCATGCAAACACAGTTGCAAATCCCTATATGTGCACACGCACGAACACACACACAGCTGCAAGCATAATGCATGCATAATCGGATAAACAGGTATATGTGCACACGCGCCAAGTGTAGTGCAAGTAATGTACGACAATGGAGCCTCGGGTGCAGCTCAATACGATGGAAGTATTATCCTTTGTGCCGGATGCGCCTCCTTGGCAGCAGCCGCAGCAGCCGCCCAGGAGGGATAGCTTCCGCAAGCTCTTCGGACCTGAACCACACCCCCGACCCCAACTCTCCTTCCTTACACTCCCTCTCTCCTCGACTTCCTCGTGCTTCCCCTTCTTCTCTCCTTCTCTCTCTTACACTCTCTCTCTCTCTCCCCTCTAGATTAAGTGCCAGAACAGCCTTGTAATGACCAATAAGTCCGTTGCTATTTATTTGTCCATGTAACTCTTTCTTCTCTCTTTCCTTCTCCCCTCTCTTCCATTCTCTCTCTCTCCCCCTCTAGATTAAGTACCAGATCAGCTTTGTAATGACCAATAGGTACGTTGCTATTCATTTGTCCATGTAACTCCATGTAACTCTCTCTTCTCTCTTTCCCTCCCCCCCTCTCTCTCTCCATCTCTCTTCTCTCTGACGACAGAAACATCTTGGCGTCATTGTTGTTGTCACCATCGTGTGCGACCTGGAACCTACCATCAGATTTTATTTTCTTATTCAACTTAATTGTTTATATATATGAAAAATACTGGTAATGTTATGAATAAGCCAGTAAACCAGATAGTTTTAACTAGAAAAAACAGGCGAAATTCTACTTTCTAGAGGTCGAACGCATTCGCCATGGCTGGCAAAAGTTTTTAAATTTACATCTCAAAATCCTGCCACCACCTTTCGAATATCACCACATCCAGCTACTTCTGCATCGCTGTTCATTTCTTTACCAAAAGCTCCCTTTACCGTACAAAAGCCACTACACTGAAAAAAAATCATAATATAATATTTGCTTTATTGACCCTTTCGCTCCGCGGGCAGTTTCCCCCTGAGTGAATAAAATCGCATGACGGCAGTCTGAACAGACGTATAAGTCGTCAATTGCAACGTCGGGATTCAGGAGTGGGGGTGAGGGGAGGAGGGCGAACTTACGGCGAGATTCTATGTACATAAAAAAATAAAGTTTTTCAGTTTTGAAAATTTCCTGGCGTTTTTATGACCATCTTCCAAAACCTCAGTAACAGCCACAATTAGGAGATTCTATAGGAAAATGATGGGGTTCAACAATATTCATGAGTACGATCTCATAATAGATTTCGACGAAGAAATTAAAGAGGAAGAATAGGATAAGTTTATGAAACATTATTTTGCAGGATACAATATTTTTACTAAGAGTGGTGGTTATGACGGAGAAATTAAAGAGGAGGAATCGGAAAAGTTTATGAAACATTATTTTGCAGGATACAAGAATAACTAAGAGTGTTAGTAAAAGCTGTCTCAAGGAATACCAAAAGTATTACATCGATCGGAAATACAATGATTATATAAAAAACCGGAAACTCAAGGAGAAACAGTTTTTTAAAAAACTTTATGCCTCACTAGAAAAAAAAATGAAAAAAAAAACTCGGTAACAGCCACAATTAAGAGATTCCATAGGAAAATATTGGAGTTCAACAATATGTTACGAAATAACAAAAATTATGTGTACTCTTGGAAGATCTTCAAGTTCCCAATCCATAGGAGCTTCCCACCGATTACTTCGCTCGACTTGCACTTGGAAAATGAGACAATTCCTCGTCAAATTAAGTTTTGCTATGACAATTAATAAGTCGCAAGGGCAAGCTTATGACAAATGTGGTTTATTGTTGGATTCGTCCGATTGTTTTGCCCATGGACAGCCCTATGTGGCATGTTCAAGGGTTACAAATTGGGACTCATTAATTATCTTCCGAGGTTACCATAAGGTTAATGGTGAATGTGTAGTGAAAAATCCGACAAACGTTGACATGCCATCCATTACGGAGGGAGAGTCTTTAGTGGAAGGTATCAACAGCGAGCAGGTAATTCCAGAAGAGGAACCTGAATTGAGATTCCTGCTTCAGCTTACAAGAAGAAATAACTCAAGAATTAAAGAAGGCCAAGGCACCCACGGCGTAGCCGGTGCCTTGGGACATTTTCTGTGTCTATGTTTATGTATATGTCCATGTCTATATATATAAAAATTTAACCATTTCAAAAGTGACACATTTTAAAAATGTTACATGCCAAGGACGATCATCGTTGAGCCGTGGGCGATCATCGTTGAGCCGGGGACGATCATGGTTGAGTCAAGGTCAAGAACGATCATCGTTGAGCCGTGGACGATCATCGTTGAGTCAAGAATGATCATCGTTGAGCCGTGGACGATCATAGTTGAGCCATGGACGATCATCGTTGAGCCGTGGACGATCATCGTTGAGCCGTGGACGATCATCGTTGAGCCGTGGACGATCATCGTTGAGCCGTGGACGATCATCGTTGAGCCGTGGGCGATCATCGTTGAGCCGTGGGTGATCATCGTTGAGCCGTGGACGATCATCGTTGGGCCGTGGACGATCATCGTTGAGCCGTGGATAATGATCGTTGAGCCGTGAACGATCATCGTTGAACAAAGGACGATCATCGTTGAGCCGTGGACGATCATCGTTGAGTCAAGAACGATCATCGTTGAGCCATGGACGTTGTTGAGTCAAGAATGATCATCGTTGAGCCGTGGACGATCATAGTTGAGCCGTGGACGATCATCGTTGAGCCGTGGACGATCATCGTTAGGCCATGAACGCTCATCGTTGAGCCGTGGACGATCATCGTTGAGCCGTGGACGATCATCGTTGAGCCGTGGACGATCATCGTTGAGTCAAGAACGATCATCGTTGAGCCATGGACGTTGTTGAGTCAAGAATGATCATCGTTGAGCCGTGGACGATCATAGTTGAGCCGTGGACGATCATCGTTGAGCCGTGGACGATCATCGTTGAGCCCTGAACGATCATCGTTGAGCCGTGGACGATCATCGTTGAGCCGTGGACGATCATCGTTGAGCCGTGGACGATCATCGTTGAGTCAAGAACGATCATCGTTGAGCCGTGGAGGATCATGGTTGAGGTAGACGATCATCACGATCATCGTTGAGCCATGGACGATCGTCGTTGAGTCAAGAACGATCATCGTTGATCCATGGACGATCATCGTTGAGCCGTGGACGATCATCGTTGAGCCATGGACGATCATCGTTACTAATAATAAATTAAATTAAACCATTTCAAAGGTGACGCATTTTTAAAAATGTTACGTGTCCTGGAGAGGGAGTCTGGAAGTCCTCCGAAGTCGTAAGTTCTCCGAGGCAGTAAGCCTTTCGAGGCTGTAAGTTCTCCGACGGTGCAAGCTCTCCAAGGGTGGAAGTCCTCCGAGGGTGCAAGTCCTCCGAGGGTGCCAGTCCTCCGAGGGTGGAAGTCCTCCGAGGGTGCAAGTCCTCCGAGGGTGCAAGTCCTCCGAGGGTGCCAGTCCTCCGAGGGTGCAAGTTCTCCGAGGGTGCAAGTCCTCCGAGGGTGGAGGTCCTCCCAGGGTGCAAATCCTCCGAGGGTACAAGTCCTCCGAGGGTGCAAATCCTCCGAGGGTGCAAGTCCTCCAAAGTTGTAAGTCCTACGAGGGTGCAAGTCCTCTGAAGTTGCAAGTCCTAAGAGGATGTAAATCCTCCAAGGTAATAAATCCTATAAGGTAATAAGTCCTCCAATGTAATAAGTCCTCCAAGATAACAAGTACTCCAAGGTAACAAGTCCTCCAAGGTAACAAGTCCTCCAAGGTAACAAGTCCTCAAAGGTAACAAGTCCTCCAAGGTAACAAGTCCTCCAAGGTAACAAGTCCTCAAAGGTCGCAAGTCCTCAAAGGTCGCAAGTCCTCAGTGGTCGCAAGTCCTCAGTGGTCGCAAGTCCTCAGTGGTCGCAAGTCCTCAGTGGTCGCCATGTTCCCTTGAACTGACCAGGAAAAAATGTCCCTTGGGTTCGGCCTCGGCCTCGGGGCGGAACCCCAACACGGGATCCCCAGCACGGGATCCCTATCGTGGGATTAGAGCGCGGAGCGCTGCGGCCGAAGGCCGCTGTTTGCGCAGCCAAGCCCCCGGCAAAGCCAGGGGGGGGGGGGGCGAAGCCCGCGGCTTGTAATAGAAAAAAAAAATACTTTCCTTATATAAATATTTCCTTATATAAATCTTATATAAATCCTTAAAAGGGAAAAAAAAATTAAGAATACAACCGCAAGAATCTTATGGTGGTAAAAAAATCTTTCCTTATATAAATCTTATATAAATCCAAGGAAGGGACAGATTTCTTTTTAAGAATACCTCCGCTACTTCCTTACACTCCCGAGTGAATGAGCAGACACGTCACGATGCCTGTGTCTTCGTGACGCCCCTTTCTCCCGAATGGAGGATTGTGGGACGTGGGGGGCGGGGGGTTGACACAGGGATGAATAAAATAGCCTGACGGCAGCCAGAATTAGAGGATGATAATATTAGTCGGTACGAGAAGGGGTGAGTATTGGGAAGAGGAAAGGAGAGAGAAAGAGAGGAGTGTGACAACACGCCACTGCTACAGTGTCGTGTTGTCACTTTACTTAGTGACCCTGGAGTGTTGTCACAGGAGGGAAGGACACAGACAGGAAGCCAAGATCGTGCATACAAGGCAGATTCAATAAGCACTGCATTTGTAGAATAATAATAATAATAATAAACAAATAAAATAAATAAATAAATAAATAAATAAATAAATAAATAAATTAATAAATAAAAAAATTTTCGGAGAAGTCTCAGAATGAAAGCATCGTATTTCGTTATCGATACCAAAGTTCCCTGGGAACAGACCTATGGTATATGCCTATTTATGTAAACAAGCGAGGCCAATGTGCGCAAGAATATAAAATATTGTTTATATATATATAAATATATACATATATATATATATATATATATTTTTTTTTATTCTTTTTTTTCTTTTTCTATTAGGTAATACAGCATACTCAGCACTGGAAATCTTCTTCCTTAAACTTTCTATCCTTCTCGCTATTTTCCTTTCTGTAGGAGGAAGGGAGAACACAATATCACCAAATGGAACCATAGTGATTTTTTAAATAAAAACAAATTCATTACTTACAACGTTTCGCCATTGCTTTAGGCATCTTCTGGTAATTTTAATTTCGCGGGAAGTTTTGAATAGTAGTACATCGATTTTAGCAAAGAACACCAATAAGAGAAAATTAAAATGTATGGAAGCTGTATTAATAAAGAATCACCTACCAGCAATTAATATACAATTAAATATGTGTGGAACCCTGGAGCTGTTCGGGGCATCCCACGGGGCGCCAAGAAGAATTTAAACAAAAAGTACCTATCCTAGTTCATTTTGTATACATTGTATATATGATCATGATTTGTAGATTTAAAAATTAAAATTACCAGAAGATGCCTAAAGCATAGGCGAAACGTTGTAAGTAATGAATTTGTTTTTATTTCCAAAATCACTATGGTTCCATTTGGTGATATTGTGTTCTCCCTTCCTCCTACAGAAAGGAAAATAGCGAGAAGGATAGAAAGTTTAAGGAAGAAGATTTCCAGTGCTGAGTATGCTGTATTATTTAATAGAAAATGTCTCCAAGAAAACTTGCTCCCTAAATTTACCTATATATAATGTATATATATATATATATATATATATATATATATATATATATATATATGTATTATGTATGTGTGCAAGCGTGCTTACTGGATTTGTTGTAATTACGGAGTTAACTTCACGACCCTCAGACCTGGTGTCTTCCATTCGCTATTGTCGGTGTAGTGCGTTTTTTTTTTTTTTTTTTTATGAAGATGTGTACGTTTGCCTTGTAACTCCCTTCTCTATTTTCTGGTTTGATATTTTCCCCAGCTCCTCCCTGTCTTGATCTCGTCTTTTATTCTTTCAACCTTCCCTCCTTTCTTATTTCTATTCCTTATGGATTAGATCTACGTTACTACTATTAACATAGACCTAAGGTTCAACACAACCTTCACTTAGAGTCATCTGACAAAATGTGCCTTTCTTTCTTTCTTTCTCTTAAAATAAGATCTCTAAAATCCTCGTTCGCTAAGTAAAACAAATAACGCATCAGCGCTCAGAATGTTCCGGTCATCAAGCGCGATCGCACCGAACACAAAGAAGAATTCAAGACTTTTGGTTCCGCAGGAGAATGATTTGGCTAACAGTCGCCAAATTGTCCATAAATCTTCTTGTAACTTCCAAGCAACACTCAGCTCTTGATGGCAGTTACATTCTGAACATTAAATCCATTTGTGTGGTCGACTCTACCTGTATATACAAAACAACCATCGCAATCTCTTTGCCAGGTAATGGATATGTGTGTGTGTGTGTGTGTGTGTGTGTGTGTGTGTGTGTGTGTGTGATTCAATCCCATGGTCTTGGATCACGTGTTGGACTCGTGATTGACAGCTATTTCCCTACCGGAAGAGAGCTCATAGTTTATATATAACCGATCTATGGGCAATGCTGTAAACTTACACGCACACACACTCTCAACTTCCCGCCAATGAGAGTTGCAGTAACAACTCGCAGCACAGCGATACTGAAATTATTTCAGCCCTGAGCGAGATTCGAACCAGGACCGCCGTAGTGGCAGCCGGGAACTATATCCACTGCGCCACGAAGTGTGTGTGTATTTACTTAGTTGTATTTTACGGGAAGAGAGCTATGTTCGTAGCCCGCTATTGTATATTTCAGCATCCAGTTTGATCTTAAATTCTTGTATAGTTTTTGCACTCACTGTTTTCTCATTCAGTTTGTTCCAGATATCTATCACTCTGTGTGGGAAGCTATTCTTTTTCAGATCTCTTCTGTAACTATCCTTTTTAAGTTTATTTTCATGTCCTCTTGTTTTTCTTTTATCCCACTTTAGTAAATCATCTCTATCAAGGACTTCCATCCCTTTCATAATTCTATAGATGGTTAGTAGATCTCTTCTTTCTCTTCTTTGTTCCAGGGTTGGTAGTTCCAGTTTGTCCAATCTTTGTTCGCATGTAAATTTGGAGAGTGTTGATGCCATCTTTGTCGTTGCTCTTTGAATTTCTAATTTCTTTATGTTCTTTTTAGCACAAGGTGTCCATAGTGTCGCAGCGTATTCCAATCTTGGTCTTATCAATGTAACTAATATTTTCTTTACCATTTCTTCGTCCATGTAGTCTAAAGTCACTTTCATTGATCTTAATAAATTGAAAGTTTCTCTGACTATTTTGTTGATAGGTTTGTCTGGTGCCATATCATTGGTGATAGTTACTCCTATGTCCCTTTCCGAGGTGACTTTTTTAACTTCCTTTGTACAAATTTTGTATTGTCCCGATATTCTATTTTTGCTTTTTTCCAAATTCCATTACACTACATCTCTTGATGTTGAAATTCACTTCACACTTTTGACCCCATTCCCAGATTTGTAGTGATTTACAATCTTCCTCTTTACTTACTCTCTTTAGTAGCTTCACATCATCTGCAAAGAAATTCATATAACATTCCACACCTTCATACATGTCATTTATATATATGGCAAACATGGATGAAGGTGTGGAATATTATATGAACGTATTTGTAGATGATGCGAAACTACTAAAGAGAGTAAGTACAGAGGAAGATTGTAAATCACTACAAAAAGACCTGGACAAAGTCTGGAAATGGAGTCAGAAGTGTGAGGTGAATTTGAACATTGTGTGTGTGTGTGTGTGTGTGTGTGTGTGTGTGTGTGTGTGTGTGTGTGTGTGTGTGACTCACCTTGGTCTTTGGATCACGTGTTGGACTCGTGATCGACAGCTATTTCCCTCTCGGAAAAGAGCTCAGAGCTCGTATGGCCGCTCTATGGGCAATGCTATGACCTTACATGCACACACACACCCAACTCCCCGCTCACGAGAGTTGGAGTAACGACTCGAAGCGCAGCGATACTGAAATTATTTCAGCCCTGGTCAGGATTCGAACCCGGACCGCCGTAGTGACAGTCAGGGACTCAACCGCGCCACCGAGTCGTGTGTGTGTGTGTGTGTGTGTGTGTGTGTGTGTGTGTGTGTGTGTGTGTGTGTGTGTGTGTGTGTGTGTGTGTGTGTGTGTGTGTGTGTGTGTGTGTGTGTGTGTTTACATAATTTATATTTACAGAAAAGGAGCTCTGCTCTTAGTGCCCTGCCTCTTATTCTCCAGTTTTAAAATCCTTTACGGTTCCAACTTGGGGTATATCATCTAAGTTTAAGTTTGTGCATCTGCATTTCTTAACAGTCTTCAGACAAGTGGCCTTTTTTCCAGTTTTTCTCATTACTTAGTAATGACTCACAGACACTCACAGGTGTCTTCTGGAAATATATCGAAAAGTTATTCAGTCTTTGCATCCAGCTCTTCATTATTCTCCTACTTTAGGTGGCAATCCTGTCCTAAACTAAAAGAACCTTTTATTCAATTGTGTCCACTCCTTGAATAACACAATCGAGTCACCTCTTCCTTTTCGTTCATTTAACGATGTCAGGACTAATGCTTCTAGTCCAAGGAGTCCCTTCAGCGTGTGGCATACGTCGTGATTTACTACTAGCCATTCTACCAAATCAACCTTAGTAATTTACAAGCCTCTCTCTCTCTCTCTCTCTCTCTCTCTCTCTCTCTCTCTCTCTCTCTCTCTCTCTCTCTCTCTCTCTCTCTCTCTCTCTTATATCCTATTTATGTGTTATTTGATTTGTTTCTACATATAATAAAGGAAGTTGTGTAGTACAACGAGTACCACCTTTATGGATTATAACAACGACTATCTATACCCCATCCAACCTGTCTCTTCTGTGACATCTGGGCGTGGCAACGTGGGGGGGGGGAGAGCTGTTGCCACGTGTCATAGGATTGATTCAAGTCATTGTTATAATCCTAAAAAGCTATACACATTGTACTCTGCCGTTTCCTGTACTATATGCAAAATATAAAAAATAATTTCAAATAGCACATACAGTAGATGGGAAATAAGAGACAGAGGCTTGTACTAAGGTTGATTTTGACCCTTTGGGTCGTTGTTCTTTGCATTCTAGTGATCTTGCTTCCTTCAATTGTTGTGAGGACCACACCATTGCTGCATATTCTTATCTGCAGCGGATTAGGCTCTGTGATTTTTTTTCTTTTTTCATCTCTTCATCCATTTGGTGAAACCCCACCTTTATGTTCTTCGGCAATACCTATCTCTTGCCCATAACCTCACTGATAGGTTTCCCAAGTGACAGGTTATTCCTTATCAACACTCCCAGACACTTCTCCTTTTTCGCCGTTGTAATTGTTTTTCATCCCTTTGAATAAGGCAACGATGGCCTTTTTTAGCTATTTCCCACTTCCAATACTGTGTATATCTATGTGATTCACTAAGGTCTTGGATCACGCGTTGGACTCGTGAGCGACAGCTATCACCCGGATCCATGGGCAATACTGTGACCTTACAAACACACACACATAATTTCTTGCCCACCAGATTTGGAGTGCCGGCGCGCAGTATAGCGATGCTGAATTTTTCTCAGCCCTGGGCGAGACTCGAACTCAGATCGCTGAAATAATGGTCGAGAATGGTATCACTGTACCTGGAACCATGTGTGTGTGTGTGTGTGTGTGTGTGTGTGTGTGTGTGTGTGTGTGTGTGTGTGTGTGTGTGTGTGTGTGTGTGTGTGTGTGTGTGTGTGTCTGTGTCTGTGTGTGTTCTTTCCCCTTTCTCTCCTTTCCCCCTCCCCTCCTCTCCTTCCGGTAAATATAGGGTTTCGGAGGGTAATCAGTCTTGCCATTTTTTCTATCATATTCCCAGACGCATCATTTCATATTTTTTTCCTAGGAATATTTTCTTTCCAATAACAAATCGTCGGGAACAATAAATAACTAACGTGCGTGCGTGCGTACGTGTGTTTTTGTGTGTGTTTGTGTGTGTGTGTGTGTGTGTGTGTGTGTGTGTGTGTGTGTGTGTACGTGTGCGTTCGCGTGTATACGAATATGCGCATATACAGCCTGAACGTACATAGTAAGCATGACCATATATGCATATTGTTGAACATACAATCTGCATGATTATATATCTGCATGCGCGCGCGCCAGGACCCATTTAAGGCGCCACTCAAATTACCACGGCTCCTGAAAAGGTGTTCAAACGTCGCCTGATGTCTGTCTGACCATCCCCCACCCATCCACCTCCACCACCATTACAAGACCACGACCCGCCCACCCCCACCTCCCAACCGAACCCACTTTTCCTTGGTCTGTACGGTGCGTAAGAGTCCCCCCACAAAATCCTTATACGGGATCGTTTTTGTTCACTAAGTGTACTACTTAAGAATAGTTCCAGTAAGGACTATTCAGCCTTGTTTTGCCTTATCTTCCTCAAACATGCTACATTTTCTTGCTATTTCTCCGCGTGGGCGCACTTTTCATCAGGCGATTCTATTCAGCTATGGACAGGACCTTTCACTGAAAGAGTTAACGATTCCCTCTGTACTGCTTCTGATGTTCAGCATTGTGAAGTTGATTACCCGACTTCCATCATCATCATAATAATAACAATAACAATAACGATAATGATGATAATAATAATGATAATGATAATAATGAGATAATGATAATGAGATAATGATAATGAGATAATGATAATGAGATAATGATAATAATGAGATAATGATAATGAGATAATGATAATAATGAGACTGATAATAATGAGATAATGATGATAATGAAATAATGATAATAATGAAATAATGATGAAATAATGATAATAATGAAATATTGATAATAATGAAATAATGATAATAATTACTTATTATCATCATTATCATTATTATTTTTATCATGATAATGATAATGATAATAATAATAATAATGATAATTATCATAGTAATAAATATATAAATAAATGAAAAATGTCACTTGAGATGGTCCCCTTTTCCCACTGTTCAAAAACACAAAAATTTGACTCCACATTTGATACATGCATGACCTTCACACCATACATAAATAAGAAACCGAACACAGAGCAGCCGCAGGTGGTACGGGGTTTGTACAACAGAAACTAATAAATTGCATACAAGCAACTCATAAATTCCACACTCAACCATCCATCTACAGCATCTGGATAGTGCAATTAAGAAAACAAAGACAATTTAAAAACAACGCGATTTGAGGCTTTAAGAGTAATACTTAGTTGTACCAAAACAATTCCTATAGAACGCTTACAGTGAAAAAAATCCCAAAGAGCAGCACATGAGTATGATAGGCACAGTTCCACGCAAAACCTCGAATCCCCCCACCCTATCCCTCACATCACGCACAATCCACCATAAAAAGGTGGTGAGGAGAAGCCTACGCCAGGGGACGCGTAGCTGTCCCTGCAGCTCTCACCTTTGCCCTATGCACTTGGACTGTTATCGGAGACTCCAAACCGCGACTCGGATGATATGAAACCCGCACGCTTCCGATTGCGTCACCAGGACATGCATCATAAAGATAATCCCAGTAGAATTCAACTCAAACATCTACAATAACCTGCCCACAGCGCCCCACAACAAGCCCATGCAATAACAAACACATACATCGCAAAACAAGCCCTCTTTAACAGACAGTCAATTCCCACAACACCAAAACTCACCCAGAGATCAACCCTGCGGAGAAATCCGTCCCAAGAGAGACAAGGATCACACTGGGACGTTCAGGTCACCAGCCTAAGTAAAACAGGACCAAGACAGAATCCTCCTGCAAGGGACATCAACTGCCAAAAGATGCAACCGTCACGCGGACTACACAGAGCACCTCGTTCTCCACTGCCTTCCATTTACTACCCGTTCCGGACAGCAACATAAAATCTCTTCACGAGTGGCTTATGGGAGGAACCTGTGGCCGTGGCCGGTTGCCAAGGGACCGCGGGTGTCCTGCAAGAGAAACGTTGCGATGAATTAACTGAAAATAGGTCTCATCACTTCCCTCAACCAGGGGGATCATTGCACTGTCGATGTCGCAGGATTGTTCCATAACTGCACCTAATGATGAGAGGAGAATGTTTTAAGATGCCCAGTCTCTGGGCTGATCATATCTATTACGTAATTATATATGGGGAGGTCTTAGTATCATGTCCAGATATGTATACGAGCGCGGCGCGCGCGTGTGATTCACCATGGTCTCAGATCGTGTGTGTGTGTGTGTGTGTGTGTGTGTGTGTGTGTGTGTGTGTGTGTGTGTGTGTGTGTGTGTGTGTGTGTGTGTGTGTGTGTGTGTGTGTGTGTGTGTGTGTGCGTCTGTGTATGTGTGCGTCTGTATTTGTGTGTGTATTGTGTGTGTGTGTGATTCACTATGATCTTGGATAAGAATTCAAAGCTTGTATACAGTACAGAGATCAGTCTATGGGCAATGTGACCTCTCTCTCTCTCTCTCTCTCTCTCTCTCTCTCTCACACACACACACACACACACACACACACACACACACACACACACACACACACACACACACACACACACACACACACGCACGCACGTACGCACGACTCGGTGTCGTGGTTGGTAGTCTCCGGCTATCACTACGGTGGTCCGGGTTCGAATCCTACCCAGGGCTGAAATAATTTCAGGGTCGCTGCGCTTCGAGTCATTACACCAACTCTCGTGGGCGGGGAGTTGGGTGTGTGTGTGCGTGTAATGTCACAGCATTACCCGGTCATACGAGCTCTGAGCTCTCTTCCGGGGGGGAAATAGTTATCGATTACGCGTCCAGCACGTGATCCAAAGACCAAGGTGAATACACACACAAAGACACACATATATATACATCCTCCCTTTGCTGAAGGACGATATTATCAACCTGCAGTATTGGTTAAGTTTTTGAAGCCTTAAACAGGGATCGATCTTGGGTCTACGTCGTCGCAAGTCTTCGACGTTATATACTGCTGTACACCAACAAGCCAATGCACGCCTGTAGGTGTGTGCTCAGTTTCTTTTTCATGATAAAAAAAATCAGATTGCATTCACCGATACACACATACTTGCATACTTAATGAAAGTATCCTGAACACACACACACCCATACACACACACACACACAGACACACACACACACACACACACACAAACAAACAAACAAACAAAACTATTTGGAGATGGGAGTCTTGGCAGATTACCAATTCTGTTTCAAAAAAGGAGGAATGCCCATTGTATCAAATAAAGAAAAAACAAATAAATAAATACACAAATAAATAAATAGATAAATAAATAAAGCCAAATAGAAATAAAAATGAACGTTAATACTGAAATATACAGGATGGCTCAATGGCAACCTGCTGGAATGGGTGAAGGACTTCCTGGAAGATGGACTCATGAGATTATTTGTGAAAGGTGAAATGTCTGACTGAAGACAGATGAATCGTGGGGTCCCACGGAGCTCAGTCTTGGCACCTGTCATGTCCCACATGTAGGTCAACGATACGGAACAAACACTAACAGCAACCTATTCGCAGACGAAGCCAAGACCATGAAAGAATTAAATCACCAAAAAGATCGTAATCTGTTACTGGAAGACCCAGGCAATGTTCGTGAATGAAGCTAGGAGTGGAAAACTATAATTGAAGAAAAAAATGCAACATTTATGGTTGGTAAAAATAAAACGAGACCGCTAAGGAGTTATACAACGGTAACAAAACCAAAGAAGGCAAGGGACCCAGAAACCTTGGTAATGGATAATTAGCCATCAGAAAAACATGTAAACAGGAGCTCAGAGGAGACAAATAAGGTGTTTATGAATATAAGAGTGGCATTAAGAGATGGACGAAAAAATATGGGGTGAATCAGCCTTTCGATAAGTTTTCGTTTTTTTTTTCATCGTATCCTTGCCCATGTAGTAATATGTTACTCATAGGTTCCTCAACAAAGTATGCTTCCAGTGTGTGTGTGTGTGTGTGTGTGTGTGTGTGTGTGTGTGTGTGTGTGTGTGTGTGTGTGTGTGTGTGTGTGTGTGTGTGTGTGTGTGTGTGTGTGTGTGTGCTTGTGTGTGTGTGTGTGTGTGTGTGTGTGTGTGTGTGTGTGCTTGTGTGTGTGTGTGTGTGTGTGTGTGTGTGTGTGTGTGTGTGTGTGTGTGTGTGTGTGTGTGTGTGTGTGTGTGTGTGTGTGTGTGTGTGTGTGTGTGTGCGTGCGTGTGTGTGTGTACGTGTATTCACCTTGGTCTTTGGATCACGTGTTGGACTCTCTCTCTCTCTCTCTCTCTCTCTCTCTCTCTGTGTGTGTGTGTGTGTGTGTGTGTGTGTGTGTGTGTGTGTGTGTGTGTGTGTGTGTGTGTGTGTGTGTGTGTGTGTGTGTGCGTGTGCGCGCGCGCGCGTGTATGTGTGTGCTTGTGTGTGTGTACGTGTGTGTACGTGTGTGTGTGTGTGTGTGTGTGTGTGTGTGTGTGTGTGTGTGTGTGTGTGTGTGTCCATCCGTGCATACACAAACGCGCGTGTATTTATTCGTGCGTGCTTACCCTTTTCGCTATGCGCAGGTTCCCACTGAATTAATTAAATCACCTGGAGGCGCCCTGAGCAAGTGGACGGGTCGTGAGGAGCAAAGAAATGGTTCATCGACTGTGGCGTGCCTCACGGTCTCGCTTTCCCGCCTCCCAGAAGGAAACTAAAACAGTTCACAGGTCACCGATCGCTTGCATACACACCATCACAAGTGGCAGTGTGCGCGCCACGTGTAGGACAAAGGCGTGAACAGTCATCAAGACCTCAGTAGACCCGAAATATTTCACGACCGGTTTGTACCGGTTTGGCCCTGGTCCCCCGTCCGGACGGGTTGGCCCGGAGCGGGCGAGGAGTCGGCTCCTCCCCGCTGGATCAACCTTCGGAGTCGTCTCGTGAGCGCGAAAGTTCTCCTTTCAGTGATTGCCATTTATCCTGGATGTCCTTGCGCAGAGGGCAAAGGTGACGACTTCGGCAGCAGCAAAGTGTCTCCTGGCGTACAACCTTCAGGACAGACGGGGATACGAGGATGTCACTTGTTTTCGTCCGATACGTCGTTAATTAATTATTAAACTGAATGGTGACAGCCTGGGATTCATTAAGATGTCACTGTCGCCGGATTTCCTGGGGTCTTTGTTTAGGTTAGTTTAGGTTATATTAGGTTAGGTTAGGTTAGGTTTAGTTAGGTTAGGTTAGGTTTAGTTAGGTTAAGTTAGGTTAAATTAAGTTGGGTTAAGTTAAGCTGGGTTAATTAGGTTAGGTTAGGTTAGGTTAAGTTAGGATAGATTCGGATATTATCAATTAGTGGCTGAAATTTTCAAAATCGCGACGGCAATATTGATCCGACACTAGGCACTTTTTACATAACGACGGCGATAGCGTCGTTCAAGGCGCGGCGGCAACATTCATGTCCTATTTACCAGACCTAAGTATCAAAGACAAGACAATTTTTGAAATTCATGGGAGATGAATATGAATTTCATTCGCGCTCTTGGTAGCTCTGATCGAATCTGAATCTTTGTTATCTTGTTCACATTATATTCAAGTTCGTACAATCCATTACAAAACCGTGAAACATTTGCAATTATATTCTAACACAAGAAAGCTTGGAGATTATTGGGTTATATAAAAAGATAATTTACTTCAATGATTCTTTTACTGAGAGGTCGCCTGTCCATAATTAATCGTTTCTGAGTAAAAAAAAAAAAAAAAAAAACTCTGGAACAACAGGTACAATCTATTTGGCCCTGAAGTCGCCCCTTGTGAGCGTTCGGCTCGATCAAGTCTGCACAGTGAAATGGAGCCGTCAATAAGATGTGTCAAACTATTACTATGTGTGTGTGTGTGTGTGTGTGTGTGTGTGTGTGTGTGTGTGTGTGTGTGTGTGTGTGTGTGTGTGTGTGTGTGTGTGTGTGTGTGTGTGTGTGTGTGTGTGTCTGAAAGAGAGAGAGCGAGAGAGAAAGGGAGAGAGAAAGGGAGAAAGAGAGAGAGAGAGAGAGAGAGAGAGAGAGATAGAGAGTGAGAGACACGCTGGGCCTTGCTTTCAGAGATCGCTTCTCTCAGTCCTACGGTGCACTTCACATATTCGGTATCAAATGTTCAGGCGATCTCACCACATTCTATAGAATGTGGTGAGATCGCCTGAGTGAAGTGTGGGGTGGAGAGTGGAGTGCGGAGTGGAGTGTGGAGTAGACCTTGGTTTGAACGGGATCTATCTATCGATTGAGGACCAATTCAGGGCGGAGTATCTAACCCCAGCTGAACAAAATTACCTGATATTTTGTACACATAATATACATATACACACGCACACACGCACGCACACACACACACACACACACACGGCTCGGTGGCGGAGTGGTAAAGCACTGGCCTCACAAGCCAGAGAACCGGGGTTCGATTCCCCGGCCGGGCGGAGATAAGTTGGGTTTGTCTCCTTTCACGTGTAACCCCTGTTCACCTAGCAGTGAGTAGGTACGGGACGTTAGTCAAGGAGTTGTGACCTTGCTGTCCCGGTGTGTGGTGTGTGAGTGGTCTCAGACCTACCCAGAGATCGGCAAATAATGACCTCTGAGCTCACTGCCGTAGGGTGGTGTCTGGCTGTCTCGACAGAGACTGCAGCAGATCCGAGGTGAATACACACACACTGGTAGAATTCCCGGCCGCCACTACGGCGGTCCGGGTTCGAATCCCGCCTAGGGCTGAAATAATTTCAGTATCGCTGCGCTGCGAGACGTTACTCCTACTCTCGTGGGGAGGAGTTGGGTGTGTGTGTGTGTGTGCGTGTAAGGTCACAGCATTACCCATAGATCGGTCATATATGAACTCTGAGCTCTCTTCCGGGAGGGAAATAGTTGTTGATCACGAGTCCAACACGTGATCCAAGACAATGGTGAATCACACACACACACATACGCACAAACACATACAAATACATACGTCCACGCACACAAACACATACACACACACGCGCATAGTTTGTTCTGCTAAATACAATTCAATCTCCCCTCCCAATATTCCCACCTTTTTATTCAACCGTAGCATATATTCATATCAAACATGGCTTCGTTTTCCCGAACTTACAGTATCACAAAATCCCCTTGTATTCCCGTTCTTGCACATACCGCATACAGACTACATGTATACCCTTCCATATACGCTCAACGTTTTCCTTTGTCTCACCCGAAAACAAGACTGCTACTCCTTTCTTTGTTATTCATTCCTGGCTGCAGTTCCTTCGTCAACCCTCATTTACGCTTTGTATCTTCCTCACTACATCTATCCTCCATCAAAGCCCGCTCAACCCTCTCCCCCGCCCTCCCGCTGCAGTGACGTCACGGAAAAGGTAACGGAAGTAGTCTCGATGTCCAATACATTGAAGCCCCGTCGGTTTGATTGGAGCTCACCATAAAAGAAAGAGGGAAGTAAGCTGCAGCTGTACTGGAGTGGAGTGGTCAATATCAACATACGCTCCAACCTCTTGAAGGTAATCTTTTCCCCCTGATTCTTAAACCCTCCCACTTTTTGTTTTGAGTTCCATTGCGAATCCGTATTCTCACTGTCTTGTGTGCATGTCGGACGAATCCCTATGACCACCAACCGCAGCCAGAAACCGTTCACGTTACTCTCTCACACACACCCACATACACACACAGAGAGAAAGACAGAGAAAAAGAGAAATAAAGATAGGAGAGAGACAGAGAGGGAGAGAGAGAGAAATATAGGGAGAATATATATATATATATATATATATATATATATATATATATATATATATATATGTATATATATATATACATATATATATATATATATATATATATATAGAGAGAGAGAGAGAGAGAGAGAGAGAGAGAGAGAGAGAGAGAGAGTGTTGCGCATGCGTACACCATTACAGTGAGGGTGGGGGTGTCCAACATCCTCTCCTGCTCTCTGGGTGCCGCGGAATAAACCCACCTGTCCAGATTTTTTTTTAAACCGTCAGTTAAGTGAGCGTTCTCTGTATACCCTCAGTTATCTATGTACACCAGATTGGCTGAACGAGTGAGGTTTACCCAAAACTTTTGGAGTTGAAAGCCTTCGAATTATAATTTGCGTTGAACTAATGTTAATGAAAAGGAGACGAGACATTAAGACACTGTCCCGATCCCATAAAAATTAAAATGTTGGATGCAGTGTGGTGAATATTTTCAGAATCGAATCTGCACGATAATTCATGCTTGCATAAATATGTAATGAGAGGCTAATTTTCTTCATTTCAGGGCTTCTGTATGCGCGAGCAAGAGGAGGAAGGTCCCACAACGGCCAATTGTTTGTTGTCCATTAACGGTTACGCGCTGTGCTGTGACCATTTCCACGTTTTATGTCTTCGGCTTCCCTGCTGCAGTGAGCGGGAGGCCAGCGAGCTGCCTCTGACGTCATCGTCTGCCGGTGTATTTACCCAAGTGTAGCACTACCCACCCGGGGGAGACCATGATATTTATGCTGGGGGACTTGTTGCTGATCCAGCCCCACCCAATATCCCACTCAGGTCCAGCACAAACTACAATATTCATGCTTCAAGTCAAAACCTACCGAGAGTTTGACTTGCTTTAAAATAAACCACAACAATGTCGGCCTTTGTCAGCCTTCCACTACCTTTCCCTATCGGTATACTCGCCTGACAGTCGATCTAGATCACGAGCTGATAACGACAGTCTCTCTCTACTACTTGTTCACTCCCTCCTATACAATCTCTGGCATACAGAATTAGCACACATGCGCAAACGTCATTTTTCTGTGTTCGACCTCTCGGCCTAGATTCTTGCATCCCTACACATCCCATCCCAGCGCTTACACACATCACTACTTATACACTGCTGTTTATTACCAGGTATTGAATGTCTCCTTGACTTGAATATATATCTGCTTAAGTCCTGAGTTAAAGAATTGCAGTCTCTCATTAAGTGTTACTGAGTGTCCGGCATTTCCGATAATTCTGGACTGCTGCAATTATTTATCATTGGCCAGTCACTTTGCTTACCTTTTCTCAACCCCCAATATATCTTTCATAATCTCTTCTTCCACTCTATTTGGCATTCTTCAGATGAAAACATCTCTTGCCCTCTTTCCTCCTCCACCATACCATGAACAGAGGTAACAAATAATGAACTGAATGAAAATAAGAAACAAAATAATGTTACGACGCAAGTCGACTTCGACTACCAGTGTTGCAGTGTTCTTCTCACGCGATGCAATTCCAAGGACAACCTCCACCCTCAATCCCTCCTCCCACCCCTCCACTTCCTTCCACATCACGTAACACTCTCACCCCTCTTCCACACACGACTTCCGTTTGCTCCCTGCATCTTCTCCAGAGGCCTTCCCCGTGTTGGTCTATGAGGCCACGTCTGCAGACGACAGTCAGGCAGAGCTTAAAACCGTGTTAGCAACAAAATTACGAAAATCACGAGGTAGTTTTGCGGCACCGCCTTCCAGTCACATTGATATCACATTAATCCATTAATCAATTAATACACGCATGGTGAAATAACCAAGGAAATAATTAGATGGATAAGTAGAAACAATATCACCATTTAACATCCAACACCTCTTCGTTCCTTCCCCTCCTCGATTCCACGCGATTTCCTCCGATTTCCAATGAAAACACTTCAATTCCTCCATTCTCTTCCATTCCCCCACCTCTCCCTGGCTCCACCTCAATTCATTTCCATCGCCCTCCCGTCTCGTTTTCTTTTCCTTCTCTTTCGTATTTCCTCCTGTCTATCGTCGCCCTTCCATTCTCCCTCTTCTCTCTTTCGTCCTCTATTTTTTCCATTCCGACCTTAGCGCATTCTTCCCCTTCTCCTTACTATGAACGGCCCATTCCTTGATGTCTATAGTTCGATTCATTCAAAAGATAAAAATATCAGATATACGTAACCATTCTTTCTCCCCTTTCCAGTCCATTTTAGTCCCTTCACACCCACTTCTTCGTTTCTTTCCCTGTCTCTCCCTCCACACCCCGGCCGTACATATTTGTCTCTTCACTCTTCCCCTTCCCCATATCCTCCTTTCTCTGTTTCTCAGTCTTCACCCTTCCCTCCCTCATCCACCCCCTTCTGAAAACACCTCACCCAAGCTTCCGCCTTATAGTTTTCGCCCCCTTCCTCCTCCTCCTCTCCATTCCATCCCCCACTTCCTCCTTGTGCAATGCAGCCCAAGAAGTCCATTGCCTCCCACCCACCCCCTCCCCCGCTGGTATTGACCCACCAGACGCCAAACGACTGGCCCCTCCTCACCACCACCACCACCACCCCGACCCCACCCTGCACAGCCTCGTCAGGGGGGAGGTAGGGCAGCCTCAACGTCCGTGGGTCAGATACTTCCTAACAAATTAGCATTACTGTAGGAAATTAACCCTCTCGTTGCTCTTCAAGACTTCTACATTTGTTCTGGTTACTGCCAAATGATTTCATTCATCCAAGTGAAACCAGAGCAACGCAAGGAATCTTTACCAATTAGAAAAAAAAATCGCTGCTGGCGCAGGGCGACTTTATTCAGTAGAGGAAACCTCTCCTGCAGAGCGAATGAGTTCATCCTTGTACTAATCGTAACATTTTCCTTCCGCTGCGATGAAGGCGTCTACACATGGGCGGGTAACGCTCGGCGATTCTATTACTTCACTACGCCACCGTAGCGAAAGGCTCTAAGTATCGTGAGAGTGGGAGGGGGAGGGAGGGAGGAGAAAGGATATTCACAGAGGAAAGGAACCCATGTGAGGAGTGTCACGCTGACAGCCAACATGACAACGCACCTTTCACGGGAACGGTAATGAGTCATAACCATTCCCAAATGAGGATCCCCAACGCCCTTTTACCAACCCTGTTCCTACTGTCTGGACGCCACCTCGTCACCGAATAAAACCAAGCAGCGTCAAATAATAATGATATACATGCATCATACTACAGGCTTTAAGGGTTACTGAAGACGTAAAGATACACAGGCTAACGGGTACGCGAGCATACACACGCACCCTGACGCGCGTCCAACGTGACACACACACACACACACACACACACACACACACACACACACACACACACACACACACACATATGTGCATGTACCACCAGCACAATGAATCGTTCAATAGCACGGTTGTAGACAGTCCACCCAGCACACAAAGAGCAATAAAGGACTGCTGTGAGGCTACGAAAGTTGGTCGGACGAGGCACAAGCAAGGCCACACGCGGATCACACTGGATCCAACCCAGGATCACGAATGGACCATGACCAAGACCTACATTTCTATTTTTCTATCTATCTCTATCTCTCCCTCTATCCGCAGCGACGTCAATATTGCAACGCTGTCTTTTCTGCAACTGATATCATAACATTTGTTGCCAGAATAGTTTTCCTAATCTGAAAGAAGAAAAAATGGGAGGAAGGGAGATTTACAAAAATACACAAGAGTACATGTAGATAGATTCCTGGGGAAAGTAGAAATATCACAACAGTTCTCTTTCTGGGCCCTTTATAGTGCAAACACTAAGTCACTCCAAGTCCAGTGCCTACGTATCAAGTTACACTGCAGTGAGCATGAATGACACAAAGAAACAAACAAGTATCTGATGAAAATTCCACAAATTATATTATGAAGTGGCATTTACCCTCGAATATGTTGTTTCTGTATAACCCTCAGATCTGATGAAAGACAACAAACGAGAAAGGATACAACGAAATTACTAAACTAGTATAAAAACTAGTATAAAAACTAGTATAAAATAGCTTGAGACATCTTGATATAGCTTTACTGAAAAAAAAATTGTGACTTTATGCAACCATTTAGACTCGAAAGATTATGGTAGTATTTTAACCAGGGGGACATGGAAAATAGCAACAGAAAAATATTCTAAAATTAATGCAAGAAGAAAGAAAAAATGGATGCAACCTGCCAAGGCGTATTTGAATGAACCGAGAAGAAAGAAAACACATAACAAGTTTGCCAATCACGAATGGAACAAACTTCCTTCGGAAGCGCTCGAAGACGTTTGAAGAACTCGTCGAAAAATGAAAGGGGACATGCTCAACCTGAGGGTTTCATGGTGGCCTCATGTTGCACGTCATGCTTTCTAAAACACTGGGTATACATCTCAGTTGCTGCCGAATAAAACTGGAGAAACTAGGGAGGTGGGTGGATGAGCAAAGGAACCAAGGCTGTCGATGGGTTACCACTCAGATAATTAAAATCTGGCCTTAGACTGCGGTAGGAAGTGAGATCAACGTCAAAGAACCACAAACTCAATCCGTAACAATAAAAAAATCATTAAACATAAAAAATGAATGACAAATAACACCTAAAAATAGTAACGTCAACAAGAACACACAAGAAAACCAAAATAACTACCAAACAAGAGTAAATAAAATGAATCAAGCAGTGGTTCTCATAATCTATCTCATACACTCTGTACTTAATGTTAACCTATTTCCTAGCCTCTCGGAGATCCTTTCAACGCTTATCAAAATCGCCGCGCATCCATCAATCACAATCAGTTTTGGGTTTGTGGACCCCTTATGAAACTGTGTGGCCCCCAAGGGTCCCGTAGACCCCAGGATGAGAACCGCTGGGCTGAATCAACACAGCCTCACGAATAAGGTCTGTGAAATCAACATGAGCAGCACGGTTGAGCTCATTCTGGGCGGACGACCAATGTCACCTTCACGGCGGAGAGCTGCAGCAAATGTTTTGACACTTGCCAAAAAGAGGAACATATGGAAAATGGTGAGCGTAGCTCCTTCGGTATCAATGAGTTATCACAGACGAAGGAAATAGCCTGGCGGTAGCCAGAATAAAGGTTGAAAGTGCTTCCCGGTACAGACGGGGTTGATGGAAATGGGTTCAGTTCCTTCACTACTGAAAGGGTGACAATGAGATGAATGAAATGGTCTGAAGGCAACTAGACGTACGTGCCACGCGACACAAAAGGGTTATTAACAACCCTACAGTTTCTTCTGGCTAAAGACGGACGTTTTTATTCGAATCAGTGAGCGAGACCTTCAACTAATGCTGCACCTTAAATGCTTATATACTCGTAATGGACGTTTACTGTTTTATGCAGCCAAAACTTTGGAGACTAAATTGACATATCTACGGACCAGCATTTTATTATAACAGTAAACTAGTTTAAAGAAAAAAGAATGTCACTTATAAGTTCTACCATCCCTTCGTTAGTCTGCCCTCATTAAATCTCTACTTTTCCACATGTATGGTTCCACCTTTCCGGTGCGATATTGTCCCTAAGTACAGAAACGGTGGCTATTGAAATAATAATAACAAAAATAAAATTATCTACCCTGTCTTGGCAATATGACCATTCGCGTTGTAACATCGGGAACTCTACAAACGACTACCATTGCGTCCTAATTATTTTTTTTTTTTCAGAATACGTGAAATTAATCTTCGGGATTGCTTCTGTTGCGCTTTTGCACATTGACATAAAACAACTGGGATACAGTTTGATATTTTGAAACAGGCTTTATGAGATGAAGCAACAATAATTTTAACAACGGATCTGTGTATGGCGTCCTTGTGGCAATCCGAAACCGTTAGAGTTAACGAGTTTTCGCCAACAATTCCGAAATAGTTTGACTGAAAGTGTGGCTAGTGACGGTGATCAGAGCGTCTCAGTGCACGGTTGTAGTATTGCCCAACATTTGAGGCAAAATGCGTCAACAGTAGCAAATGTTGGCAAAATCTTGTTAACATTAACGGTTTTGTGGCTGCCGAGAGTCACCCAAGAGAGCTGATGCTATCGTACGCTTGATTGTACAGTGATGTTTTGTCTGTCTTAAAATGTGGCTAATTTACAACGCATATCTCAAGAAAACGACTTTTGCAGCATTGGTACTCTGACGATATATTACAAACTGGTAGATAATTCTACATTAGGCGAGTTATTTACCCTTTATCATCTATAATTTTTTCCAGTAAATAATAAATGCCATATATATAATTATTTTCTTGATAGCCTTGAACAAAAGAACCTCAAACAGGGTCGGTTTATGGCAAGATTTCTGTCTTCCCGAATAGCCATTCAAACTTAATGAGACACCAAGCCATCTATCCCGGGGAGGCTGAAAGGTACGGTCCATCTAACGTTATGCAGTAGGCATGTCACCTATTACTCCGGCTTCTAATTACATGTTTTATTTCTTGCAATACCTTTTTTTTTAATAAATAGATAAACTGACCTATACTGGTAAGAGGTTTATAAACAAACGAGAGCTATACATGATAATGAAATACGCAGTGTTGTGGAATCGTGATTTTGTTTTCCTCAAGCAATGCTGAAAATATGTGCCACCTCGAGTGTTATAACGATTAGTGTGCAACTCACGGACCCTTTTGTTAAGTGCCTCAGGATTAGTCTGGAAATAGAAGAAGCAGAAACAAAAAGAAGGCAAGTGGTAGATGATCCTTCAGCTTGAAACTTTTGTGTTTACAACAGTGAGGGCTACATAATCACAATGATATGACACTTCCATTTTTGCTTGTATGCAATTTAATGGTGCTGCTCCACGGTACGCTTGAAGATTAATCGATGGATCAGAAATACGTTTGAAAAATACAATATATTAAGATGACAGTATCTCTGAGACTCGTCATTTTTCAAGTTTTCTGGGGCTTATAGGTTAGGTTAGGTCATTTCAGATTAGGGTAAGATATACATTTCAAAATATAGGCTTTAAACTTTCAAAATACCGAATTCGCATTGTCACATTGTTTATATAACAACGGCCATGTTGTCGACCTAAACGCTCTTTTGAAAAGTACTTTTGTGTTTTACTGCAGCAAAATGTGAAACACTGTGTATATAAAAAAAACATCTATAATTGCATTGGCAGTTTACCAAAAACCGCGAGAATGACCAAGTGAATATTAATTTCACCCGATATTGTGTAATCAATATACTGTTAAGTAAAATACGCTAGGAAGTACTTACCAATAGGAAGATTGCCAATTTGTCTTAGAGTTTTGAACCATTTTCTTTCTTTGCAAAATGACACTATAATTTGTTTGCCCAAGTTCGGGTATTATCGGACAACGTAATAGATTATTCACTATCTATTGTATTGCAGAGAAAGTTTCATTTGGTATAAGTTGTACTGCACGTCCCTTTCGAAATCAAGTGCATTATTACCTAAAATTGTTATAATTTAATCAAATTATTAAATTAATGCAGTGTTTTTCTTTAGATTTATGGTTGTCAATACAATAACTTATTAATTTTCTTTAACGCAACACTAGTAACTACTTTAAGCAAACTCCGTACGTCCCTTACCTTCCGTGGTAAGAGACAGTATGTAAATTATGATATTGAAAACACTGTATGCTACGAGCAAACTGTCGTATTAATTGGCTTGTACCGGATAATCCATCAAGATATTGGGGAGCTTGCGTCAGGAAAGACTATGAGTGTTAGACACGAGAAATACAATACAACCATGTTTGAGAAAGTATTCGAAGTTGTATGAATCTTAACAAGTCGAGCGTTATCAAGCTGAAAATCCTGAGACAACAGAATGGAATGTCATATCTCAGTTATTTCTCTCTTCCCTCTGTTATGCCTTAAGGCTTAACGTTGATACCGTGGCACAACATGATTTTATGTTGTTTCCCTGTTTCTTCCTCTTTTAGTATCATTATTCTCTGACAGTTACTAAAGTGAATTGTTTCAAATGTTGTTTGTATTCTTGCGCGCTCGGAAGTGTCGAACACTGAGTTGGCCAGTAGAAAGTTCAAGGCAATGTCAAGTGAGTAGTGATGTAAGACTCGCGAGTCACCCGTACAAATCGAACGACTCCTTTAACTGAATCTGGTGAATCGAGTCATCGTTACCATTAACTCGTTCACTCAGTGTTCGTTTACCTACGTGCATTTTACATATGTCGGTGGTTCGGAGTGGTATGTAAATTATGTATAACGGTCATATCACGTACTACTTGGTACTCGTGTAAACAGTGAGTACACAGCACCCACCAATCATACCACAGAACTATTGGTTGTTCATTGACCAGCAGCCCATGAGAGGCTACGGGTTCCAGACTCGAAACTCGAGTTAGGAATCAGCGAGCATCACGAGTGAATTGGGGAATCTGAGTGACTTGCTGTAGAACTCTACTGACTCAGGCCTCTCTGACCAAATTCCGTGGGGTCCGGCCCACTGACTCAGGCCACTCCGCACTGATTCGATGGACTCCAATCAAGACCCAGCTCATGCGGCACTCACAGATTGGAGAGGGATTATAAGGAAAAATCGGTAAATATAAAGTTATTTGTTTGTCTCACAAATGCAGTTCATAAATATATATATATATATATATATATATATATATATATATATATATATATATATATATATATATATATATATATATATATATATAGCCCCCATGAATGAATACCGAAAATAGTAACGTCGGTAGCGTTTGTTTGTTTGTTTTTTTTCCCTTGGAGAATAACTTGACCTAAAAGATTTCATGTTTGATGTCACAGTTCAGAATAACGTATTATCAAGGCTCGCACTCCTTATCTATGGCGTAACTACCCAACCCACTGCAGCATGCAACCACGCAAGCTACTGGCTCGGTGAATCGAGTGACTCAAGTACCCGATTCTCTTCAGTGAATCACTCATAAAAATCAAGTCACTATAAACAATCGATTTTTTCTTCATTACAAAAGAGTGCGTCCATGAAAAGGAGAGAAATATTTGTAGGTTGCTGAACTATATTAGTTTGGAGGCGTTGAGGCAAAGGCGTCGGATAGCGTAGTTATAAGCCTAATCTGTCGCTTGCCACCTTAGGGAGCGACGAAGAAAAAGCGTGTCGGTTGCTAACACGGTTACAATTCTATATATTCTTTATGACTAAATTTATGTACAGTATAGAACTGAATGTGAACACTCAGTATTATATATATATATATATATATATATATATATATATATATATATATGTGTGTGTGTGTGTGTGTGTGTGTGTGTGTGTGTATACAGGATTTATCTACATTATCCTATCGACGTAATGAATAACTTGTAGTTGATGCTATGTTTTAGCAATATTCCTGGTTGTCTTCGGATCTTGATGCAGGTGACCATGAAGTCAGCTTTTCTGATCGAGGGTCGGATCACACAATAAGCGTCCGTTGAAGCTTACCACCATATACCTCATTTTACCATTGGGCACACATGCACCAGTATTGAATGAATAAATCATAAACTCAAGGGTAAGCATAAAGACATATAGGTATTGTCTTGCAACGTTGAACTTTGGGGTGACCGATGAAGACCCATTTCATGCCGGATCCCCGCCCTTCAGCTGAATTAGATCGTCTGGTTGGAATCTTAATGAAAATATAAGACGACGCATTCATGATAATTTATAATAGTTTTGAAAAAGCAATAAAACGAAAGGCTAGTCAAAACTGATACCG
>NC_134777.1:28406261-28431261 GCF_046742065.1 Oratosquilla oratoria | reverse complement strand
ATCTCGGGGAATTTTAGTTGGGTGAATGTTTCCTGAATGTACCGGTATTCAGCGTCAATCCATTAACACTACAGATTCTGAATGTTCCAAGAAATAACCCTATTACTATACTTTTGATTCGTTTAAGTCCTGTATTTAGTAAGACTTTACATGGCACCCCGTGGGATCCCCTTTCCTAATGTCCCTTCCTCATCCATTTCGAGATGTATGGATAGCTTGTTGTGTTGTGTTCTGCGTCTGTACAAAAAGCTTCAAAAATAGAAACGTCTATCTACCTATTTCTTTATATACCAAGAGACTTTCCCCCTTATAAGGGAGGTAGCAAAGTCAAAGGCATGTACCTACTTCCATGCACTCCACTCCCAGGCACTCCACTCCCATCTACCACCATCTTCCCCTCCTTCATCTTAGCTCCTCGTGGATGACGGGTCATCCCTGTATCCCGCCCACAGCCGTGGGTCAGAAGCAGTGTAGCAAGACACAGTACATCCACAGCAATAGAAACGTAAATTTCATTACAGTTCCTTCCTCACAGTGTCTACTCGGACCATTCTGTCGGCAATTGTCATTTTGGATCGTACTATTGAGGTAGTTTTTATTTTGAATTACATGTCTGTATTGAGAGCCCTTCCTCCTCTCGGTAATTGGGGCGTCGTTAAGTCATAGTTCGCCCGTGACTCACATCTTCGTCATAATATATTTGGGACACACACAAGTAAATACATACATACATACATGCAGAAGAAATCACTTGAACGTGTGATTCTAGTATGCAGAAAAACCACTAGGAAAATAACAGAAATGAGACGAAAGCGCTCGGTCTCATTTCTGTTATTTTCCTAGTGGTTTTTCTACATACATATATACATACATATATACATCTATACATACGTGCATCTTTACGTACATGCATACACGTACGTACGTGCATACATGCACACGCGAATACAAGAAGAACAATTCTCTGGGCTGCGCTTTCAGGCGTGGCATAGGAATGCGTTATGAGGCTCCTGCTGGTCTGCCTCCTCTGACTCACTTGACTCAATGAATCACAGAAGTGATTCAGCGTGACACAGACTGTATGTGATCACTAAAATCTGAAGTCATCCTGATTTGTCTCTTTCCTCCATGGAAGCGGAAAAGTAGCATTCAAACCTTAATTACTATTTTTTTTCCATAGTCTTCATGACCCTCGTTGGCTACTTGTAATGATCATCGTTATTACATATCATTACCTATTTCACATAAAAACTACTTTTTTTTTCCTTCTTAAAATCAAGGGGGTGAAAAAAATTTACTTTTTATAATTCCTCCGATCCAGCGCGGAGCCAGTTTTGCTCCTCATTGTCGTGGCGATATTGTCAGGCGATTTCATTCGGTTTTGGGGCGGCCGGGGTCCTCCTCGAAAGAGAGTTCGACGGACCGAGACCCCACTGCTGTCCTCCTTTTAATTGAGAAAAAAAGATGGATGGCACCAGAACAGTTTAATGGAATTGGCTGGCTGTAATCAGAATATATGATTTATTTTGTCAATAATAACCAGCGCTTCTATACCAATATTGGACCGAAGAGTCGTCTAGAATAGAAAGGGGAAAATGCTGGCGTCATGCGTGAGCCATTTTGCCTCTTGAAATCATACTCTCTAAGAACCATATTTCCGTACCAAGGAGGTGTGGCATTTCCCCCTTTCTATTCTGGACGCCTCAGATTGAAGGAGTTGTTGTAGAAAGGGGGAAAAAGAGTAGAAGTCAAAAGTGACCAGAATGCTGTGCGACTCTGGTACGAAAGTCTACTTTTAAGATTTGAATTATTGTTGTCATTATTACTATTATTATTAATATTATTATTATTATTATTATTATCATTATTGCATTATCATTGTCATCATTATTATAATTCCATTATTATTATTATTATTCTATTATTACCATTATTGTGTTATTGTTATAATAATTATTATTGATATATTTAATATCATTACTATTAATATCGTTATTATCATTATTATTATTATCATTATTGTCATCAGTGTCCTCAATATCATTGTCATCAGTGCCATCAATATCATTGTTATCATTGTCATCGTCTTTTTCATTGTCATCATTGTTATCTTGTTCATCATCATCATAATAATCATACACGTTGTTGTTATTATTGATTGTAGGTTGTTGATTCATCTCAATGTTTTTTATCTTTTCTTTTTCCTTCATCTCGTTTCAGGGTGACTTTGTTCTCTTATTTAGGATTTCATACCACCGTCTGTTGCTACGCTTATCATAAAGCAAAATTAATTGCTATTTATGGAATAAATAGTTACTGTAAATAGGCAGAGTGGCAAATACGAAACGTGGTAAGCCATTTGAGGGCGTGGAGGGAACAGGGAGAGAATGAGGAGAGCATTGCAAGACTGTCTGGAGGAGATGGAGGGAGACGGGGAGGGGGAAAAGAGAATAGAGAAAAGAGTGAGAGGAAAAAAGAAGGAGAATTAAAAAAGAAAATGGGTAGTGATATGGGACATGATGATAAAGAGGGAAGAAAGGAAACGGAAGGAGGAGAAGGAAAGAAGAATGATTGTGGGTGGGGCGGAGGTGGAGGAGGAGGAGCAAGGGGAGGAATTCTATCGCATTGCAGTGGTGGTGGAGTGTGCGAGTGACTGCGTGGAGGGGAGAAGAAAGGGGGAGAGTGCGAGGAGGTGGGCTGGGAGTGGGGAAGGGAAGGGGGAAGAAAGGAGTGGATGGAGGGAGGAATGGGAGTGTTTGGAAAGGGAACAGTAGAGGGGGAGAAAGAAAAAATGACAGACTGGAAGAAGGGGTTCGCTGTTCAAAATCTATCAAGGACTAAGAAGAAATGGTGGGGTTGGAAAGGGGGTTATGAAAGTGGAAGAGGAGGAAATAAGCGTGTGTCAGGCGCAGAGGGACAGGAAGACAGTGAGAAGAGGAGAAAATGGAAGGGGTTTTAAAGAAGACACAAGGGAGGTGGGTAAGTAGATCAAAGAGACCGTGGGCCGTCGTGATGAAACATACACATGTTAATGCAGGAGTAATGTGAACAGTGGCAGGGATACCCACATATTGTACAGAAAGGCAACATGCACACACGTGTGTGTTTGTGTGTGTGTGCACCTGTATGCGCATATGTGTGTGTTGCATGTGCGTGTGTGCTTGTGTCTATTTAAATATCTGTGTGTATGCGTTTGTGCATGTTTGCATGCATGCATGTGTGTGATGTGGTGTGTGAATGTGTGTGCGCGTGCGTTTGTATGCATATGTATTTATATATGTATGTGTCTGCATGTGTGAATGCGTGTGGTGTGGGTATGTGTGTGTATATAAGTATGTATTTGTGTGTGCGTGTGTTTTCTATGTTTATATAATATGCGCGTGTGTGCTTTGTGTGTGTATATATATATATGTATATATGTTTGTGGATATGGCTGCGTGTACATGCGTGTATTTATGCATATCAGTGCATGCGCGTGTGTGTATGTTTGTGTCTGCATATGTGTATGCATGTTAGTGTGCATGCGCGCGTGTGGTGTGTGTATGTGTGTGTGTGTGTGTGTGTGTGTGTGTGTGTGTGTGTGTGTGTGGTGCATATGCGCGCGTGTGTGTGTATGAGGGGGATGGAGGGACAAGTTGTATATTAAAGGATAACACAGGGTCTTTTATTGCAGACCATATGTAATAACACGCACGGGCGCGTGCGCACGCGCGCACACACACACACACGCACGCACACACACATAGGGTGAGGAAGGAACGTATACACAAATGTATTACGTTTTGAATGAGGCTAAAAGAGGAACCAGTACAAAAAATAATTAGACGAATGCTCAATTTTGATCGATAACACAGGGACGGTACATCACGAGCGTGGCATTCTTTCTGTGTAATACAATTAGGTAAATATACACACACATATTTACGCATACACGACTCGGTGGCGCAGTTGGTAGAGTTCCCGGCTGTCACTACGGCGGTCCGGGATTGTAAATATTTATTGCTTTTCTTTTTGTTCTTTTCAACATTCCCTCTGGGAGAATTTGATTACATTATGAAAACCTTTGACAAACTTGGATATCCAGAGGGAATGTTGAAAAGAACAAAAAGAAAAGCAATAAATATTTACAATCGCGGAAAGAAAGAGAGAAATGATAAAAATAATACAAATTTTATATCAGTACCTGGCTCAGAAACGTCACCAATAATAGACAAATATTTAACAAAATCAGGTATGAACATAGCTAAAATAACTAACAAGAGGATAGGTGAATTAATAAAGACTTCTGAAAAGAGAACCAATTCCGAAAACAGCGTCGTATACAAAATCCCGTGCAATAGTTGCTCAATGCCTTATTTTGGCGAATCGTCAAGAGGATTAGAAAAAAGAATTTATGAACATAAAAACGACATAAAAGCACATAGGACATCTAATTCTTTAGTAGTTCATGCGGAAAAATTCAATCATTTACCAAACTGGAGAGAAGCTGAAGTGCTACATAAAGGTTTTGATAAATTCACTAGAAGAATTGTTGAATCAGCATATATTTCAACTAATAATTCATCGAATCATCGAGGAGGGTTTATCAATTTAGCTAAAGAAACTAGTATTTTAATTCTAAAGCACGCCAGAAAAACGACCTTTCCCAAGTGTCCGAAAAGATAATTAGATTTAGTACATAAACTTCAATTGCAGTTCTACATACACTCTCTGAAGAAGTTCTACGCGAACGAAACGTTAGAGTGTTTAGGGTTCCGAGCCTTCCTCTGTGTTAATGTTCTCCATCAAACAAATAATTTGTCTAAAATACTTATCAATATATAAATATATATGTATATATATATATATATATATACATATATATATGTATACACACACACACACATATGTATATATATATATATATATATATATATATATATATATATATGTATATTTCCAACATATCTTCAGACTATTCCTGCCATAGATTTAATAATTGTCTTTCAGTCGCTTTTTTTTTTTTGTACAGACACTTCTGAATTCTGGTGAATGTGCACTTGCCTTCTGTTCTTGGTGTACCATGCCGTTTTACCGTCTGGAAGGTGTTATTCCTTTTCTATGGAAATGTCTTTCGTGAGAGTCAAACAGCAGTTTTTACTTTTCTTTATACAGGAAGATTCTGGAACTCTCTCCTGACATTTTCCCACCCGTCAACCATTTGAACTTGTTTTTATTTATTCATTTAATTGATTAATTTATTTATTCAAAACGCTTCCTTTCTATCGATATTCGGAATCGATTTTTTATTTATTTTATTCTAATTTATATTTTTCCTCAGAAGTGGAGTAATGCAGGACTCATCATTTATTTCTTAGTTGGAATTTTTAGTTGTTTTTACAAAGGATTACAAAGGCGGAGCATGCCGACAGGAGACCTTTTGGTCCATATCTAGGTCGGATGCGAAAAAATCCTAATAATAATAAAATAGATATAAACTATAATAATGTAAATAACAAATCAAATAAATAAATGCATAGGTATAGTTAAATAATAAACAGGTAAATAGTAAATAATAATAAATTGACATATAAATAATAATAAATGAAAATCAAACAGACAAATGATAACAAAACAAAAACAAATAATACAAAATAAATTATAATCGTTACAGCATCTTGCTTAGGTGTTTATCTAAATGATTCTTAAAGCTTCGAACTGAACTACATTGCACTACCTGTGCAGGAAGTTTATTCCATTCATTAACTACACGGTTGGCAAAGTTGTTTCTACCTACTTCCAAATTGAATCTATTTCCGGACAGTTTGAGACCATTGTTTCTTGTCTGATTCTCATTGAATGTGAAAATTTTGTCACTTTTGATGTTGTCAATTCCCTTTAGAATCTTAAAGACCTGTATCAAGTCACCTCTGAGTCTACGCTTTTTTAGGGAAAAACAGATTCATATGTTTAAGTCGATTTTCGTATGATTTATTTTTGATATTTGGAATCAGTTTTGTGGCTCGCCGTTGTACTTTTTCCAGTCTGTCAATGTCTTTAATGAGATTCGGTGACCATACGGAAACAGCATATTCCAAATGTGGACGAACTAATGATTTATATAGCTTGTTAATGAGTGATGGACTTTTGAAATCAAAAGATCGCGCAATCAGTCCTAGAATCTTATTTGCTTTCTCAGAGGCTGAAATACACTGCTTGGATGATTTGAGGTCGTTACTGATAATAACGCCGAGATCTTTTTCACTATCCACTTTTGTTAACGAATTTCCAAATAACTTGTAATCGTACTTACTGTTATTTTTACCTATGTGCATTACCTTGCATTTACTTGTGTTAAATTTCATTAGCCACTTTTCGCTCTTTCGTGCAGTAAATATTTTCTCATTCCTCAGAAAGCAGATTTAAAATCTGCAGTCTCTTCAATATGTCCAATCATGACCAAAAGTTTACCCACGCTAAAGTTCCCACAACGTCAGTGTAATTATTTTTTGTTGAGTATGTTTTTTAGTTTTCTATGTAGTATTTCGCTTAGCTTTATTAAGTATGTGATAGATTTACCCATGTGATATTTTGTACACAGTTTACAATCAGTGAATACTGCCAGCAATAATAATGTACGGATGTGAGACATGGAAACTGACGAAGGCGGAGACAAAGCTAAGATGTGCACAGGGGATAATGGAGAGATCAGTGATGGAAAGGAGTCGAATGGATGACTAATTGTCAGCAAAGTAACAGTTCATCAAATGAGTCAGTACGAGACGATTCTTCATTCAATCAAACTTACCTTTATAAGATGTGAGTCACCGACTGACCCGCTTCGACTCTGAAAGTCACACAAACGAAATTGTCATGCGTTATCCTCAAAGTCTTAGATCGACGTGAACCATCGGAAGGAGTCGTCGAAATATCACAAGATCTTCGGAGACGTTCTTACGTTATCCTCAAAGCCTCAAAGCCTCAGATCGACGTGAACCATCGCAGGAAGACAGACGGGGCGACGGTGTGACGCCTCAGTCATTTGTCTCTCTCGCCTCCTCCGCCCGTCAGTAGTTACTGAAGTCATGGGGAGAAAGCTTCATTGGCTTTTCAGTTAACGCTCCACCGAAAACTGATTCATAGTTTGAATCTGGAAGACTTTGTGGCTGATTCTGCCTGCTTAGAATATAGGCGAATGAATAAATACAGGTAACAAAATAATCAGTCAATAAGTAAATTAATAAATACAGTGAAGAACCCATGACCACTGTAAACAATGAGCGTTGTACGTAGCATGTATCCATGAAATACAATGTGTTATACAAGAGTTATACGACTGACATAAGGAGGCACTGACAAAGTTCTGCATTCCGAAGTGTATAGACCTTGGCAATGACACTGGTAAATAAGGGTGGAAAGTTCAGCCGTTCCTACCATGTGACGTCATGCGCAAACGGGGACGAATTTTCTTTCCCTCATGCGCAGACATTGCTTATTGTTTATTTTGATTTCTTTTACTAGATCCATGCTTTTGTTCTCATTGCAACGTTACGCGTTTAAGTTTGCATAAAATATAAATAATGCTTCCTTTTTATATATGTTCTGTGGTAATGTAGTCTTTATATTTGCTATAAAAGTAAAGAATGATTTAATACCAAAGGTATAAGATGTAACGCGTGGTAATACAATGGTTTATGTTTGATGCAAAGAAGAGTACATTCACAGTGACCATGCAAGACAAGACACGGACAGTCATGAGGCTGCATCCAGACCTGCTAGACAATAACGACCAGGCTCTAGGAAGCAGACAAGGCTGACTAGCACAGAAAAATGTCTACGTATCCTTTGGTCCTGATGAGTAAGGCAACTGATTATCATGTGGAAAATTAGCGGCATTCTGGGAAGACGCCAAGGGAACTTTTTTGGGATTGAGAAGTGGGTGGAAGAGGCGACCTACAGAGCGAAGCTCGAGGCGTGGTTCCCCCAAAATTTACCGGTACAATGCATACATAACTTGTTGAATATATAAAATGCCTGAGCCATATGACATGACAATGGAAATGATTATTATTATAATTTTCTTGTTGCTGTTGTCATTGTTACCTTTTATTAGGATTAAGATTATTATCGTCATAATTATTGTTATCACAATCGCTCTCTAGGGCCTGGGGGTCAAAATGTGAGGGAATGTACACTCTGAAAACATGCTGAGGAACAAGGGGGCCGCCAGTGAATAGTAAGAGGGCATGACCCCTCAGGTGCCCCCGGGTGTTGATGATCCACCCCCCAACGGCACTTAAGATAATTACTCACCGTCGAAAGTCTAGGTGCTCGTTGTTCCTCGTCCTGCTTGTTCGCTAGCCGTGTTCTGTGCTTGTTTTCTCTTTTTTAATGCTGTCTTACTGCGACAGGAGTGTTGAGGACCGTTCTTTTAAGGGGCCTACACTTGTCGGCCAATTACCTTTATTGTTGACTGTGGGTTTTTGCTTAATTAGTTTGCATTTGGCCAACACGACGAGGCAGAACGTTCTGAAGAAAGAAAACACATTTTTTCCCTTCTGGCAGTATAGTTGGTTTTGTATTGAAGAGTCGAGTTGATTCATGGCATTTTGTTCGACTTGGTTGAGGTTTGTTTGCATACTTATTATTATTTCTTATAATTTAAAAGCATTGTCACAGAGCGGAAAGGGGAAGCGAAGACAGCCCTATTTTTTTGACGAGATGTCGATCGACGCTGCCAATTTTCGACGAAGTTGCCAGCGACCTTGCCAAATGAGTTATCCAGTAACAAGAAAGTACCAGTAGCAAGCAATATGGCCATGCAAACAAATAAGACCTGGACGAGACAAATCAAGATTCACCCTTGCCCGAAGACGGTCACCAGGCCAAGCACAACTCCGAAACGGAACCATGATGATTTTGTTTAGTTGTTGTGTCTGGTCAAACAGTGAAATGTATTGTGAGGTCAGTCCAGATATTAGGTAAATTGGTCAACATTTCCAGTGTCCCTGATCCTCACCAGTCACTGACAATACGACATCAAGCCTAACTGTTCATGTTTGATAGTTAAGTTTGATAATATCCACCGGCAACAATACCATCTCATTTTCGATTCACCGCTTTGGCTGTGCTATGGGAAGAACCCCATCTAGCTGAGCCTTGTGCACCCAGACGTGACTGCTCCCAGTGACTGGACAGATCCTGGAAGCTCCTTCGTGCTTGCTCGCAAACGTTCTTCGCCAAGTTCGGAGGAAGAGTCTGCAGTAACGCAGTCACGAGACTCACGACCCGAGCGAGCACCGGATGGTCAAGACGGGGTTGTCATACAACAATTGCATTTTATTTCGTCTCCAGTCATTCACCTTCACTTTGTCACGTAATAGAAAACGGAAATATTTATTCCTTCAATTCTACCAAGCTGTGCGAATGAAATGTTTGTTTTACAGACGTTAACGATAGTAGCCAAGCAGGAGGAAACCACACTCATGCACAGCTGTCTCTATTCATAAGTATATATATATATACATATATATATATATGTATATGAATATGTATATATATATATATATATATATATATATATATATATATACATATATATATATATGTATATATATGTATATATATGTATATATATATATATATATATATATATATATATATATATACATACATATGAGTCAAGGACTACTATTACACAGGACGTGCGCACCCAGATCCCTGGGTCCGCTAGCGGAGGCCATTGCTTTCTTTGTAACCTAATATTTTATATTGGACAAATATATCAAAACTAGAAACCTAACATTGTATATAGGACAAATATATCAACTATTGACTTATTCAATGCAGTATAAGTTAATATGAACTTTCATAGTGAAATAAGAAACTATTTTTAAGGCACTGTTATGCTTTGAAATGCCAATTTTAGCTGGATTTAACAGGAATTATTGTATGAGGCTAGTGGACACCAGCATTGGTAATTTTTTTTTTTTTTTTTATATATATATAGAAAACAAGCACCCGGCTTCGCCGGCCCTGCGGCACTGCTCGCTTCGCTCGTGGGCGCCTCCGCCCCCTGAGATACCCTCTGTCCCTGAGCCTCTTTTTTTCAGCCTCTTCTTTGACTTTCTTTATAGCGTACTTGTTCTTCTTCTCTTGACGCTTGTAACTCTTGAGTCGATGTAGTGCATTTGGTAATTTCTGTGATCACCCCTGCCTCCATGTTTTATGAAACTCTTGTAGCCCGCAAAATAGTGCTTGGAAAAACCATCGAATTTCCTTTTTTCGACGTCTCCGTTAAACAATTATAAATCGTCAAACATTTTATCTGAATACGAAAAGTCTTCATTTTCACGTATGGTGACATTAAACTGAAGAACTTTTAAATGGAACTCCTTTAAAGACTCTATCACAGAAAAGCTTTTGGTTTTTCCGTAAAGACCCGGAAAGGTTCTAGCGTGTTCTGCTCGAAGCTGTCCAAGAAGCTCAGAGTTGTTTTTGGTGTCTTTCTTTTGTATCTTTTTTGAGCACGTCACCCATTTCCAGAAGTGTCGATAACGTTTCATCCTAGAAGAAACTTCCTCAGACATTTTGGAAAAGTAATGAAAGGGTGTGTGTTAAAACAAAAAAGGCTTACTGGCTCTGGCTTGAGAAGCGTTACAAAACAACAGGGGCGCGAGGCGTTTTGCAAAACCACCCAAAAGTCAGAGAACCCATCCAATTAATTTTTTAGTAGTACTAAGATGCCCTTACATTTACAACATTCTCCTTAATTATGCTCATGTTGTGTCACGTCTCGTCATCCCACTCCCAATCCCAATCCCATTCATTATCATTATCATGCAGGGAGTCCCATGGGACTTGAGCGAGTAGCAACGTTTATAGATATAAACTTTATGGTAGATATACTATGTCACTGTCACCGTATAGTATAAATCTCAGAAAATTCTAGAAGAAACTTCCTCAGACATTTTGGAAAAGTAATGAAAGGGTGTGTGTTAAAACGAAAAAGGCTTACTGGCTCTGGCTTGAGAAGCGTTACAAAATCACCACGTCAACACAGGGGCGCGAGGCGTTTTGCAAAACCACCCAAAAGTAAGGCTTACTGGCTCTGGCTTGAGAAGCGTTACAAAATCACCACGTCAACACAGGGGCGCGAGGCGTTTTGCAAAACCACCCAAAAGTCAGAGAACCCATCCAATTAATTTTTTAGTAGTACTAAGATATCGATTTTTAATAGATTTTTTATAGATTCTAAATATTGTGGGATTGCTATCTGATTGCTAAAGGACATTTTTAGCATATCAATATAAGGAGCAGTGTTATATAGACTTGCCACAAGTATACAAGAAACGGTTTAAGCCGTATGTGAGGACGGTATATGCTCAGGTTCACTCGATTCCTCCAAGAGTTTTCTCATCTTGGTGACATTTGCTGCATTTTCTGTCGCAACACTTCCAATGTGACAACCAAAATCTTGTTCAGCCTTCTTGATCGAATTTTGTACAAGTTGTAGAAGATATTCAGCAGTGTGAGGTTTCCCTGATGTGTCTATTGTGTCAACTAAATAAATCTGACCAGTGGATGTTGTTAGAATGACACATATTATGGGTTCATTATGGATGTTAGACCACCCATCAATTGAAAGACATACATTTTCATTATTCTGGTCATCTGCACACTTTTTATATTCCTTTTCATACACAAGATCCAAGTACTTATCAGCAATATCTTTTCTGGATGGAGGAATATAACCTGGTCTCAGGTTCTGAACCATCTTGAGAAACTGAGGATGCTGAACAAGACGAAATAGTGAATTTGTAGGAAATATAATTCTTGCAACTTCTTTGTCCAGATTTTCCTTTTGAAAGGCTGAAGTTTTTATGATAAATCTGTCCAGAGATGTTGATGACTTTCTTTTAGATGAAAATTATTTAACAGAAGTGGCGCCTGTGGAGGAGTCTGATAGTGACCTTTTTAATGGTGGAGTCAGGTTTGCAGATAAATCAAGTGGAGCCGATGATGAAGGGATTGAAATTGTTGATACAGATCCTGAAATGGAATCAGAAAATTTTAGCATTTTGCATAATTTATAAATGAATAAATAAATGAATGAATACAGTGTGATTTAGGCTACTTTTGAGTACAGTAGCTATTTTTTTAGATAATGATCATATTCACACAAGACACTAAATTATTTTGAAATAATTAACAGTATATGAAATAGGTGGGCTTGGAATTCAGCCCACACAGGATTCAGTCCACTTTTAAATTCACTAAAAATAATGGGTTACTTAGGTTAGGTTAGGCAAAATCCCTTTGGGCTGAATCCCATGTGGGCTGAATTCCAATGGAACCTATGAAATATATTACACAATGTTGAATGAAATGAATAACAACCATCTAGGCCCCAAAGTTGAGTGGATACAATATATTATAGTGATATAGTCATTACCCAAATTTAAAAGTAATGAGGTTGAAGTATCATCTCTTTAGGCCTTCACATTTTTATTGCACATGCTCTCCATTGTTCACCAAGTTTATATAGTTGTGTATGAAAAGGGAGAAATGCACACAATATAAGTAAAATTATTTACATGGGTCATCAATTTCTTCTGTATGCTGTGGCTAACCTTGGCATTTATCTCTGTGAGATTTTAATCTTGACACAATGCCCTGTAGTTCTTGGCTGCAGTCTTTGCATTTAGCTTGGTACCCTTTGCCAGAAGTTGTTGGTTGTTTTTCAAAATAATTCCAGATAGGATAATTTTTTCTGCCTGAAGGAACCACTCTGCCAGGTCCAGAAGACATCCTTCCTGGTTGATTCCAAAGCAGCAACTAACTCAGTGACAAGCTGCTTACCTAGAACAAGTTTCAACAAGAATCTTGTTGAAAATTGTTGTGGGCTGCACAGTGATATATACTATATGTAGGCTTATACCGTTCCTTATATACTTGTGGCAAGCCTATATAACACTGCTCCTTATATTGATATGCTAAAAATGTTCTTTAGCAATCAGATCGCATATCAGATAGCAATCCCACAGTATTTAAAATCTATAAAAAAAAATCTATTTAAATAAAATAAATCTGATTTCAATAAAAAAAAATCGATTTTTTATATTTTTAAAAAGATAAAAAAAATAAAATCGCCAACCCTGATGTCCACTAACCTCATTCAATAATACCTGTTAAGTCCGGCTAAAATTGGCATTTCAAAGCATAACTGCCTTAAAAATAGTTTCTTATTCCACTATAAAAGTTCATATTAACTTATACTGCATTGAATAAGTCAATAGTTGATATATTTGTCCTATATACAATGTTAGGTTTCCTAGTTTTGATATATTTGTCCAATATAAAATATTAGGTTACAAAGAAAGCAATGGCCTCCGCTAGCGGACCCAGGGATCTGAGTGCGCACGTCCGGTGTATGTACTTATATATGATATATATATATGTATATTTATATATATTTATGTATATGTTTATATATATATATATTTATATATATATACATATATATATGTGTGTGTGTGTGTGTGTATGTATATTTGTATATATATATATATGTGTGTGTGTGTGTGTGTGTGTGTGTGTATGTATATATATATATATGTGTGTGTGTGTGTGTGTGTGTGTGTGTGTGTGTATGTATACAACTAATATTAGCGTACATGGAAAGAGAAATGTCCGTGGTTTCCTTTCGCTTACTGCACAATTATTCTCCCCATGCAGAATGTGTGTCTCTGATCGTGTGTGTGAATACGCACACATGTGTATATATGTATGTATACATGTAAGAGGAGATCCAGTTTAAAAGGAGACAGACTATCATGAGCTTAACTAGTCTTTATAGTAATGGATTATTGAAAAAACACATACACACACATAAATAAGTACACATACACACACAGACGTACACGCACACACACATACACACACAAATGCAATCACACGCACAGATGCACTCGCACACACATCAAAGCACACACACGTATGTACACATGCACATACACACAGGAACACACACACAGGCACGCACACACACACACAAACACATACAGACACACGCACACTCACACACATTTGCAAACACACAGATGCAGACACACACACACACACACACACTCTCTCTCTATCTCTCTCTCTCACACACACACACACACATTTGCAAACAAACAGATGCAGACACACACACAAACACACACACACACACATGTGTGTGTAAGGGTAAAACATTACCCATAGATAGATTAAAATGTAAACTCTGAGCTCTCATTCGGAAAGATAATAGCTAGTGATCACGGGTCCAACGCGTGGTCTTATACCTTGGTGAAATATACACATGTACTTGAGTTTTGAGCTCTCACTAGTCTAGCACGTCACCCAAGACCATCATGAATCACAAATATATAAGCACACGTGCACGCAAATACACGCGAATGCATACACACACACACACACGCACACACATACACACACACGCGCGCGCGCACGCACACACCACACACTAAACAGGGTGAAGAAAACGGGTGAACTCTCAGACTTGTCTGAAGTCGCTTAACAGGAAATTCTGTGTCAGGGTACAGGCCCGCCTCGTCTGCTTCCTCCTGGGCGGAGGCGGCGGTGGCTGCCGTGGTGTTAGTGGTGGGTAATGGTGTTGTGCTTCTACACATGGTTCTCTACCTGATAAACACCTTTTATCTTCTTTTCTTCTGACAATGACGACCATTTGAGTGGAGGGACACTACGTCTGTAGGGACCAAAGCTTCCACCACTTCAGTAGTTCATCTCTTCGTCGTCTTTTCAGTTCCAAAGGGCTTCATTTAGGAAAGGGGTGGTCCCGGTCTGAAGGGAAAGGGCAGTGGTGGTGACATGGCACGCGCCACGGTGCCTGGGGACGACTGTGGATGCCATGGCAGCAGAGGAAACGGGAGGAACCTCCTGGCGGCGCAGCGGTGGCAGCCAATAGAAGCCTAGCCCACGCAGGGCGGCCGCCAGCTGGAGCTCCGTGACCTGTTTGGAAGAACCACAAGATGGTGTAGCATTTGTCGCTGCTGATGAAAAGATTCTGGTTATTACTGTTGCTGTCGTTTATCATTGTCGTTTGTGTTGTTGTTATTAATGATGTGTATTATGGTTATTATTATTGTTACTATTATGGTTATTATTATTGTTACTTTTACGGTTATTGTTGTTACTATTATGGTTATTATTATGAGTACTGTAGTAGTGGTAATAATAGTAATATCATCATCATTATTGTTATTATAGTTATTATTATTATTATTAGTAGTAGTATTATCATTCGTGTTTATTATTATTATTATTATTATTATTATTATTATTATTATTATTATTATTATTATTATTATTATTATTACAGTATTATTATTATTGTAAGGAATTGTGATGCAAAGAAGGGAGCGTGTAGGGGATGATGTGGAAGTAGGGAGTGGTTATGTATGAATGGTATTTTGACGGACCCCGAAGGGAGTTGTCCCCGTCCTCTTTATTTTCCGCATGAGGAGACGAAGAGGGGGAAGGAAGTCGCCAATTAAGTGAAGCGGCCTTGCTGTGGATGTACTGTGTATTGCTGTGTTGCTTCTGACCCTTCTGGGTAGTGGGCGGGATACAGGGATGACCCTTCATCCACGTGGAGCTAAGATGAGAGGGGGGCAAGGGTGGTGGATGGGAGTGGAATGGGTGGAAGTGTGTACGTGCCTTTTGATTTGGTTACCTCCCTTATAATGGGAAAAAGCCCTTGGTATATAGATAATAGTATCATATTGTTATTATAATTATTATGATCATTAGTCCTATTGTTACCATTATTGTTGTTATTGTTATCATTTCTCTATACGTAATTTATTATTATCATTATTATTGTTCCTGTCGTTTTCATAATTGTTACTGATATCAGAGATACTATCATTATTACTACTGTTATCAATTCTATCATTATCACCAATGTTGCCATTTGGAAATGATGAAGGCTACCCCGGATGTCCGCCTTTTTGGCCAAAGGGGAACTCATAAACTGCTGCATCACTGCCGTGTCCTTAGACACAACTATAAACTAGTTTCTTTCGATGTGAAGCTTATGATGGCTTAATGTCCAGTACGGTCTGCATGGATTTATTCTCCGTTTATCCTCACATTATAAGGATTATTTGTAACTTTTGCTGCTCGGGGGATTGACCTTGGTTGGGTAGAATGGTATTTCGGCAGCTAGAGCAATTGGTTAAGTCATGGACTGTAGTGAGAGAGATAAACGAGATTGGTTTAACCCTTTCTCTGCACCTGTGTTGGTTTCCTTTGCTGGATAGAACCGTGTGGCGCAGCCAGAATACTCATGGAAAACAACAAAAGGGTCGCTTGAAGTATGATTATGGTAGACACACTTTGTGCTGATACAAAGTCTACTGTCAGTCAACAGAAAGCTTCTTTAAAGCCTCATCGGTTTTTTTTGTTTTTTTTTAGACACTGGGAAAACATCATCAGTGTTTACAGTGTTGAATTGGAGCTCATGGCTTCAGAAACATCAAGAACAAGTGTAACAGAAAAAGGGTATCATAGCTCCGCATACTGGAGGATTCTCGGTCTCAAAAGTCTCATTGGTTTCGTGTTCTCACATCACAGAATCGAGGCGTCTGCAGCGACCGTCATGAATTGATGGTGTTGCTCTCCACGGCAACACCATCACACTGTGGGGTTCTTGTGCTAAGGTTTAAGTGAATTGCAGTGGCGTACCTTTAGGAGAGTATGCTGACAGGAGACATTTCGCCCCATAACAAAGTCGGACGCAGAACTTAAACAAGACAGAATAAGACAAGCAAACAAACAGGCAGACTGGCACGTATACAATTTCAGTCCTCATGTTGACGTCTGCAACTTTCGAGTCTGTGTGCACTCTTCAGGCATTTGATCGAGAGTAATTGTTCGTGATTAAAATTGTTATTAAACCCACGCCGGGCCTGCTCGGTGCACTCCCTGGGAACTCTGTCGTCTTATTCTTGTCCTGTCTATTTAACCCACGCACGGGGGCAATCACGTTGATTCCATCCGTTGTTTCCAATTGGCAGTTAATCCTCTTAACTTTGTACATAACTGTTCTTGGGAGTTTAGAGGGTGTTTGTGGTTCTTTCGTCACGGGACAGAGGGAACATGGCTCCAAGGTCACCCCCATCCACTTGCCCTATCTCGTGGAGTTGTAGGACTGACTGCTTATACATTCAGCACTGAGCTTTGAAGAAGAAGACCAACGAGTAAGTGTGGCCAAAGATGGAAGAGTTTTTTTTTCAATGTCCATGAACCTCTTCAGCTTAGTGATGCGCCTTACCAATCTTGTTTTTACTAAGGTCAAGCTATACGGTTCTTTCGAAAGAACCACCTTGATCGATTTAAATCTTATTTCGCCCCATGTGTACCTATATGACTGAATAAAATCGTCGGGCGTTATCTAAAACGAAACATAAAAAGAGCGTCCTAGGCAGCAGTGTAACTGTTCTCAGTTATATTACTTCTTGTGTAAATGCATCTGGATTCTTTGTTTTTTAAGAGAACCGCAATGGACAGGTATCAAATGCTTTTTGTGTCATCCTCGCAATGTTATACGTTATATTTTTATATCTGTGTATCCTATTTTAAAATAAAAACTAAAACCAAATCAAACATCTTCGTCTGCTGGGGAAGCGGAAGAGATACTCTTACACCATCTAAATACAATCGCTCGTCGACAACTAAAATAAACATAGGCGTACAATTTAAGCTCCAAAGGAGTTAATGGGAAATGGGCTTAATTAACCCTCTGATGTCAACAGAGGGTTTCTTTCTGCTGAATTAAATCACCCGGTGACAGCCAGAATAAACACAAGAGTCGAACTGGCTAATGTTTTATTCTTGTATCAGTCGTGTAGGCACTTATTTGTTTGCTATAATTTTTCTTTAACCAGAAAAAGTTGATTTTTATTTCGTCTGCCTGATGCTGAAGGTTCTAGAGCTAACAAGAAAATCTGTTGAGTACGTCCTTGTAGCAGAGGGGCGCAGCTTTATCTTGTTTTTCTTCTTGCAGAAGTTTATCCACTTCAGTCTTAATTCTTCATTCACGAGGAAGTTGTGAAATGCCACACTGCTCCTTGATCTCGACAAACATTTATCCCAAAAATAGACATTTTCTTTTAATAATCCCTTCGGATATGGACGTTGAGAATGGTGGCTGAGTTGGGACGTGTGTGTGTTGGACATGACGTCATGCGCAAGGGAGTGTTTATTTTCAATCGTTTGTGCGCAGTTCGATCTTGGTGGCGGGGAAGCGGAAGACATACTCTTACTCTGTGGAACACCGGGGAGGAACTTCATTACTTGTGGACATCATGATACAATGTTCCCGAATTTTAGGTTCTCGTGCACACCACGATACATTGTCCGGAAAAAAGTTGGGAAACATTGTTTCTGGGCTGGTGCGAGACGTCCTTTAAACACTTAAGAAACATGAGGCCATCCCATGTCAAGTTTGTCCTTATATGTAAGAGGTCATTTTCGACCATAAAGGTCTTCTACAGGACTGTTTTTCCATCCTATTCCATTATATTGAATACAGAACGTGGCTGGAGGGTAGTAGAAGTGATCCTTGGGATTAAACGATGAGGGGGAAAATATGAGAACGAAAAAGAAAAATATATAGAAACTGGACAGATGGAAAAGGATTGGGTAATATAAAATAAGAGACGAGAAAACGAAGAAAGATAAAAACTGAGAGAAGGAATGAGTGAGGAATAAGAAAGTGAACAGATAAGGACTGAAGAAGAGAAACGATCAAATGTGATCAAAAGGACGAAGAAAAGAAGTAAAGAGATGAAAACGATAAGGAGCAGAATGCTGAAAACTGAGTAGGAGGACATGATGCGAAGGAAGAAGAAGACAGGATGGATGAAGAGGAGGATGGGGGTGGGGGAGGGAGAAGAAGATGCGCTGCTACCGACAACAGCGGAGAGATCGTCGAGGACAAGGAGGATGGAGGAAGAAGGGTAGTACGGGGGAGGGGAGGGGAGGGGGTGGAGGGCGTTGGTAAGACAACACCGGCAGTCCATCGACGACGCCACCGCCCTTCCTACCTGCACTCCCTCCTACTCCTTCCTCCCACCTTCCCTCCTCCCTCTTACTTCCTCTTTCCTCCCTGCTCTCTCTTCCCTCCTCCTTCCTCCCTTTCTCTCCTGTGTCCTCTGTCTTCACTACTCCCTTCTCCTCCTCTTTCCTCTATTCTCATTTTCCCTTTCTTCTTTCTCTCCTCCTCTCTCCTTTTTGCTCCCTCCTTCCTCCTTCCTCCTACTTCCTCCTTTTCTCTCCTGTGCCCCCTCTCCTCACTCCTCCCTTCTCCTCCTCCTCCTTCCTTCGTTCTCCCTCTTCCTTCCTCTTTCTTCCTTCCACTTTTCTCCCTTCTCCTTTCTTTTTCCTCTCTGCTCATCTCTCCTTGCTCCCTCCTTCCGCCTCTCTCCTCCCTCAACACTTCTTGCTTCCTCTTCCAGCTGAAGCCGCCTATCGCAACAGCACCTGGTCCAGTTCCGCAAATCCTCAACCCTTGCAAGTTTGACCCTGCAGGAAACACACACACACACACACACACACACACACACACACACACACACACACACACACACACACACACACAGACTGGAAATCCGCAGTAGTCCAGGAGATACCAACGGGTCTTGGGTCCTCTCTTTGAGAAGAACCCTTGAACTCTCCTCTGTAGTGTGTTAGTGTAGGTCTGTTTCTATGGCATCAGCTAACAGGATGAGAGCATTAGGCGGTTATCGGCTTTGCTTATGTGAAAAAGTGATGAAAGAATCGTCGAACTTGATAAAAATAGAGAGGTCTTAGCCTGGGATTAGGTCTGTGCTGACTGGTGGGATTGCGCGGAGTTTGGAAGGCGTCTGTGCAAAGGGTGATGGCATGGCGGGGTTGGGGGGGGGGGGGCTCTTTACAGGCAAGATGGCGTCCCTTCACAGTATGGACGTGCCCCCAAGACGATCTGCCGGGTTCAAAGAGTTGCTCCATTGTGCAGCGCATTCCACAAATGTTGCAAACCCGTTCTTCCCGCTTAGGGATGTGTGTGGGATGTGATGGTTCGTGTATGTGTGTGTGCGTGTGCCTGTGTGGGTGTGTATGCTTGTGTGTGTTGTAAGTGTGTGTGTGTGCGCGCGCGCGCGTGTATGTGCAGGTGGAACAAGAACTGGAGGAGAAGGTTGAGGATAAGAGTGGAAGAGAGGGTTGTGGTTAGATAGGGATGAGGGTGTGAGTGAATGATGAAGGTGTGGGTAGGTGCGGGGGCGGGGAATGGGGTCTTGGACTTCGCCATGGCCACATATATATATATCCATCAAGTACAACAGGCCATTTCCTTTCCTTCCATCTGCCCCTCCAGGCGTTTTCATTCACCTCGGGGAAGCTGTCTCCCCATTCCTAGGGTGAGTTTCATTTGCCCGATGACGCCGTTCACAGAATCAGGTTGAATGCAGTCGACTAGTGGGAAAATCAGATCGACGGACAAAATCTAGTCGACAGTTTTTTGCTCGTTGGAAAGCAAATATATTCACTATGACGGTTGTTGTCCATCCTAAAATTGAAGTAATGAACTATTTTATTTCAAAGCCAGTCTCAAAAGTAAAGTCGTCTTATAACTTATTCAATTTTCGACGATATTTCTTTCAACGGATCGTGTGTTGCCCGTGACAGTCTCACTTGAATGTGGGTCTGAGAAATATTACGACTCGTTTTATGGCAATAAATCCGGCTAACTGCTGTTGCTACAACAGAGTATAGGTGCACTAACGTTTACCCGCTTTCTACCGAGGGAATACAACGGAAGTGAATAAAGTATCCTGGCGGAAGCAAGAATACAAAGGGTGATATTTGGCTCTTTCCTGGGAGTGCATGAATGGTCCAGGACTTGGTAATGATATTGTATAAATGATTCTTTTGATCAAAGGAAGCTAAATGAAATCACATGATGTCAGGTAGAGTGCAACTGCTGCTAATACAACTATTTATTTCCATAGATACATCACTACCATCCTTGTGGAACTATATGGTCATAAGACATTTTCTCTCACAAATACTTTTCAATACACCAATAGTGACAATGGTTGTCAATTACTATTGTTTTTATCAACATTACCTTCCTACACTGTCTTCGATTTTTTTTCTGCTAGATGTCTGCTAACAGTCAAGATCTCTATAGTTGCTGGTTCAGGGTCTGATGAGATTTGTACTAGTGGAAGATGTAATCTTATAGTTAAGAAGGCAAAGTGAATCTACATCTCATCGATGACACTACACTGGTACTTGGGGGGCTGTATGTGTGTTTCTTTAGTCATTACTTCTGTGAGTAGAACATAAAGTTCTTTTCCTTTTGTACCCCCAAAAATATTCTCAATTTCCAAAACTTTTTGAGCTGACATCAAGCTATCGTCATCGTCATTTGATGTGTTTGTTGTGAAGATCGAAAGCTTTCCTTTCCAACTAGAATAGTGCTGATTTGTGTGATATATATTTCCCGAGGCATGTGGCCTGCGAGATCCCTTAACTTATCTTTCAGACAAACTAAAACTTTCCTTTTTACAAATCAATGCGTGGTCAACATCAACATTTATTCCAGACAAAACATCTATTGACCAACGAGCTTTACGACCATAAGGCCTACTCTAGGCACTTCCATGCCCATTACCACCTGTCATTCCCCCATACATTTTGACCTAATTAATAATGTTCCCAACTATTTAGACACCCACACTTTAGTGTCATGGCTAATTTTCTTCTCGTACTCTCCAAGAGGAATTGCATGAATTTGTACATTTAAAACACCAAGGACTTCTAAAAAGGTTAAAAGGGGATAGCAGAGCGCCCCAGAATGAACGGGAGAAAAATATTCTAACTCAAAGCAAGACACCGAGATTTAGATAATCGAGAATCTGTCAAGAGGAAGAGTTCCAGAACCTCACAGTTTATGAATTGAAAGCGTGAAAGCTCTTGGCTCCTGCAACAAATATTTACAAGGAACAAGGATAAAATAATTCAGAGGATCTAGTATTACGTGGTCTCCTGACCATGAAAGGAATATAATTACAAAGTTCAGAGAGCAGGTCACAGAGATAAGATTGTCACGGGTAGGAAGAAGCTAGAAGAGAATAAAAGTCACAAGGTAGACAGTATTAGACTTCACCTTTCTCGGAAGCACTGAGAAAAGTCACTTCCAGTGTATGATGATTCTTCCACAGGAACGAAAAGATTCACTGTACAAGTGCATCAGTTCAATTAGGATTAGGTTTTGGAAAGGACAAGTCTATCGAGATAAAGACTACGTGAGGACGGAGCGTTTATTGTTGCGACGTTTCGGTTATTACACCATTTTCAGGGACATAGTCGTAATACACATGACTTAGACCAAATTAAAGGATCGGGGAGTGGGAACGGGGAGAGGTCCTGTGTATAAAAACTATGTACGTGAAAAAGCTGTAATAGGCGAAACGCACCAATAAAGGCTCCTTCCTTAGTTTCAAGAGACTTGTTGACAACTTCCATTTACATACAAAACGACAAAGGATATGTTGAAAAGGAGAATGGAGTACTTAAGAAGGAATATCTCGCGATATATTATGTCAAGTGATAGGGAGGAAGAAACAACTAGGTCATGAAGTACTGGAAGCGACATAAGGTCCTCTTCTCCATGAAGATGCGCTTGGAAAGTCTGAAGTCAGGTATTATACAACCACCCTGTCACGAAACTGGAGGCAAGTGTGAGAAACTTCAGTTTAGCAAATTCTTTGAATCACTGAAAAGTAATAGAGAAGGAAGAGCCAGTTTTTAGCACTTCCAGTTCGAGTTTAATAAAACATACCATTAACTATAAGGAAACCGAAGGGGTTTACAGAAGAAGTTTAAATCCATCTAGTTTGACAAAATGTACTCAGCTAAATCGAGTCATTTAACGATAACCAGAACAAGACGTACAAAGTATACCTCTGGGTTGGAGTCAAATGGTTTCCCTCGGCAGACAAAAATTGTCCTGCAGCAGAATAAACGTAAAATAGTCTACGAGTAATCCAGTGACAGGTCTAATTTTCAAACGTTTACGTCGGTTCCCTCCACAGTTGAAAGAAAACGAGTGCCGACACTCGCAATAAACGTCGGGAGCGAGTAGAGACGCCAGAGAAACTGCCGAAGCTCACGAGTCACGACTTCGGGGTGTTCGTGAATCCCGAAGTGAGTTCGGCGGAGCTCTCGCGCGACGTCGTTCCCCGTCCTCCTCCCTGGACGGAATCCAAGACGAGACGAGCGACGGACAAGATGTTCCTGACCTCTTCGACTCCAGGAGACTTCCTCTGCAGATTTTATTTTAGCTGACGATCAGTGATTCTATTCCTCTCAGAAAACGACCCCTGGCTGTCTCAACCCAATCAATCCAGTGACGCTCTTTACAGTTTTTGTTGTGGTAAGCGCCAGGTGGTTTTATTTGGCTGAGGCCAGGACGCCGCCGTGCTGTCAAGGAAACAAGAATCGCCCGCGTTTCGGTTCAAACTCGGGATAGGTGATACATCTCAAGTCAGGTACAAGAATGAACCCACCATCATCACATCATACATATATATATATATATATATATATATATATATATATATATATATATACATATCTGTATATATATATATATACATACATATATATATATACATATATATATGTACATATACAGTATATGTTGTAGTAAGAACACGTACCTAGGGATTACGCGTAATCCCTGAATGTTTATTCAGTGAATACGCGTAATCCCCGTTTCACTAACCTAACCTAACCTAACCTAACCTGACCTAACCGAACCTAACCGAACCTAACCTAACCTAACCTAAGGTTAGGTTAGGTTAGGTTAGTGAAACGGGGATTACGCGTATTCACTGAATAAACGGTTAGTGAAACGGGGATTACGCGTATTCACTGAATAAACATTCAGGGATTACGCGTAATCCCTAGGTACGTGTTCTTACTGTAACACACACACACATATATATATATATATATATATATATATATATATATATATATTGTGTGTATGTATGTATTGCCTGTATGTCAGTAGAGCTTGTGGGGGGCTTGTGTTTGCGTGCGCATGCTTGTGTGTGTGTGTGTGTGTGTGTGTGTGTGTGTGTGTGTGTGTGTGTGCAGCCGGGTCGAGAAGGCCCGAAGAAAAAATAGGAGAAGAGAGAGGGAAGGAGATGAGAGAGAGAATGTGGAGAGAAGGACGAGAGAGAAATTTATAAAAGTAGAAAGAAAAAGATGAGGATAAAAACTTTCCTGATACTGGAATAGTAGATTAATAGTTAACCACCAATCCAAACTATATATACGTGGTTTTGATCATTAACTCTTTCTTGGCGTACCTTTGGTTTATCTGTAATAGCGGCTCCCAAACTGGGGGTGAAATGCCCCCATAGGGTAATATGACAATTTTGTAGGGGTAACGCATTACGGGGGAGGGGGGGGGGGAGAAACGAGGCATTCAGGGAAACAAGAAAACAACGCGACACCTTACAACAGGATACTTTTAGAGTACACTATAATACATATAAAAATATTAAAAAGAAAAAAAGGACATGCAGTGGTTATGAATACCGACCTAGACTTGTGAGTGTAACAGGTTTGATGTGCCACGACACTTTAGTTAGGCAACGAGCCAGAAAATAGTCTGGAAACAGCTGATCTACATAACCCACATTATTATTATTTATTAATTTATTTATTTATTTTTAGACGCTCCGTCACTGGGACACCTTGGCTATGCCGACACGATCACGAAACAAGTATGCTAACCACTACGCCATGCATAACTCTTCAAAAGGAGTCGATAACTCAACCAAACACACCATCATGGTTTAGCAGTCCCTATTCAACCGTGGACCCGCTTTTTGTCTGTCCGGACAAGTCACACTAATCACAAAATACAGAGTAAAAGGCTGCGATAAAG
>NC_134777.1:28363761-28398761 GCF_046742065.1 Oratosquilla oratoria | reverse complement strand
CTCCTACAGGAGAACAGGGTTCATTGCTGCATGTGGGGCTGTATATGTAGGCATGTATACATGCTTGTGTGCATGCATGTATCTTGTGCCAAGTGAGGTACAATTGTCTTTCTACTAGTACCATGTAACCCCGTACCACCTGCCGTTTGGACGGGTGGTCAGCGACTAAACCGGCTCCCCTACTGGTCCCCCGCCAGTAAGGAGGATGTATGGACAAAAAGAAAACCATTCAAAGGGCAAACGAGTTCTTTACAAGTCAGTGGCCATCCAACCCCGTTCTGGGTCAGTAACCCACGCGTTTGCTGTTCGTGGTATCCCTGGAGGACCTGGAGAGGGAAGTCCTGGGAACTGATTGAAGCCCCGATCCTATGGCTGTGCCGAGCCCCCCCCCCCCTGGCACTAGCAACATACCTTTGGTCTTCTACTCAAGTCAGGACCGTTGGTCCCTCCTGAATTAGAGAGGTAAATCGACTGAGCAACCTGACTTGAACCTTCGAGTCAGTCATGTGATGGTATCGTACCATTGTGCATATTATATTTACGTACTGCGTTGTAGCATGTATAGTTATTGTTGTGTATTATATTTGCGAATTGTTCAATTGTGTTTGTGTTTTTCCCATTACATAATTATCATAGATTTTGTTGGACATTAATTTTACTAAATTGTATTAATTTATTACCATCCGTGTACCTTTTGTAAGGAGAACCAAATGGATTATGTATTTTTCTCGCGAAGTCACGGCTTGGCAGCCAGTTGTAACTCTACCTCAGACTTGTACGCACGCATTTGTCGATTGCTCTTTGTGAAATTATGATTCAATATATTGTATTAAACGTGTGGTGAGACTTTTATTTGCCACCCCACTACAGTCACGCCCTGAGTCAAACAACTACCGCCTGGGTTAACACCACACGATCTGCAGCTGTCTCTCCCCACCTCCCTTCCCCTAGTGCCAAGGTGCTGGTATGTATAATCTTCCACGATCCCTGAGACTACTGGGTTAAAGATACCCAAAGCCAAAGGTGGGTGGGGATTTAGGAGGACCAATTTATACCTATGACTTCTATATATGACACATATGATCGGGGTGGGCCTGCAACCTGCCATCTGTTGAAGCCACCAATCCTGCTGCGTGGGCCCCCTGGGTGATCCAAATCAGGTACAAACACATCGAGCCAGGCCCGGGGTGAAACTGGAACATTCTTTCCATCTCCCAAAACAATCGACTACCCTTTTTATCGGTGGAGGTCAGGAGGCATAGAATGGGTATGATAGCTCTCTCTTAGGTGAGGAAACCAGACAGTGATGAGATCAATAGTGAAGGATACGCATACTAGTGGTCGGGCTGTAGCGATGAGGCTTACATTGCGGGAGTAGCTGTAGGCATATCTAGCCAACTACAGCACGCCCCTATATAGATTATTCCGGTATATGTAGGGTTGCCAACTCTGTTAAGCTACAATAAAGGACATAAAATCTTTATTGATATTTATTTAAGTGGCTATAGATCATGATAGATGCCTATATTAAATGCAGTTCAAAATCACATTGCTCTTACCTAAAGGAAAATATAAAAACAAGAATGAGAAGACATCTATTTTACCTTGATCAAAGGATTCTAATCTTTAGAACTATATTTGCCCTGGCTTTTTGCTGCCTTCAGAAAATTTGTATCATCTTTGCTGTTTTTAGCGAATTCCAAATAACTATTTTTTATGTTAAAATGTATGAGAAGTTCGTTCTTAATTCAACAGAGCATCAGTTCCTTTCATCTCGCCATTTAGATGACATTAAACTAAAAACTCTCTCACAATAAGATGATGTTCCAGGAATCGATTGTACAAAAGAAACTAATTTGAAAACATTGATACATTTAAAGTCCATAGATTTCAAAACAAAATACCACTTTCTGGTTATTGTTGAGCTTATGAAGAGTTCAGAGCTTTTGATAGTGTTGAAGTTTCTTTGAATAATACTATTTCATCAAAAAGAAGTTCATCCATCTTTAATCTAAGCTTTCCTTCTAGCTTCAAGTGTTCTACTACTTCTACAAATTTCTGAAACTTTGGGAAATGAATGGCCTACGAAGCTTATGTTTGATAATATGCCGAATGTTGAATTTCATCGAAATCTTTTCTGTTTTTCCAAATATCTGTTAACATGAAATATTGGCACTGCTAATACAAGTTTTCTCACATAGATTTCACTGCTCTTCTGGTATTTATAACACATTACGGCTCGATTTTGTGAAGGGTGTCATCATTACATTGTTGTATAATACGCCATATTTGTTTTGGTTCTTCGTGAGTTCAGTTGATAGGCGGAAGTATTGCCTTTCCAAACGTCCAACGGCACCTCCTTTCTTTCTCTATTATTTTCCTTTTCTTTTTTCTTGGTGGTGGTTCTCATATTTAGTTAACATACTTTACGATTTTCTGTTTTTCCCATAATTGGTGTCTTTTTTTTTATGAAAAATTGAGTTATACATAAAATGAGGTTAATTTTACACCCTGGACTGCGGTCTGCCGCTCTGTGCGTCTGGTATTGTGCAGAATGCGGAGTTGACAGTCTGCACTCTTACAAGAAGTAAACGCTTTTGCAATCATCACATCTCAAGAGTAGGATTGAACTACTAGTCACACCGATTTCAAAATAAAGGACAACTAGTGTAATTTAAAATCTCAATAAAGGACAAGGACAAATAGTGCTGAATAAAGGACTGTCCTTTGAAATAAAGGACGGTTGGCAACCCTAGGTGTATGAACGCATGATGTTGGTTAGATTGAAGCACACATTGGGCTTCATCTCTTATTGCAATGTATGCTCCTACCGAGGCATATGAAATTGAAGAACAAATATGTTCCATGCCAAGCTTGATTCTAGTCAGTGCCCACTACCGTTAATCAAGTTTCACAGGCCTGAGCAGACTGGGCATGCGTCTGGCAAGTCCACAACAATATATATATATATATATATATATATATATATATATATATATATATTATATACACGCAGACATGACAGAATTGAATAGGCACAAAGAAAAATGTATTTCTGCTCTTATCTAATGCTTAATGTTATCCGAATTTACCTTATATGTTATATTTACCTAGATTTATGTTTCAGATTACATAGAAGATTAATCCAGCATACCACGAACCAAAGGAACAGTAGACCTATCTAAATTTCAGCAAGGTCGTATTGTGAGTTAACATGAAGGTGGACTTAGTCAATGCAAAATATCTGAAAATCTGTCAATACCGCTTTCTACTGAGAGTGATCGTACAATTCACCAGAGAGGGCAAGAAGGGCACAAAACCTAATTTAGTTCGCCCCGGGCCCTCAGAAAGAACTTTGCGTCTTATCAAAGGAAATGTCGAAGAGGATCCACGTTGCAAGGCCTTTGACATAGCAGCACAATCTGATGTCAGTCCCAGAGCAGCTGTCAGGTGTCTCCACAAGCTGGATTACTATGGCAGAGCTGCAAGAAGGAAACCACTTCTTCGTCCAGCCAATATCAAGCGCAGAAAGGATTGGGCTGTTGAGATGGTGGAGAGGCCTGTGGCCTTTTGGAGCACTGTCATTTTCTGTTATGAGTCACGATTCGCATTATTTTCTGACAATGGAAGAGTGTGGGTCTGGAAACTCTGTAGTCACGAGTTTGAGCTCAAAAGACTGCAGCTAACAGTGAAACATGGGGGCATTTCATTAATAGTGTGGGGTGCAATTTGTAGTGATGGTCGATCAGAGCTTGTCAAGGAAACATCAATTCAGGCAAATATGTTTATTAAAGGAAAGACTCATTCCAATATTCTCCAGTGGTAGAATGAGTAAAAATGTCTTCCTATTTATGGAAGATGGAGCTCCTTGTCACACTGCTCAAGCAACACAAAATTGGTTGAGCCAAAATGGGATCAGGAAACTTCCATGGCCAAGTCAGTCCCCGGATATGAACCCTATTGAACACCTCTGGGGCATATTAGACCGACAACTTCGCAAAAAGAACAGGAAGCCATCTTCAAAGCCCGAACTCTTAGGATTACTACGGGAAACATGGCAAGAAATCCCTCAAGATGATATTCGTGAACTAATCACTAGCATGCCTAGAAGGGTCCTTGCATTGAAAAAGCAAAGGGGATGTCAACCAAGTATTAGTTATTCACATTGTGACCATTTATAAGCACTTTAATTGTATCAATTACTTGGTTTATAAATCAAACGATTTTTCTCGGTGACTATTTAATTCTGTCATGTCTGTATATATATATATATATATATATATATATATATATATATATATATATATATATAATTATATATAATGTGTGTGTGTGTGTTTGTATGTATATATGTATGCATGAGCATATTGCACATGCATTTCTTTGCATATCTATTGCATGCACTTATGAATATGTATGCCTGCACCTGCAGGGATGCTTGTCTAACTTTGCATATGTGTACAGCACGTGCATATGAAATTTGGTCACTTATTGAGGTAATTCTGTTCTTTACAAATTTTTTTTCTTCCCTAACTGCCTAATGACGAATAACATTACTCATAACCATGAAAAGTATTACGTACACGAACAACAACCAAAGGTCACCCACATGCCTGCACGAGAAAGTTATGCTAAAGTGTGCCTGTCAATGTGGGTTTAAGTGTTGTGTTGCGTGTTTTCTCACTATTTCGTTTTGATTAGGGAACGTTTCCGTCTCGTATGCAACGTTTCCTTTTAGCCGTCAGGTTTCTTCATTCTTCTCCACGGTACCCCGTCCCCTCGGTAGCGAATATGTGAATACCTGCAAGGATTAGTTATGTAGGTACAGGAGCTTCTATATTCGAGGGCAATCTCGTGCCGCCGTTGTACGTGCCTCCAAGGGAACCCTCAAATGAGAACACAGGATGCAAGTCACAGGATACGACCGACGTGACTGATAAGCAGCAACGATACCAGTCGACACTTTAGCCACAAACGCACTGTAAAACGGGCATTTCAGTCAATTGCAGTAGTGCACATGCATATAATAATTTCACAATATCTACATATTTTTTCTACATGTTCATAAATGTTGACACCAAGGCCAATAAAACGAGTAGAGATAAAATTCACGAGGGAGAGAGTTTCGGAAAAACCAGGAAGAACGTACCACCTAGAAGTCATGGGCTGGTGCAAGGGAAGTGTCTTGATATTCCAGTGTTGGAAGAGTTCGTGTCATAGATGTGAAACCACCGGAGGAAAGAGAGTTTCAGGGTAACTCAATGGAAGGAAAGACAGAAAGACTGTACTCGTTTACTGTTGCAAAAGATATTTGCACAGAAAGGGATGAAACTTATTTTCAGAGGATATAATTTTTCGTCGTCCTCTTGAGGAGGAAGAAATGAGGAAACACCCAGCTAACCGAGTTCAGAAGAACAGAGATCGTGAAAATAACGATAAAAAAGAGAAATCCAGTACTGTGACGGGAAGTGGAAGGCTGGACGTTATCAGTGAAAAGAAGCACTGATAAGACAGGAAACTTTGGAGTTCACTTTGCTCAGAGGCGAGTCACTCCAAGTTGTTCTGGGCGAGTGCCAACCCCTCAAACCAAAAATATAAAAAAGATAATTAAAATAAAACAGAGTAGGATAGAATAGGTAATTAAATGAATAAATACAATGAAATAAAAATAAAATAAAAGATCACTACAGAAGTGGGATGCCGCCTCCATGAAAATGAGAATAAATTCCTTGTATATCTCTCTCTCTCTATCTCTCTCTCTCTCGCACACACACACGCACACACACACATCATATCTAATAATACACTCTATAATATAAACATAAATTCATATATATATATGGATTGATTTTTTTTTTTTTTCGGTCGGGGGTCATAACCCTCAGCTGAACAGTCGTCGGCTGTTGGTGCCGGTCTCGATGGAGTCGCAAAAGTAGCTTTCTCCTCCTGCTGTTGTTGTTGTCATTTATTACCAGAGACCAAGTGCACCTTGCACACGAGAAGGCACGAAAGAGGGAAAGAAACAAGAAAACTGAGGATAAGAAAGAGGAGTAGAAGAGGGCGGAGATGAAGAGAAGAAAGAAGAGGGATGGGAATAAGAAGACGAAGAAGAGCATCGAGAAGACAAAGAAGAAGGGGAAGAAATAGAAAAGTAACACATCAGAACCAGCTAATGCTACGGCAGCCATAACGCCCTTTCCCTCCCAGTAACCACGTCAGTTACGATCGAGGGACCTTCCGAGAAAACCGGCAGCAGCGGTTCGTTGACGAAACTGCAACACCCCAGGAGTGACATGTTGGACCACAGACCTTCAAGGACACTTGATGGCCCCAAAAGCACCGAGCGTGATCCACGGGAAATGCTGACACAAGAGTGGTAAGCCCCGAGACGCGTGTGTGCCCACTCCCGCTACCAACGGAAACTGTTGGAAATGCTGTTGTAAACATCTTGCGCATGATGTCACCCGTTAAAAGTTGATGGAGGTTGGTCGGTGTGGCAACGGTCGTTGAGAGCTGAGACCCTCGAATCTGTTCCAGGGCAGACACGCTTCTGGGTCCAAAATGCGATGAAGTCGGGACGAAATGTCTCGTCCTCGAGAAGGATCTAGTGGAGATACAAACTCCCACCGTGCATCTAAACCCCCTCCCCCCCCCACACACAGACACAATCAAATTTTGTGCCCATACTCTTGCAGACACCTGAAAATGGCATTCGCATTATCTATACGAATATCCTTTTCGTTCTTGAGTATTTGATATGAATAATACATACAGTATTTCAATAATAAGTTGTTTTTGTAGAAAAATGTATAAATGTAATAGCAGCTAAGGATATAATTGTATAGCTTTGAAATGTCATAGGTTATGTTCGGTTGTCCGAAGGCTGTGGACATTGCTGGTAATCTGTCGTACACGCGCGCAGACAACAGCGATGCAGAGAAAACGCAACAATGTCCAAATAAACGCCGGCAATGTGCACAGGTTTACTTCAAGATATTTAGAGCAATAATTCTAACTTTTGATTACTTCCAAATGCCACACAACGCTGCAATATTTCCCACCTCAGGACTTTGGACTTGAGGCGCTCCAAACTCGGCTGAGGTCTGTGCTGTTACCTTTACGATCTCTCTCTCTCTCTCTCTCTCTCTCTCTCTCTCTCTCTCTCTCTCTCTCTCTCTCTCTCTCTCTCTCTCTCTCTCTCTCTCTCTCTCTCTCTCTCTCTTCTCTCTCTCTCTCTCTCTTCTCTCTCTCTCTCTCTCCTCTCCCTCTCTCTTCTCTTTCTCTCTCTCTCTCTCTCTCTCTCTCTCTCTCTCTCTCTCTCTCTCTCTCTCTCTCTCTCTCTCTCTCTCTCTCTATTCTAGCCAAAAAAGGCGACGAAACAACGTATTGTGCAGAAGTGGGGTTGTCAAAATTTGTCAAAGAGACCTGCCAGTTTGTAAATATGTCAAAATTCTGTGTGTGTGTGTGTGTGCGCCCGCACACACACACACACACACACACACACACACACACACACACACACACACACACACACACACACACACACACACACACACACACACACACACACACACAGACGGGACACCACGAGCATAGCTCCCTTCCCGTATAAAACAACTAAGTAAATACACACACACACACACACACACACACACACGTGTGAAGACATGCATACACATACACACGCACACACATATACACGCACGCATGCACACACACACACGCACTCAGTGACACAAACACACGAACATATACACGTACCCAAGCACATGCACGTGCGCGCACACACACACACACACACACACACACACACACACACACAAACGCGCGCGCACACGCACGCACGCACGCGTAATCACACGCACATGCACAACCACACGCACAACCACACGCACAATTGTATATATAGGAGGTATACAAGGAAAACTATTGAAATGGATGGAGGATTTCTTGTATGGAAGAAAAATGAGAGTGGTGCTCAGAGATAAAAGTTCTTCTTGGGAAGAAATTATTAGTGGTGTCCCACAGGGATTAGTACTGACTCCGATAATGTTTGCTCTATATGTAAATGACATAGATGAAGGTGTAGAATGTTACATGAACTTCTTTGGAGATGACGCATAACTACTAAATAAAGTAAGTACGAAAAAAAAATGTAGATCGCTACAGAGAGATCTGAACAGAAGTGGGAAGTGGACTTCAACATTAAGAAATGTAGCATAATGGAATTTGGAAAAAAAAAAGACTATCAGGACAATATAAAATCGGTGTAAAGAAAGTAAAGAAAGTTGGTTCCGAAAAGGACCTAGGAGTAAACATCACTAAAGACATGTCCCCAAACAAACAGATAAACAAAATAGGCGGAGAAACCTTCAATTTTTTAAGATCAATAAAGGTGGCTTTTGATTACTTGGATGAGGAAATGGCAAAGAAAATACTAGTCACACTGATAAGACCAAGACTGGAGTATGTAGCGACATTATGGACACCCAGTACAGAAAAAGAATATAAGGAAAATAGAAAGAGTCCAAAGAGCAACGACAAAAATGGCCCCAACACTTTCAAAACTGACATGTGAGCAAAGATTGTCTAAACTGGAATTACCAACCCTGAAACAAAGAAGAGAAAGAGGTGATCTGTTGGTCATTTACAGAATTATGAAAGACATAGAAGTCCTTGATAGAGAAGACTTATTAAATCGGATAAAAGAAAAACTAGGGGACATGAAAAGAAACTCAAAAAGGACAGTTATAGAAGAGATCTGAAAAAAAAAGAAAAAAAAAAAACCTTTCCACACAGAGTAGTGGATGTCTGGAATGATTTGAACAAAACAATAGTGTATTCAAACACCATACATGAATTTGAAAACAAACTAGATGTTGCAAGATACAAAGACGGAACACACGAGCATAGCTCCCCCTCCCGTAGAATACAACTAAGTAAATGCATACGCATTTAAATACGCACGGACGTGCACACACACACACACACACAAAATCACACGCACATCCATGTACACACACGCACGCGTGCACATTCACAAACATGTACTTACACACACACAAACACAATTACACGCACGCGCGCACACTCACAAACGCGCACACACATACACACACAAACGCACACATACACAGAAAACGAACGCACACACACCATACACAATCACACGCTCTCTCTCTCTCTCTCTCTCTCTACACACACACACACACACACACACACACACACACACACACACACACACACACACACACACACACTAGATAGAAGCTGCTAGGAGAGAAAATTCCAGTTTACACTCGGAAGATGCATTCCATAGACAAGGACACAAGCCAGGACCAATTACATCAAAGTTGTGGAAATCCTGTCATAATTCCACTCCTCAATATGTGATGGTCACACCGATGATATTTTAAAGAATATCGTAACAAGTCAGCATCAGTTCTAATTAACAATAATAGAGTACAAATATTTTCAGAGGAACTGTATAAGTAGTACTGACGTACTATGATGAAATATTATATTGGTCACGTTTATAGCAAAACCACAAGCAAAGGAACTTAATCCGGTTGTTGTCTGTGGTGTATTTCGTGGGAGGGCTTGTTCTAGCTAACGCCAGACGATTTTATTTAATTTTTGGGAGATCTGGAGTAGGATGAGGTAAAGCTGTCTCAAGCAACTCATTCATGTCCGTGTTGTAGTCAAGAGATGCTGTTCTAAACCACATTGACAATGACTATATTCTGTTTTGACCGTTTCCTGGCTACGGATGTATTGAAATAGACAAATAGAACATAGAACATAAGAATGAAGGAGAATGCAAGAAACCATGAGGCCTACACTAGGGAGTTTCATGTCCCTTACTATCTGTCATCCTCATCCATAAAGTTGTCTAACCATTTCTTAAAACAAACGATAGTTTCAGCGCTCACTACACGATTACCAAGTCTAGTCCAATCGTTGACAACTCTATTGGTAAATCAGTTCTTGCCTATTTCCTATTTAAAGCAAGGTTTACACGCTACGATAAATTGTAGCGATTTATTGTAACGAAAAGGTTGTTACAATTTATCGCTACGATCTCCTGTTTATACGTAATGACAAATTGTAACAACCTTTTCATTACAATAAATCGCTACAATTTATCGTAGCGTGTAAACCTTGCTTAAATCTAAATGAAGAATCTAGTGACCCCAAGAAAGCAACATGAAATAATAGATTATAATACAACAATCATGAAAGTGTTAACTGAAGTTAACCACTTCCGTGCTAGATGGCACTTTTCTTTGTATTCTGAATATCTTCGGGATATATCGTTTCATTTCCAAGGCACATTCTGGGTTGCGAAGAGTCTGCAAGAGCGACCAATTATATACGAAATATGACTTTGAGTGCAAAGCGGATGAAGCCACAACAGCAAAGCTATCTTTGATCCGACTGTTCCAATATGAATAGCAAAATTATCTTGTGTAGTTCTGAGAGAATCATAACAAAATATTGTTGGAAGAAGATTATTCAAAGAAGTGAAGACGTAAAAAGGGAAGAAGAGGAAAAAGAAAACAATTTTTTATCTAACTATTCCAATTTGAATTGCAAAATTATTTTATGTAATTCAGAGAGCATCATAAGAAAATTATTGTTCAACGATTACTCAAAGAAGTGACGTAGAAAGGGAAGAAGAGGAAAGAAAAAAATCCAAGTGTTCCAATTTGAATTGCAAAATTATCTTATGTAATTCTGAGAGCATCATAAAAGACTGATTGTTAAAAAGATTATTAAAAGAAGTGAAGACATAGAAAGGGAAGAAGAGGAAGAAAAAGAAAAAAAATGGTCTGTTTCAATTTGAATTGCAAAATTATCTTATGTAATTCTGAGAGGATCACAAAAAATTATTGTTGAAAGATTATTCAAACAAGTTAAGACTTAGAAAGGGAAGAAGAGAAAGAAAAAGAAAGTCAAGAAAATTCCAGCAAAATGTGAATGCTGCATCTGGTCATGCAGGATCATCAGCCATCAAAGCCCAAAATTATATTAATACGAAAACATTATGACTGTAGTCACCATTTCCAAAACTGCCAATACAACTGCACTGAAAAGAAAAAGAAAAGAAAAAAGGTCCACCATACCAGTAGTAAGAGGGAAAGTCGATGGAGTCAACAAAACAAGGACAACAAGAACGACGCGACCTTCCTTGCAGCCCAGCAGCTGTGGGTCACACGTGCAAAAACAATCTTCTCTACAGCGGTGGCTACAAGAACTACACTCACCCAACCACCTACAACCGAAGCGAGAGACGACAAACACGAACAGCCAAACTAAATGGATCTACAAGGACGACCAAGCATCTCTTAAAATCGAACATAAGCGGACTGAAAGAAGCGGCGGCAGCCATTCCATCGCCGTCAGTCCGCCATCTGTGAATGCGAGAGTTCACCAAATCCACCGGCGAGATGGACCCACCCAATCCCCAGACCGGGGGAACGTGGGCGCGCGCCAACCCCTTCAACTACGGACGTGCCTCTTTAGAGGAATATAAATGCATCTGACCTTAGCCAGATTAAAGTATGTGAAGAGTGTAACCACGACTAAACGAGTCGGGGTGGGAAGTAAATCAAGTCGACTGTAAGGATGACGTTCCTTTAAATAAATAAATAAATGAATAAATAAAAGTCACTATTTCAAGGTAATTATCAAGCTTTACATGAGTTAACCCAGGTTAACAATCATTCCTCTCAGTCGTATGGTATAACTTTCTTGTTATGTGAAACAGACATCTTTATTCAGTTGAAGGGGAAGTCTCCCTCTCTCAGACGAGTAAAATCGCCTGGTCTGACGTGGGACAAACATCTGTAAGATGCGCCAAACTGAGACGACAAATCTTGAATGACAGAATTACATAAGCTAAAGTCCTGCATGAGGTAGGCTTCTCTGACTAAATGGAGCCTAAGAGTACAGTACATGAGCACAGGAGGACACAACAAATGGCGGTGATAGCGGATGGGGCTGGGAACTGCAGGGTAAAGGTGACGAAGTTAAACTTTTGTGGATTTTTTTTTTCTTCTTTGTTTTTTTAAGACGGCTGCGTCGTGACCATTTTTGTACAAGGTACATTTTGTCATACGACCTATTTCTTGGTTGCCAGTGAGGTTCATATGCAGATTTATTCTTATTTGGAGCGCGGGTTTCCGACAGGCACTGAAGCAGTTTTGTTTCAATAGTTTTCATCCATTTTGCACCTATTAATCTCTCTATCTCCGTCTGTCTGTCTTCCTGTCTATATATATATATATATATATATATATATATATATATATATATATATATGTATGTATGTATGTATACATATATATCCTATCTTTTTGCTGGTATATGAATTATGTAATTATCAAAGCCTGGTGTCATTATTTCCTTCAGTGCTTGGAACAAATGTATAATACTTACTGTGATACATATATAACAACCCTTTCGCTACGGGGCGGGGGGGGGGAGTGTCTTGGCAGAATAAAATCAGCTAGCGACAGCCAGTACAATATATAGAAGTGAATGTCAATGAAAAGGTTAAGTCCATCAAGTAAGGCAAAGAGTTTGCCAGGGCTAAATAAAATCACCAGAAGGCAGCCAGAAAAATGTATAAGAGGACAGTCGTCCAGGAGTTGTTGACCTCTTAAGATGTATAATGAATGTGTTTCTCATTTGCCAGAGTAGAATCGATGACATGTCCTTCGATACTGGAGGGTTTTGTTGCACGTGTGCAGATGTTCACAAGGGCTTGGGCCTTTGAGAACAACACATCTGTTGAGAAACTGCTGAAGAAAGTTGAGAGGAGATTGAAAAAGGGCCCGGGTCAGCCGGTTACGAGATCGCTGGCAGCTAGCTACCTGTGCTCTCTCACCGGTGCCGAAGGTACCGGTTGCTCCTCCTGTACTCATTAACATTAACATTCACTACCTGTACGGTCACTGGTGGTAAGTGTACCATTCCCAGTTCCTACTCTCACCCAATGGTGAAGTTACCATTCGTTATTTGTGCTCTTAGCAGTGGTAAAGTTACCATAAATGTACTCTCACCATTGAAGTTATAGTCGCTGTCTTCCTGGTAAATGTAAGAGTGTAGTTAGTTCTTGACTGAGGTTTAGGTTCTGTCCCGGCTCTCAGATGATTTTTGGTCGGTAGGATAATCCGTCTTCTCGCTCAAAAAAACATCTCTAACCTTAGAGCAGTTTCAAGTCGATGGGTGCCCGTATTACAATCTAAGGGTTATTGTTTCAAATGCAAGAAACTTCCGGAGGTGAATGTGCATCTTCTACAGTAACCCATGCCCGTATAGCTCTCCAAGAAATGTATTCCAAGATGACACCAGACGATTTTATTCAACTGTAGGGGTAGGGGGAACTTTGTGCACATGTGGGTGTCCGTTGAAGAGTTCCGTCACTTATTATTCTATTTTGGTGGAGACCAGGCGATTCTGTTCAGCTGAGGGGGATGAGGGGCATCCTCTCTTCGAATGACCTGTCGAGGAGTGTTGGTGCACTCTGAGACCCCACACGATTCCACTCTTTAAAAGAAAAAAAAAAAGAAAAAAAAAAAAACCTCACAGGACTAAAAGATTCGACCCAAAAGGAAAAATCCACCCTGACCTCCATTCGAGTAGTCTACCCGTTCCATGGAGGTGGAGGTGGGTACTGGAAAAGAGAGAGAGAAGGGAAGGGAGAAAGAAAGAGACAAGAGAGAGAGAGAGGCAGACAGAGAGAGAGCGAGAGCGTATCCATGGGAGCTGTGTCTTCACCATGGAGCCAGAGTCACCATTCGCTAAATCGCTCCACCTGGTTAAGCGTTTACTGAAACTGTGTTGCCGTCAGGTTTACAACTAGCTGTAGTTGTCAACTTACCACCAGAGTTACATCGTGCCCTGAAACCTCCAGTGGTTTATCTGTCATTGTAACAAGTTACCGGGTTATCTTGATGACATTTCATGGTATTTTTCTCTTGGTTGATAAACTATGAAGGACATTAGGAGACAAACAAATTAAATGGATTAAGATGAAATGGAATGGAAAATATGGGTTTATTTTCATCATTCGGTGGGTTTTCTATTTCTTCTTTTCCTTCTTCTTCTTCTTCTTCTCCTTCTTAATCTTTTTATTCTTCTTCTTATTCTTCTTCTTGTTATTATTATTATTCCTTCTTCTTCTTCTTCTTCTTCTTCTTCGTCGTCGTCTTCATCTTCTTCCTCTTCATCTCGATAACTATGATTCACTGGAGATAGATACTGACTACTATACGGAACATTGTTTATTTAAAGAAGTGCTTTGCGTACACATAAACACATACACGCACACACACACTCAAACACACACACACACACACACACACACACACACACACACACACACACAGAGAGAGAGAGGGAGAAAGAGATAGAGCGCCTAAACACACATACACATGTACACACGCACGCACGCTCACATAAGAAAATAAAGACGAACATACGCACGCACGCACACATAACACGTCTGCACTGGCCGCCCTTTAACTTCGGATGATGTCATGCACAGATGTTTCACAATTGGACATTTAATAACGGCAGTCGTGCTGGACGAGTGCCTGATGCAGGCGGGTGGCACCCAGCAGCGGGGAAAGACTTGGATATGAGGCACACAACAAATGAAAGGGGAAAAGTGGAAGAGCAAAAGGAAGCAGAAGTGTGTGTGTGTGTGTGTGTGTGTGTGTGTGTGTGTGGCCGCGTGTCTATGTGTTTGTGACCGCCTGTGCATGTGTGTGTGTGTGTGTCTGTTTACTTGATTGTATTTACCTAATTACAATATACATAAAAGAGGCTTCTCTCTTATTTCTCTTATCAAACTTGATCGTAATGTTTAAGTCAATGGAAGGAGTAAGTAAAACTGAAAAAAGAAAATATCTTGTTTTGAGGGCGTCCCAAGTTCATGGAAAAACAAACAAACAGGACTACATACTTGAGGGATGTTAAGAAGCACAAGTGTCAGTACAGGTACTCTTGGAATAGCCTAAAAGAAGATATAGCCCATTCTAAACCAATAAACGAAGTTTTGATAATAGTAATAATAATAGTAATAATTAATAGTAATAATAATTTTATTTTGTAATGAATCAATATACATGAAATGCAGATAATGAAAAGAACACATAGTTCGAAATAACAATTACAATTGCCGAGGATAACACAAAAAAGTATGTAAGCTTATGCTTTTTTGTGTTATCCTCGGCAATTGTAATTGCTATCTCGAACTATGTGTTCTTTTCATTATTATTATTATTATTATTATTATTATTATTATTATTATTATTATTATTATTATTATTATTATTATTATTATTATTATTATTATTATTATTAATTATTATTATTATTATTATTAACTTCGTTTCTTGGTTTAGAATGAGCTATGTCTTCTTTTAGGCTATTCCAAGAGCACCTGTACTGACGTTTGTTATTATCATTATTATTATTATTATTATTATTATTATTATTATTATTATTATTATTATTATTATTATTATTATTATTATTATTATTATCATTATTATTATTAACTTCGTTTCTTGGTTTAGAATGAGCTATGTCTTCTTTTAGGCTATTCCAAGAGCACCTGTACTGACGTTTGTTATTATCATTATTATTATTATTATTATTATTATTATCATTATTATTATTATTATTATTATTATTATCATTATTATTATTATTATTATTATTATTATCATCATTAACTTCTTTTATTGGTTTAGAATGAGCTATGTCTTCTTTTAGACTATTCCATGAGCAACTGTACTGACGTTTGTGTTTCTTGTGCTTCTTAACATCCCTCAAATATGTAGTCCTGTTTGATTTTTCCATGAACTTGAGACGCCCTCAAACCAAGAGATTTTCTTTTTCAGTTTTACTTACTCCTTTCATTGACTTGAACATTACGATCAAGTCACTTCTTTCTTTTAATGATGAATGACCTATTGTTTCTAATTTCTCCTTGTACGGTTCATCCACTAGGCTGGGTATCAAACTGGTTTCTCTTTTTGTGTGGTGACCACACCACCGTTACCATATCACTACTGTGTGCAACCTACAAACTATACGAGAGACTTATATTAAATAGAATATCCACTGCTGTCGATAGCCTTCTCACTCCTGACCAAGCTGGGTTCAGGCCAGGTCGCTCATGTTGTGGACAGGTCCTTAACCTAACTCAGTTCATAGAAGATGGGTTCGAACTGCGGCAAATTACTGGGGCAGTGTTTGTAGACCTAACAGCAGCATACGACACCGTGAACCACAAAGGCCTGTTGCTGAAACTTGCCAACATGCTTCAGAACAGGACCATAGTTAATGTTATAAGAAGCCTTCTGGAAAACCGCAGATTCTATGTCGAAATAAATGGCATCAAAGCAGATGGCGGACAGAAAAGAACGGTCTACCTCAGGGATCAGTCCTGGCACCTCTGCTCTTTAACATCTATACAAACGACCAACCCTCCTTCCCCAACGTCCGCAGATTCATCTACGCGGATGACTTATGCCTAGCCACACAGGCCACCACCTTCCAAGAGGTCGAGACACGACTATCAGCCAACCTCGAGCTCACGGGGCAGTACTATGATAAATGGTCCCTCAACCCAAACCCATCCAAAACCCAAGTGTGTGCATTCCACCTAAAAAATAGAGAAGCTAATCGGAAGCTTAAAGTCCAATGGTGTGAAAAGGAGCTAGAACACCACCACTATCCAGTATACCTAGGGGTAACCCTGGACAGGACCCTCTCGTTTGCCACCCACATCCAAAAACTAAGAGGGAAAGTAAGCTCCAGTAACTCCCTGCTCAAAAAACTAGCGGGAACAAAGTGGGGCGCAAATGCGCACACACACTCATAACATCTGCCTTAGCACTGTGCTATGCACCAGCAGAATACTGCGCTCCGGTGTGGAGTAGATCAGCCAAGGCAAAGAAAATAGATCCAGTACTGAACGAAACCTGCAGAATCATCACAGGAACACTTCGCCCCACGCCCACCAACATCCTGTACAGAATTGCAGGCATAGCACCCCCAGATATTCGAAGACGCGCTTTAGCAAAAGTCGAAAAGGGTAAACAAACCTCGGACACAAGGCACCCACTACACTCACATGTGCCTCCCCCAAGTAGACTCAAGTCGCGAAAGAGCTTTGCCACCGTGGAGGAGATACCACCTGGTATGTTGCTCCACAATTACAGAATACAACAGTGGAAGGAGTCTGACAGCACAAGTCTCCCTAACAGTACAGTGCAAGGACCCAGTGAAGAGCTCTCAGATGGGGCACTGCTACCAAGACGCGAATGGTCCACACTAAATAGAGCAAGATCCAGAGTCGCCAGAACTGGTGACAATCTGGTTAAATGGGGCCTCAAAACCGACCCATCCTGCGAGTGCGGAGAAACTGAACAGAACATTGACCATGTCCTAAGCTCGTGCCGGCTTTCAACCAATTTAGACAACATTGACCTGGTCAAAATTAACCAAAGAACACTTGAATGGCTGTCTGTCTGGCGTGATAAGCTATGATGACCACCGTTACATATTTAAGTCTGTGTTTAGCCCACATAGTTATCATTCTGATTAGAGACGGTGGTAATTCAGGGATTTCTCTTTACTTCCTCGCTTATTATGAATTGGTGCCACGTTAGCCCTATTCCAATCCTGCTGCACTATCCCTTTTTCTAATGATCACACAATAAAGATCTGAATCTTGTCCGACAGTCGTTCCCCACATTCTAGTTTGCAGTCGTGTCAGGTCTCGGAGATTTTCTTATATTTGGTGCTTCTTGTAGTTGATGCACATTCCTCACTTCCATTTTTATAACCTCTCTACATTCTTCTCCACGAAGTCTTTTTTTCTTTAGTGAAACTGACTGGAAATTTATGTTCATTATTTCAGCTTGAGTTGCATCTTAGAGCAGTTCAAATCCATTTCTACATTTATCAATAATACTTTTTCAATTTTCTTCCTTTCCTTGGATTTTTGTGTATTAAGTATTTGGTGTTTTGTATTCTTCCTTTACTTCACCAGTGTGTGTGTGTGTGTGTGTGTGTGTGTGTGTGTGTGTGTGTGTGTGTGTGTTTACCTAGTTGTACCTAGTTGTATTATACGGGAAGGGGAGCTATGCTCGTGGTGTCCCGTCTGCATATCTCATTTTATCTAAACTGTTTTTGAATTCATGAATTGTTTTGCACACACCACTTTTTCGTCTAACTTGTTCCAGATTTCTATTACTCTGCGGGGGAAAGCTGTTCTTTTTCAGGTCCCTTCTATAACTGTCTTTCTTGATTCTCTTTCCGTGTTCTCTTGTATGTCTACTATACCATTTTATTAGATCCTTTCTATCAATAGTTTCTATGCCATTCATGATTCTATAAATAGTTATCAAGTCTCCTCTCTCTCTTCTTTGCTCTAATGTCTGTAGTTCAAGTTTTGTTAGTCTCTCTTCATATGATAGTTCTGAGAGTGTTGGTGCTAATTTTGTAATTGCTCTTAGTATTCTTTCAAGTTTTGTTGTACATTTTTCTTTGTACTTGGTGACCACATCGTCGCTGCATATTCCAATCTTGGTCTTATCAAAGTAACTAGTGTGTGTGTGTGTGTGTGGGTGTGTGTGTGGGTGTGCATGCGCGCGTGCGTACGCGGTGAACAGAAACTAAGGAGAAAGAGAGGGAAGAAGGAAAAGGTCATGACAAGGACAGATAAGAGAGTACAGTCGCTACAAAAGGGTCTTTGTCAACTCACGCTATAACGAAAACAGTGAAATGTTGATGAGAATAAAAAATACATATATTATTTATTATTACTTCAAAGAAACGAAAACAACGTCATGCTCTGGGAGTAAAGGTCTTGTTCACCACGGTGACGTGCTTTTGTTTTTGCTCAACGCCAGACGATATTATTCACCTGAAGAGATGGTAGGGTGGATTGAGACCGTCTGTTCACTGCTGTTTCCCTCAGATGGAAAAAAGTAAAATGTATCCTTCATGTACGTCACCGTGCTGAGGGTGTTAAACATTCCGTAAGGAAGTAAGAAGTTGGAGAAGGATAGGTGGAGGACGGGAGGTCGCCTCGTACTCTCTCGAATCTGCTGCTGCCCCCGTCGTCGTCGCCTCCGCCGCCACTGTCTCTCCTGCTTCGTCCGAAAGCGGCCATAATGCACAATAAACTTGACGCAGCTCCTCGCCGGCCGGCGAGGGTAGAAATTTTTGTGTGGGCGTTGTAATAGGAAGATATTCGTCTAGCGCCTTCAACCAATACCTCTTTTAACCCGGGATTGCAGTCTTTTTTTGTAAATATCCCAACTTATTTAATCTTAGAACCATTTTACATGGTGCCCCGTGACTGCTCTCTCTTTCTCTCTCTCTCTCTCTCCCCTGGTTTCTACAAAACATAATGAATCTATAGGATGAAAATACAACCTCCAGTGATTAATTCCATCTCTGAAAATTCCTACAGAGCACTATAACTTGTTTGTTTTTTTTTTTTTTCGTATCGGACCCCGCCCTATTTCTCTAGTCTTCGGAGACAGACCTGTTTGTAGTACGGAAACACGCTCGCTCGCTCGCTAGCTGTAGCTGTGTCAGACGTTGAATACTGAATACATGAGTCATTCTTCCCCCCAGTTGCCACAACGCCTGTATACAGCGTGATGGGAGTACATGTACGTGCTGTACATGTATCAGCATTGCTTCCTTTACATAGTCTTATAGCCAAATACGATTCCCCTGGTTCTTCAGCTGCACGAGACCTAGTGTTGCTGTGGAAGACCAGGGCAATATGGCGCTGGCTGCTGTAGACGTCGAGCGTGGAATTATTCTGTAAATACGACCCTGTTACTCGCCTCTGTCATGCTCTCTGCATGATCGATACCGCATGAACCCGGCCGTGAGGTTGCCATTTGGGTGATTTAGAATGTCTCGCTCTGTGACACCGGGGTTGTCCACCCACATTCACTCGGTCGACAACGACGACGGTCAGTCGTCGGTACTTTGGCGACCGACACTTTGGAGCCTCGAATCGTCATATTGATCCGTAAATTACCTTAGCATGGAATCCGAAACAGAACTTTGTTAGTTGCCAGTTGTTACCAGTGGCTGTGACTCATGGACCCAGCCTGAGTCACTTGTCTGGAGGTAGGAGGGTGGTCGCGGAGCGGGCGAGGAGAGGAGTAGGAGGAGAAAGAGGAGGATGGGTGGCGACAGGAAAGGGTTGGGTGGATCCACCTTCAGTCTTTCAAGTGATAGGACGATGACGATGGTGATAATGATAGTAATAATGACGTTAATATCACGAGTAAAGGTTGAATGTGGGCCTGGTGAAGCGGCAAGGTGCAAGCAGCCGATGTGGGAGGTGGGAATAAGGAGCAGATGTGTTGGAAAGAGTGGGAGTGGCACTGGGAGGGTGCCACGGGCAAGCGTCAGTCACCACTTTTCCTTGTAGTTCGTTAGGCAAAGGTGGTGGCTTCGGCCGCAGACAAGTAACTCATGATGACTTGCACGGATCGGTAAGAGGACGAACTGATTTGGATCGACGAGCTTGAAATGATTTGTAGGTTGAGGTTAGATTAGATTGAATGAGTGTCTTGGAGATGGAGTATCTTCGTGTGGAGCGTGTTGATGGTGGTGGTTGTGGTGATAGTCGTGGTGCGGGAAGTGAGAAGGAAGCAGAAGGTATGACGCTAGTGGTGGTAATGCACGGCTCCACGCTGGTGGCGATAAAGTGGTCGTGGTGGTGGTGGTGGTGGTGGTGGTGGTGGTGGAGGGAGTTTGTGGTGACGTCATCCCGGTGACACAGCAGGTCAGTGAATAGATGTACATTACAGAAGGTGGAGGTCGATGAAGGAGGGTGGGAGGGAGGGGGGAGGACTTTAGGCAGAGGGGGAGAAAGGGAGGTGAGCCGGGGTTAAGAGCTTCTTTGTGGCAGGGATCAAGGAAGATTTTTTGGATGGGGAAAGAGGAAGGAAGGCGGGTAGGGGAAAGGCAGAAGATGATGGTAGGTTGAAGTGGGGGTGGGAGGGTGTGGCAGATGGAGAAGCAGAGGGAGGAGAAAGAAGGAAACAGCAGGAGACCAGCTGGCCAACACAGAGGCTCATCTGGAAGGATTTTCTGTGATCTCGGAATTAGGACGGAGCGAGGGGGATGGAGTGTATGAAGTAGGGAAGGGGGTTTAGTTGAGTCTCGGATGGCTGGGCTAGAGTGGTATATATACATGTTAAACAACTAAATGTTTGGTTGCGATATTCGATTGGGTATATCTAACGTGGCCGCCCCCTGACTGGCGTATTTGTGTTATCCTCGGTAATTTGCAATTATTATTCCGAACTGTGTGTTCTTGTCATTATTTGAACTTTATGTACATAGATTCATTGCCAAATAAAGTCTATCTATCTAAAATCTATCTATCTACCACTCCCACTCACACACACAACCATTGGTTTGAAACTCTCACGGTGAGCCCTTGAAATGGGACGGGACATTCGAATCTCGTGGTTCATCCAAAGACCAAAAAAAAAAAAAAAAAAAAAAAATCCAAGGGACGACTCTGAGATCGAGAAAAGAAGAAGAAGAGGAGCAAGGTCGTCCTTGGAGGGGAAGGTCACAAGATGGACCCTTCCCCTTTAACTTCAAGCGATACATACACGCGCGCGCGCACACACACACACACACACACACACACACTCACACACACACACACACACACACACACACACACACACACACACACACACACACACACACACACACACACACACACACATATATACATATATATATATATATATATATATATATATATTATATATACATATGTAATGTATATACTTATTTTTCTACATTTAGAACTTAGGCGAATGCAACTTACATTTCTACGAAACAAAGGGGCACCTTGCAGCCGACGAGGCATAACAGTCATTCATGTTTTGCTTGACCTCCGGCAAGAGGAAGAGAGCCAACTGTGCCTGAGATGAAGAGGCCAGGCAGGGTGTGAGGAGAGAAAGAGAGCGAGGCACAATGATGACGTAGGGAAGGTTTGGGAGAAAGGGAGGAGGAATGGGAGAGGGAGGAAGAAGGGGGCGGGGAAGGTTAATGGATACTAAGTGACGAAGAACCTATTAGAACGGGGATGGGAAGACGGGAAATTGAAAAGGACGACAAGGAAAGGAGTAAGTAAGGAGGAAAGGAATTGGGGCTGGGCAAGGGCCGAGGGAGTCTGGGACAGCGGAGGGCGGGGAGGGACGGAGGAGAGAAGCCGGAGTTTTGGGGTCGGGTGGCGGCGGCGGGGACGGGGGTGGGGAGGGCAAGAACGAGGGCGAGCTGATCTCTTGCGGTAGGCAAAGGGGAGGAAGGCGTGCCCGTCGAGAGAGAATACACAATGCATTCCTCAGGAAGGATGTAAACAACTATAGAGAGTAGGAGGACGAGAAGGAGGAAGACGAGGACGAGGAAGAAGAGGTGGAGGGGTGGATGGAAGAGGTGAAGATAGAGGAGGAGGACAAGAAAACTGGGATGAGTTCTAGGAAAGTTTGCCAAAGAGGAAATAGATAAGGATGAGGTCGAGCAGGAGAAGGAAGACGGGGGTGGGGGTGGGGGGAGGTGGAGGGGACGGAAGAGGAGAAGGAGGAGGACAGCGACAAGTTTTATGAAAGGATAAGAAAGGGGAAAAAGGTGGAGTAAAAGTGGAAAGGGACGTGGTCGAAGAGGAGGAAAACAAGAGAGATAGACCGAGAGACAAACAGACAGACGGACAGACAAGCTTTCAGGCAGACGGACAGGTTGACAGTCAGACAGGTCAAAAAAGAGAACAACGAGTAAAACAAGAATAGAAAGTAACAATGTATGTATGCGCGCGCGCGTGTGTGTCTGTGTGTGTGTCTGTGTGTGTGTGTGTGTGTGTATGCGTGTGTGTGCGTGCGTGCGTACTTGTACGTGTCCACGTGTGCATACTTGTGTGAGTGAGTGAGTGTGTGTGTGTGTGTGTAGGAAGCATATAAACTGTATTATAGACTAATTGTGTGTAAGAATGTAAGTGGGAGTGGGAAGGGAAGGACAAGAAGGGAGATGGGAGTTGGATCAAGGAGGAGGGAGTCCCTTGGGAGAAAGTTGGGGACAAGAGTAGCGAGGTCGGGTAGGGAGTGCACACCCAACATTGGAGTAGGAGTAGGTGCAAGTACATACATACATATACCAAAGTCTTTTTCCCCCTTACACGGGGGGGGGTAGCCAAAAAGAAAAAGGCATAGAAATCACTCCCACCCATTTCATTTCCCATATATTCCACTCCCCTCCACCCTCCTCCCTCCCTCCTATCTTGGCACCTCCTGGATGACGGGTCATCCCTGCAGCTGTGTGGTGGAAGTAGTGCCGAAAAAAAAGCGAATCAATCTCATTGTGCTGAATTACATTTCACATTTCGTCAAATTGTACTTTGAAATATTATAATTTCACAATTTCTTATTTCACATAACTCGCTAACATGTTCAATCTAAGGTTTCATTCAACCTAATACAAATTAATGTAACCTAAGCTAACAGCGTATCCTGATCTAACCTAACCTAACCTAACCTAACAACCAAAGCAAACCTAAATGAGTTTGTCGAATCATGTAACTCAGGGGAGCTTGGCGAAATGCTCTTTGGCAAAACGTAAATTGGCGAAACTCAGCTGCCGGGCGAGATGGGAAGTCACTGGGGAGAAGAAGAAGAAGAAGAAGAAAAGAGGTGGAGTACCGTGGAGTGGCAAAAACAGATCAGTGGGAGTGAGGGAGGGAGGGAAGGAGGGGGAGGCAGAGTGTTTGGCTGGGGGAAGAGAGGGACGGGGAGGAAGGGACACGTGGAGCAAGGAGATAGGTGAGGGGAAGGGAACCCGGGGCAAGAAGGGGAAGGGAGGAGAGGAGGAGGCGATGAAGAAGAAGGAGGAGGAGGAGGGGTAAGAGAAAGCGGTGGAGGATGAAAGGTAGCGAAGGGTCATTTATTTTACTCTTTGGGACTCTGGCGTCGCTACTTCAGCATCGCCAGCGTTCTTGTGAAGGGTGCAGATGTCCCTTTTGGCACTTTCGGTCCTGTTGGGGGATTTCATGTTTTTGATCTGGTGGATGGCCGGCGATTCCATTGAAGTGAGAGACGTCCCGACGGCGGGAAATGTCAACAGCAGCCAGAAGCGTTTTATTTATTTATTTGTTTATTTATTTATTTTTATATATACTTATTCATTTATTAATTTATTTGTTTTATATATACTTATCCATTTATTCACTTATTTATTTATTTGTTTGTATATTTATTCGTTTGTTTATTTGTTTGATCATTTGTTTATTTGTCTGTTAATCTACTTATTTATTTATTTAATTATCTAATTACTTATTTTTGCCGCTGTGGCGCCTTGGCTTCGATCGCGTCTCTTGTTTCGGGGCACCAGATTCCAACCCAACGGCGGGTACAAGTGGTGACTGTCACTTTCCATGGCAGTCTGAGCACTCAGGGCCAAGGGTGGATCGAGACCCCACGTGGTCCCCTGCGCTGAATGAAAATCATTTGGCATTAGCTAGAACAAAATTTGCAAAGGTCACCACCATCGTGTGAACGGGGTCAAGACAACAGCATTGTACGAGTACAAAGTACAGGTCGTATAATAATCACTTGCAGCGAAATTCGGATCTTAGCTCAAGGCCTTTTTTCCAATTCTAGTGTTGATCTAGTTTGATTTTAATTTAATTCTGTTTCATTTCATTTCATTTTATTTCATATTGTTTTTTATATATTTTATTGGTCTTGAAACTATCGTGCTTAGTGTTTTATTGTGCGACTAGTGGAATAGGCTTAATAACCATTTGGTGAGCACTGAAATTACTGGTTGTTTTAAGAAAAAGTTAGACAACTTTATGGATGGGGATGATACGTGGTAATAGACATGGATCTGCCTAGCGTAGGCCTTATGGTCTTGCAGTCTTCTTCATTCTTATGTTCTTATGTTTATTGTGCGACGAAACGCGGGCCGCAGAAGAGCTGTTCTTTATGATGATGAACAGCGCCCCAGTGGCCTATTCAGAGCACGGAGAGACTTACGGTGGTATTCTTAAAAAAAAATTCTTTCCTTACATAAATCTTATATAAATCCTTGGAAGGGAAAGATTTATATAAGGAAAGAATTTTTTTAAGAATACCACCGTAAGATTTTTACGGTGGTATTCTTAAAAAATTCTTTTCATATATAAATCTTTCACTTCCAAGGATTTATATAAGATTTATGTAAGGAAAGATCTTTTTAAGAATGCCACCGTTACTCTTTACAGTTTATATTCCTTTACTTACCTTATTTATATATTCATTTATCTATTTACTAAATAAATAATTCGTTAAATCTATGTAATGGTTTATGTTTAATTTATTTTTTATTGGTTATTTAGTTGTTTATCTACTTATATAGTTATTTATCTATGTTTTAAAGTATCTGCTCCTTTACTTTATCTATCTATTCATTTATTTATTTACTGAATAAATAATTCATTAAATCTAGGTAATGATTTTGTTTTACTTATTTATTGGTTATTTATTTGTTTATTTACTTATATATTTATCATTGTATCCATTTATTTGTTCATTTCTTTATTTCGTTATTTCTTTATTAGTTTGTTTGCGCGGATGGAAGGAAGACTGGGCATAGGAAACCGTTTATCAAAGCAGGTCACCGTCAATAGGTAGAGATTGACGAGCCGAAGAGGAAGAGAGAGTTTTCGTCACGGGGGATTCACAACCTCAGACGGTTCTGCTCAACTGCGGGGTCAGAGGTCGGTGCTGGCGCGGTCGACAATTTTAATTTGTAGCTTCTGAAACCCCTCTGTAATCTCTTAACTTTATTTAAGAACATAAGAATGAAGGAGACTGCAAGAGACCATAAGGCCTACACCAGGCAGTTCCATGTCCATGACCACCTGTCATCCCCATCCATAAAGTTGTCTAATCTTTTCTTAAAACAACCGATAGTTTCGGCGCTCACTACATGGTCTATTCCATTCGTTGATCACTCTATTGGTAAGCCAGCTCTTGCCTATTTCTTTCTTAAATCTAAATTTGTCCAATCTAAATCCATTACTGCGAGTCCTGCCCTGTTGTCTTAATATGATGTCCGTGAGGAGCCTTTTCTCAGGTGACTGAAATCGTCTGGAAATATATAAGGGAAGTTACGTGCACACACCAGCCGGATCGTTAGATCTCTTACTTGAGATCTTGAGCTCGGTCCGAGGATCGAATACCAGTCCACAGGGCTGCACTCCCACCAGGAGAAATTCATTATGGTATACACCTTGGAATGGAGAATAACATAAAATATGTACAAAATTGTATACAAGCAATAAATTGACATTGAATGTCCTAATATTATAGCACCCATTAGTGTAAAAGCTAAAAATGTAATACTGTTATATGCACCTTGATCAGGTTAATACCACATATCATAACAGACACACTCAAAATTACAAATGGTTATTTACAAGCATCATTATAAAGGATGAATTATGAGAGACGCTTATTATTTCCGCTCAGGGGATCCTTGAAGATTATTGAAATCGTTTAGTGTCATCTATAACGAAACCATGAAGTGTCTCAACGGTTCTGAAAGAGATATGGAAGAGGCAACGAAAAAGAGAAAGAGAGAACGACGCAAGTGAGGACTGGAACTGGGGGGAGGTCGAGAAGAGTAGGGGGAGAAGGAAAATGGAGAAGATATGAAAGGAGAAAATACAAATAAGGCATCAGATACCGATTAAGGAAGAAATATAAGGGGTGTTTTGTTTGCATCTGGTTATGCGACGTCAGCGTCGAGGCATTTCCCGTGAAGGTTGCAACACGTACTTGTCCCGGTAGTTACCGGCATCTGCCGCCAGGTGGCTGAGCCTCGGCTCAATGAGAGTTATCAAACTATCTTCACAATTATTAACTACAGGTAGCCGAAACTGCTTTTCACTGGGTAGTCTAACCTTGTTTACAGATATAACCTTCATAGATCCTCCTTCCACGTTTCTTCACCCAGGCTTGAAAATAAGCACAGGGGTGGATGGAGAGAGATAAGACTGGGGGAAGGGGGGGGGGAAGGGAGTGACTCAGATAGAAGTACCGTAAGCCTGTCTACCCTACAGGGAGCCCTCGAGTACATTGCATTAACTGAAGAGTCTATTTGGGCAGACTAAGAAAATTATTAAATTCTCGCAGCCCGTTTTTATGTGGCTATTTCCGCAATTCGTGGGTTTTTTTTTTCCTCCAGTCATCCTCATTAAGGACCAAAAGGTCTCCCTTCTGTGTACTTGGCCAATGTAATCCATAGTAAGAGCTTGATGTACTTCCTCAAGATCAGAGATGAAAGGACCTTTATTGCCGCCATCAAGCCAGGTGGAACTCTTGTATCGGTAGAGGCAATGCAAGAGAGGGAACGGGCAGTGCACACGGTGGAGGGGGGGGGGGGTTGAAGGGAAAGGAGACAGAGGAAGAGTGGGGTTGGAAGGAAGTAGGATGAGGAGGGAAGATGATGTGATGGAATAGATAGGAGAGAGAAATATAGAAGGAAAGAGAATTGTGTAGTCACTATAGTGGAGAGGAATGAAAGAAAGTAGAGGAAATGCTAGAACAAGGAGAAAAAAGAGAAAATCGGATTGGGAAGAGAACGGAGGACGAAGAGTAGGTTGATGACATCGATGCAAATAAGGATGTTGGTTTTGAAGATAATGACGATGGTGGTGGCGATAATGGTTCTGGTAATGTTTGTGGTGATGATGATTGTGGTGGTAGTGAGAGAACTGTGATCGTGGTGGTGGTGATTCAGTGGAGAAAGAAAAGAATGAAGTCGAGGAGGTGAAGTTGAAAGCGAAGAGGAAATGTCAACAACGGAAGGAGCAGCGGCACGCACAGGAAAAAAAAAAAGGCATGAAGGCATTTAAAACCCATGAGACGGCTCTCGACATATCGGGACACGAGCTCGGAGCGACACACAGACGCACACGCGCGCACACACACACACACACACACACACACACACACACACACACACACACACACACACACACACACACACACACACACACACACACACACACACAGAGAGAGAGAGAGAGAGACACACACACACACACACATATATATATATATATATATACATATACATATATATATATATATATACATATATATATATATATATATATATATATATATATATATAATCACACAAAGGGCCAGAGTCAGTGTTCGCTGAGGAGTTGCGTACGTGAGAAGACGCAAATCTGGATTTTTAGAGGAGAGGGAGGAGTGAAGGAGGAGAACAAAGCAAATAGAATCAGAGTAATGCCAAGACGAATGGGAGATGAAAAATAAAATGAAGGAAAAAAAAATAGAAAGAGAGAAAGGCGGGGGGTGGGGGGGGAGAGGGCGTGGCCCAGGGACTGTCTGGGTGGAGCTGGCGTGCTTTCTGAGAACGGGCGAGGATGAAGGGACACAGCAGGAGCAGAAGTGGAAGGAAAATAATGCCAAGGCGAAGGAAGGAAAGAGCCCTCTGAGGAGGAGATCAGAAGGGGGAGGATCAAGAAAATTAGGAGGAGGAGGAGGAGATCAGGAGGAAGATCAGGAGGAGAAATAGAGGGAAAATAATGGAAAGGCGAAGAAAGGAAAGAGGCATCTAAAGGGGAGGAAGAGGAGGAGATCAGGAGGAGGAGGAAGAGATCAGAAGGAGAAGGGGGAGGAATAGGATCAAGAGGATCAGGAGGAGAAGTAGAAGGAAATAATAGAAAGGTGAAGAAAGAAAAGAGGCATCTAAAGAGGAGGAGGAGGAGGAGGATAAAGAGGATCAGTAGGAGGAGGAGAAGAATCAAAGGGCGAAGAAAAAGAATAGCTGGCTAAGGAGGAGGAGGAGGGGAAAGGGAAAGCTAATGGGTGGACGAAGAAATGGAAGGAGAGTCTAAGGAGGAGGCGAAAGAGGAGATAAATACGAAGAAAAGAGAGGTCATCAGGTGGAAAACGAACATGAACAAGTGTAAGAAGAAACTGGGACAAACGAGGAAGAGGAGTAGGTACAGTAAAGAGGATGAAGAAAAATGAGAAGAAAAAAAAAGCCCTTAGAATGATGGGGATTAATTGCAGAACCCACCTTAACTAAGTGTGAAGACAAAATCTCCTTTTTTCAACAAATTTTCTTCGGGAACATCTTAGCTCAGGACTTAAAGATGTAGCTTTGGTCTGGTCCCGTCGACGCTTGCTCGAACACAAGCATTGGCTACGACATTCAAGGAATATTTGCTCAGTGAAACACTTCACCATTAGGGCTCACAATAATTTTTTTTTTTTTTTGGGGGGGAGGGGCCGAGATCCGCAGCTGAGCCGGCCCATGAGATATTCTGCTAGCTGTCGCATCAAAAGCTATTCAATGCAGCACACTAATTGAGCTGGTCAACATCTTTGATGCACCTTGCACATATTCAATAAACCAAAGGGACGACTCAGGTCCAAAGATTTATGCGAGAAATGTTATGTTTTTATGTTACTCTGTTTGTGTCCTACTCTTTCCAGGGAAGCTTATGATCATAGGAAACTGAGAATAAGAAAATAAAATAAAAATAAATAAATAAATAAATAAATAAATGGAAAATCAACCGTTTTCCCCACTGTGAAGTGGTTAGGCATATATAACCTCTGTCGTCCTATTGCCGTCACGCGTTGAATCACCCAGGATTCGAACCACCTTTCTTTTCTCTCTTTCTTTCCTACAGCTCAATGTCATAGATCAGGCGGATCTCACCCTTACCTAGAGAACACTGGCGTCTGCTGGTAGCCCTGGCAGGCCAAGTACATAGGGCAAAGGTCACAGGTGAGCGCCTCCTGGCGTTAAACAAGCACAAGAGGACATCAATAACAAGAAGACTCATCATAATTATGATGTGAAGAAATTATAAACACAACGTTGGAAACAGACTTCAGGGGTTATGAATTACATGGAGTTACATGGACAAACGAACAGCAACAGACCTATTGGTCCTTATATGGCTGTTCTGGTACTTAACCTAATATTAATACTATTTTTAACCTATCTAGAAGTAAATAATTCTAGTCGGAGATTTGTAGCTAAGTAAATGTCGAGACATTTTTGAATACCTCTACAGTGGAACAACTAATCAGCTAATGTCACCTTTCCATTCATGTTGGAAGAAGATATATTACACGTCACACGACGTCACAACTACACGTCACAGGACGCCACACTACGAGAAGATAGATATCAAGCATACGACGTCGCGTACGTCGCAGCAGCAGCACCAAGTGGCTGTTGAGCGTCAGGTCTAACCAGAACCCGACCAGAGGCCATTTAACAGGGAATTAGGCCGACCTGACCTTGACCTCTTAGGACATCTGGTCCGCACCAAAGACGACTGTTGAGAAACATACGTCCACAGAAGGAATTATCTTTATATTTTATTTTTTCTCCATGTATTACAATATGCCATGTCCTTTCTATGTATCATAATTGTAAATATTTTTATTTAATATTGAGTGTATCACTCAACCATGTAAATATCTATTTCTGACACACTGTAAATATTACTGTACGACCAAAAATTGATGTAGTGGCAACCGTCACAGCCTTCGTGGTCAGTTGCCTTGCTTCCTAGCGCACATTTCGACTGGTTATGCCCAAGACAACTGGCTACGATTTACCAGAGTAAATCCGTAGAACGAAACAGCCTTTTACTTGCTCCGCTACTCACATCGCCTCCAAAGTGTGGATCAAACCTTCCACATTCATTAACAACGCGATTGAAGTAAGAGTATTTTGCCACGTCTGTTTGAAATCGTTTTCTTACACTGTTGCATCCATTATTCCTAGTTGCGTTGAAGGTGTCAGTTTTGAAATATTTTTCACGTCCATGTTATCAATACCTTTGACAGTTTTGAAGACCTCAATTAGATCACCCTTCATTTTCTGTTTCGAGAGACTAAACAAATGTAATTCCCTTGAGAGCTCTTCGTACGGCTTGTTCCGCAACCTAAGAATGAGTTTTGATATTCTACGCTGCACTCTTTCTAACTTAACTACGGCCGAAGCTGTCACCTTCTCCCTTTGTGCTAGGGGAGCCGTTGGGGATCCAGCCCGGGTCCTCCTTGTCACGGAGCGAGTTCGGCGGTACTGTCCAGAGTTCGGAAGTAACGAAGTGGGATTGGAGTCGCTTTGTGATCGCGACGAGGCCGAGGCCACACGAGAAAGAGGGTTCGCTAGCTGTGTTTGCAAAAGGTTTACGAAGTATTTGCAGACAGTCTGTCAGCCTTCTTATCTTATCTGCTTCATGTTTGTTTGTTTCTTTTTATATATTTCTTTCACTCAGATTATTTGTTCGCTTGTTTATTTATCTGTTTAATTATTCATTCGTATTCTCATTCATTTATTTCTTGTTTATTCATTTATTTGTCTGCTAAATTAATATCTATACAGTATTTGTATAGCTATTGTTTATTTATTCCTTTACTTGTTTATTAATTTACTTATTTGCTTATTGATTCACCTAGTCAATTATCTATGTATTTATTTATGTATTCATGTAGTTATTCATTCACATAGTGAATTACAGAGATATTTATTTATCTATTTATATACTTATTTATTTATTCGATTATACATTCATCTGCATCCGACCTCCGTATGGACCGAAAGGTCTCCTGTCAGAATCCTTTCCCACTGGGAGCCGTTGGAATCCGTTGTCTACAAACGAAATATTCCAGCGTGAATTATGGGCTTGAGGGTTTCCAGATCTTGAGGACCAATCAGTCTGTTCCAGCTTGTACTCCTCTGCTTCAGCACTTCTTTGTGCGACATCAGAACTCGAGACGTTGCGTCAAGCCTTCGAATGACCTTGAAACCAACTCTGAGTTGTATTTTGCATATTTCCTTTAGGCTAAATCCAGGCGATTATTTTATTCGAAAAGTGTTAATGTCATTATACTATTATGGTAGGAAATGATGATGGTGGAGGCAGAGTTGAACGCCAAGGGGAAGGGTGGACCTGTGCCCCTGAAGGCATCAGGAGGAAAAATCGGTGGCGAAGATGTCTAGGAAGTGACCATGGGCGAGCAAATGGCGGCGGATTCTGGGAGGAAGAAGGTCAGGGTGAAAATGATGAAAAGGATAATGACACTAAATAATCGAATAATCGAATTGCCACGTCAGAAACTTGGTGCTGTCGCTGTAAGGCATCCACTGGCACCTTCTGCAGAAGAACCCGCCCTCCTTGGCCGTGCGTGGTTGACAAGGACACCGGCGCGGCGTCAAGAAGAATCTCTCCCTCGCACAGAGATCGGAAACTGATCGAGAAAAGCTGATAACTGGCAGCAGATATCTGATATGGCACGTGCGTCCTGCTAAGTACCGTGACAGTACATACATACACACACATACCAAAGGTTTTTTCCCCCTTACAGGGGCGTAGCCAAAGTCAAAAGGCATAATTCCGGAATAGTGATGTATTGCATGTTTGTATAGACACTCTCTCTCTACACACGCTCACGCACACGCATAAGCGATAGAAGTAGAATAAAAACAGGAATGAAATAGGAGGTGGTAGGGTATGTGGAGGAGGAGGAAGGGGAGAGAGACCAGGAGCAAGGAGAGGAGAAGGGCTGGACGAGGGGAGTCATCAACATCAAAACTAAAAATGTGTTGGCAAACGCAAAAAATGGAAGCCCTTGGCTGAAGGAGAGAAAGAGATTCGTGAGAAGGAAGATTAGGATTGCAGGTAGGGAAGGAGGAGGAGGAAAGGAAAAATGCTGAAGATTAAAAGTGGTGAAACGAGGAATAGAAGACAGAAAAGTTGGAGGAGGAAGAAGAGGAGGAGGAAGAGAAGAGGGAAGATCAAAGGGGAAGGTAAAGAAGTGAGTGGATGATTAAAGAGTTGGGACGAAAAGGAAATGAGTGGAAGAGGAATGTGAAGATCTAATGGGGAGAAGGTGGAGCAGAAGGGAAGGGCTGGAAGAGTCTTTGATTAACCCTTTTTCAGGACAGTGGCGTCCCTGATATATGTTGTTCTGGCTAAGGATGTCAGGCAGCTGAGGGGCCAGGCTCCAGTCTGAGGGAGGTTCTCGAAGCTCCTCTAAGCTGCTCGGAACCGCTTGTCTTCTGGGCTGAGGAGCTAAAGCAGAAGAACGATGGAACCCGCAGAAGAAAGATAGTAGTTTCAGAGGAGGAGAACGAGGAAGAAGAGAAGTAAAATAGAAAGAAATTGGCGAGGAAAAGGAAATAGGAGGAAAGTAGAGAGAAACATATGGATAGAAGAGATATGGACTTAAAGAATATAAAAAAAATATTACTGATGGATAAAGGAGAAATGCTATGGAAAACAAAGGAGAAGAAAAGAAAGAAGGAGGAGGGAAGGATGGTCTGCAGTAAAGAAGGGGAAATGGAGACTGCTGGCACGAAGGCCAGCCAGAGGAGAGGAAAGAGGGTTCAGGAAAGTGTACAAGGTGACGTACATAGAACGAAAAAGAGGAAGAATATGAGAATAGAGAAAGACTAGGAGAGAACGGAACAGAGGTGGAGTAATATGGACAAATGAACAACAACAGACCTATTGATCCTTACATGGCTGTTTTGGTACCTAATCTACCATTAATATAATTAGTTTATATATTTATTTAGTTATTTATTCATTAATTTTTTCTTAATATATGTAGAAGTAAATAATTCTAGCTGGGGCGGAGATATATATAGCTAAGTAAATGTCGAGACGTTTTTTGAATACCTCTACAATGGAACAATCGATGACGTTGGGTGGTAGACCAATCTATATATTAACAACGCGACTGAAGAAAGAGTAATTTGCCACGTCTGTTTGCAGAGGAAGAGGATGAGGAAGAGGAAGAGGACGAGTGTAAGGAGAAACGAGAGAAGACATGGGAGGTAGAGGTGCCCGAGTACGACGTTGAGGAAATTGTTGGAGCAAAGGTTGATGATGGAGGTCGAGCTGAAACAGTGCCTGAGGGCATTGTCTGAGCAGTATGAGGCAGTGATGGAGGAGGAGAAGGAGGAGGAAACGGAGGCACTATAGCAGGGGAGAGAAGACTGGCATGTGGCGGAAGTTGTGGTGGGAAGGAAAGAAAGAAGAAAGAAGCGGACCATGAAGGAAGGTGAGAAGACAAAAAAAAAAAAAAAAAAAAAAAAATGGATAACGTTATTATAGAGTAAATGAAGAGAAGGAGAAGAGCAAGGAAGGACATAGAAAATTGAGTGTTAAACCCTTCACTACAAAGAGGGACTAATTTTTCATAATCAAATATTTTCTTCTGGCTAAAGACGATGCTGGAAGTGGTGGTGGTGGTGGTGGTTGGCGATGGTGGAAGTGGCGGTGGTGGTGGAAGACAGGAGTTCATATTTTCACTTTGTTTGTATTGGAAGCAACCCAGAAAATGAAAAACTGAGTTAGGAGGAGGAAGAGTAAAAAGTGCATAAAAAACGGGAGGACCAAAAAAAAGGGAAAAAATGGGAAAACGGATGGGTGGATGGAAAATGGAGACAAAAAATATGGAAGTTTGAAAAAGGAGAAGGAGGACTAGGTGGATTATGTGTATTAGGAAAAAAGAGAAAAAGTAAGAGAAGAGAGAGGAGAGGCTCAGAGGGAAGAGAAGGGGACGAGGAGAACGAGAAGAGGAAGAGGCAGCAATGGAGAGGGTGGGAAGGAATTGATCCAGGAAAATAGGCTATTAAAAAAGAGGAAGAAAAAAAAAAAGAAAAAATAAGAAAGGGAGAGAGAGAGAAAGAAGGTTAAAAAGAGAAGATTGAGTGAAAAGGGAGATGAACGAGAGAGGGAAAGAGAGACGACGGGGAAAAGGAGAGGAGCTACTGGGAAAAGAGATGCAATCAACTATACGAGTATAATCCATCGATGTTGTGTGGATTAGCTTGAGTGTTGCATGCCAGTATATGCTGCCTGCTTC
>NC_134777.1:28346261-28358761 GCF_046742065.1 Oratosquilla oratoria | reverse complement strand
TGGTGAGAATGATGATGACGATGATGGTAAGGTGGTGGTAGTGATGATTGGGGTATTGGTGATGGTGCTTAGAGTGATATATTGGTGGTGGAAGTGGTAATAGTAGTGGCTGAGGTGATAATAGTGGTGGAGGTGATGGTAGGGACGGTGGTGGTGGTGATGATGATAGGGGAGTGGTGGAGGTGGTAGGGGTGTTGTGGTGATAGGAGTGGTGTTGGTGTTAGTGGTGGAAGAGCCGTTGCCAGCGATCATGACGATCGTATCAATGATAAGGAGAATGAGCATCAGGAAGAGGAGGAGGAGGAAGAGAAGGAATCTTAGAAAGAGAAAGTAAAGACCCAGGAGGAGGAGGAGGAGGAGGAGGAAAGGAGGGAGGAGAGGTTGCCTGAGAGGAAGGAAGAAGTAGAAAATGATGAATAATTCGAAAAAGAAGGACAAAATCGGAGAGAACAAGGGGAAAGAAAAAGATATGCGAACTGTTGAAATACGAATAACGGTGCACATGCACGAAAAGAGAGAGAGAGAGAGAGAGAGAGAGAGATGAGTGGGGAGGGGAGGGGGCAAAGAGAAAACGTGTGAAAGCGTAGAGCTGGAAAGGCCACCCGAACGAAAAGTAAAGAAACGACATTGACAGGAATGAGGTAATTTGATCTGGAAAGTAACATGAAATGTGAGTGCGTGTGTATGTGTATGTGTGAGAGTGAATGTTGTGTCTATTCATACAATATATTAATGCTTAATAACTTCTGCTTTGTTATAATGGATCCCATGAAGAATCGTTACCCCAGACCTCGACAGGGTGGTAGTTCTTCATGTGGGCTATCCTAGGGTGACAATTCTTCATGTGGGCCATTCTGGGATTACGATTCTTCGGTTGTATAAGTTGATGACAACAAGCATAACCCTCATTCATCCTAACCTAACCCAAGCCTAACCTAACCTAACCGAACCTAACCTAAGCTCCGAACCTAACCTAACCTAACCTAACTTAACTTAACCTAACCTAATCTTAATTCCACTGTTGATATTCGGCGTACTGGGGTGACAATTCTTCAGGTGGGATCTCATGGGGTGACGATTCTTCATGTGGGGTGTTCTGGAATTCTGGAAATTCTTCTTGTGACCCGATATAATTACTTGAATATTTCACACGAGCATTCATGACTCACCGAGTCAATATTTCGACGACATGTTGCACCCAGGTGTGTTCCAGCTAGTGCAAAGCGACATGTAGCCTAGATCTGTGAGGCATGCAACGGGTGACGACACGTTGGACGTCACTCATTCTACAAGTGTTGCTTGCCTCCCCACCAGTTGCGGGAGGAATTCCATTTTCGAAAATCGTGAGACGATCTGGTCTCGTGAGAAAAAAATGTGATTTGTAGAATATAGAAAACTTGGGGTCTCATGAAATATACGCTTAGAAGAAGACAAGAATAAGCAGCCTAAACTAGATACATGGCAGGAATTAGCCAAGAATTTTGAGTACGACGTGGCGTTGGTAGAAATTTATATAATAAAGACATATAAATAAATAAAATGAATAAACAAGCAAATGAAGAAAATAGATAAATAAGTGGGTGAATCAAAGAAAAATAAGGAGTCTGCTTTACGCCGTGATCACAGAAATTTAACCCAAACGAAATTTGGATTTTCTCCTAATATATATATATATATATGTTATACATATAGTATGTATGTATATCTATATGTATATATATATACATATATGTTATATATATATATATATATTATATATATAATATATATATATATATATATATATGTGTGTGTGTGTGTGTGTGTGTGTGTGTGTGTGTGTGTGTGTCTCTGTGTGTATGTTTATATATATATATTTATATATATATATAATTTTTTAAGACAATGTTGATATCTTACATGATTTTCCAAATATTATTAGAATATGGGATTAATATTTCACGGCAATAGACTATGTAATTTATGATTTTATTATTATTTCTATTTAGAAAATATACATGAGCAACGTAACTACCTACCATTTCATTGTTTCCTCCATCGGTGTTTTATTTATTTGTTCACTTTTTCTTTTACGAGCGCAGCAGCAGCACCAGCGAAAAACTTAAGGACAAATATGGTGAATATAATTCTTTATACATAAAATTTGTTTTCCTCCGTTGAACAAAGTCATCTGGTAATTAATGAAATAAAAATAACGAGTCAGTCATCGCAGAGCAAGGGTGAAGGTCTTCCTTAGTGAAGGAGGCGCGTAACAGAGCTAAGGCGGATGAAGAAGGGGTAAAACAGTTTCCTACGCACGACTGAACTGGAATTATCCAGAACCGGAAGATGAGAAGGAAGAGGAGGAGGAGGAGGAGGAGGAGGTTGAGGCGTAGGCAGAGCAGGAAGAGATAGGACAGTGATCGCCAACCCTTATATAGCCAGAAGAGTCATTATTGTAAAGTTTAAAAAGAATTATACCGTTGGAGCCGCCAAAAACAAGGTCAGATTAGGAAAGACATTTCTATGAATCATAATAATTGATAGCTACACGTCTTTTTGAAGATGGAATAATTATGTGGCCGCAGGTTGCCGACCACTGAGCTAGGGCATGAAGGAAGGAATGAAAGGAGAATAAGGAAAAGGTGGAGAGGGAAAAGGGAAAGGAGAAAAAAGGAAAACAGGAGGAAAAAGAGAAGCTGGAAGATGAAGAAAACGTGACTGAGGAGAAGGGAGAAGAAACAGGAAAGAAGGAGGAAGAAGAAAAACGATCTAAAGAGAGATGGAAGAAGAAAATGAATACGAAAAACAGAGCCGTCTGAAGAAAAGGGAGGAAATATATAAGAATAAAAGAGGAAGGAGAGGATGAGGAGGATGAGGAAGTAAGACGTTTCGACCACTGGGCACCAGAAATGATAAACATTTCTGTATCTGCGAACCGTGTCGGTCCCTGGAATACTAAAAGCACGGCCTCGGAACGTCACCACAGTGCATGAAGTCACGTCACACAACACAATAACACCGACATACCACAGCTTGACAGTGATGGAAATAGGAGGAAGAGACTACTTACTTCTCGTTTTTTTTTTTTTTCGTGTTCCTTTTCTGCGTTAATGGAAAATGCTATGAAATAAGAGTGTAAACCCTGGATGCAGCCTTAGCGTAGACCCAATTCCCGAAAGGCAGTTCTCGTCTTTGCTTGCTGGTAGAACAGATAATTACCGACATACCACGTGAAGAGCTCCCGCACCCCACCCCCAACCTCTCTCGCTACGTTGACGTTTCCTAAGCGTTTGACATCAACCAGAATAAAAACTTTGGAGCAAGATACAATAACGAAGGAGTTAATACCATCTCAACCCCTTAAATACGGCGACATCCTTAAGTTTTATCGTGTTCCTTTGACGTTATACAGAATGAAATTTACGGAGTACGCACGACGTCGCTGCAGATGCGTTGATGCGTTGACTGCCAAAAAGACTCTCCCTCGACTGCATATTGGCGACAGCAAGAATAATTAATAATATTGTGACATAAACAGCAACGAAAGGGGTCATTCTTAGACCATGACTCTCGGCATTGCTGGCAACAATTAATCAATCTATTAGCTATTTTGATATCCACCGCTGAACAGAAGCCTCTCATACCATTCCATTACTTGCATGACTGCGCCAACCCCTGCCACGTCACTCCTGCAAATTTCTCTATCTTACGTCCCCACCTTCTGTTTGGTAACAAGGGAGATGCCCATCAGCTGAATAAAATCGACAAACATCTAAGAAACCCGGACCACGAAGAGGTACTCCCGCGATGAAGGGGGTCAGGAGATTTGACCTAAAACGCAAGGTCAGCCTCAGGAAAGACACCTGAGGTCAGTTGTGTGTGTGGGGGGGGGGGTTGGCAACGCTCCCATGGGACGGTTTCTTGACACATTTTTGACAGGTCGGTGACAGGAGATGGTTCTCCCAAAACTGATACACGCCTAGGCGTTGAGGGTAACCGCCTGTTTACATGTTACAGCCTGCTCCCTCATCTACTGACGATTCTGTAGTGGGCACTGAAACTATCAGTTGTTTTAAGAAAAGGTTAGACAACGTGGATGGGGGTGACAGGTGGTCATGGACATAGAACTGCATAATGTAGGCCTTATAGTTTCTTGCAGTCTCCTTCATTCTTATGTTCTGTGCAGCGAAAGGACGGATACCCAAAGGGCAAATAAATCAACTGTTGAAAAAACGTTGATTTTTGTAATACAAATATTTTCATGTTCTGTGTAATTGAACTTACCTTACTGTAGTATATAGGAAAATAGCAACGCTCATGGGGTACATAGATTCTAATTATGTGCAATTACCTAATTGTAATTACTTGAGTGTAGCATACAGGAAAGGAACAACATTCATGGGGTCCCGTCTTCTACTCTCATGTATCATTCCAGCTTGGTTTATATCCTTAATTTACAATAATTTGATATTTAGATTTGAATTCATATATTCTTTCAGCTTCAGCTAAATCACGTAAACTATTCCAATGTGTGTGTGTGTGTGTGTTTGTGTGTGGTGTGTGGATATGATTTATTATTGTTTTGAATCATGTGTTGTATTCGTAATCAACAGCAATTGATCTCTCAAATGAGAGTTCAGAGCTCATATATGACCTGACCTATGGGTAATCCTGCGACCTTTTGCAAGCGCGCACGCACACACACACACACACACACACACACACACACACACACACACACACACACACACACACACACACACACACACACACACACACACACACACACACACACACACACACACACACACACACACACACACACACACACACACACACACACACACACACACACACACACACACACACACAACTCCTTGTCCAACAGAGCGGGTTACCGGTTGCAGTGTTGTGATGCTTTTCAGCCCTGGGCGGGGACCGAACTTAAGACCGCTTGGTTAGCAGGCGCGCTAGGTACCACAAGCCGGTGTGGAGTGGGAGAGAGAGAGAGAGGACAGTAATTCCCCGGAAGTGGGAGCGGATGCAATGGACGCAGATGAGAGAATACTTCGACTCACAATGCAGCTAAAGAATATGAAGATGACGATTATATAAGTTCATGCAGCACAACAGGGGGAAAACAACACAACAAAGAGAAGAATGACATAACAGGTAACAACAAACAGCTTTCGAACTGGCGGGACATTAACAAAAAATCACAGTAGTGCGTGGCATACATGAACGTGTAGAACAGAGGAAACAAGCATTGGAGGATGTGATTAGAGCATTCAGTGTGGGAAAAAATAAAACAAAGAGTGTGATAAGCTTCTGTAGGGTCAGTAATTTAGCAACAAAGAATACATTCTACAAAAGCAAACCAAAACACATATCAAGCTGGTGGAGATCGGGTGAAAGATTTCGAAGTTATAGAGATGCTCTAATGATTTATATTGTTTTTACTGATAAAAACAAATATTCTGAGTTGGCAAGACGATTTTTTGTCACTCTACTCAAGTCACAGACTGGTTGTTGGAAACATAAGATCTGAAAGAACAATGGTCACATCAAGATAGGCCAGGGAAAACTTGATTTAGAAAACCTGAAATGCAGACAACGTGTAACAAAACAAAGAAACAAAGTAAAAGAGAAGTTGCCAACCAGCGAAACAGTATGTATTCACCATGGTCTTGGATCACGTGTTGGACTCATGATCGACAGCTATTTCCCTCACGTAAAAGAGCTCAGAGATCATATATGACCGATCTATGGGTAATGCTGTGACTTTACACGCACACACACAACCAACTCCCCGCTCACGAGAGTTGGAGTAGCGACTCTCAGCGCAGCGATACTGAAATTATTTCAGCCCTGGACGGGATTCGATCCCGGACCTCCGTAATGGCAGCCGGCAACTCTACTAACTGCGCCACGAGTGTGTGTGTGTGTGTGTGTGTGTGTGTGTGTGTGTGTGTGTGTGTGTGTGTGTGTGTGTGTGTGTGTGTGTGTGTGTGTGTGTGTGTGTGTGTGTGTGCATGTGTGTGTGTGTGTGTGATTCACCTTGGTCTTTGGATCACGTGTTGGACTCGTGATCATGTGTGTGTGTGTGTGTGTGTGTGTGTGTGTGTGTGTGTGTGTGTGTGTGTGTGTGTGTGCGCGCGCGCATATATTTTTTGTTTTCGTTCGGGAGCGTCTCCTGTAGATTTCGAACGAAGGATTGGCGGTCTCGGATTGAAGTGCACTGTAGCTCGAGCCGGCCGCATGGTTCGAGTGGCGCATACCCTTGTGGGTGGAGAAGCTTGGAGGTAGGGCGGCAAATACCTAGGATGTTATTAATTGTTTCCGGGATGGGGTTACTTTGGTGGCTCTTCCGTGGTGGAGAGGAAACGGGCACAGTGTACTTTGTAATATACTCCAGTGGTTTAGCTGGGGAAATGGTCTCTTTATTGAGCGTCAAAGAAGGGGTTGTGGACAGTGAGGTGGATGGGGGTAGAAGAAAGGGCTTCACAGTGAAAGGATAAGATGTACTGGTAAGAGTTAGGGTCGATTGTGCGAAAAGACGGGGGGGGGGGATCTGAAGGGATGTGTGGTTGTGTAGGGTTGTGTGATCGGCCCTTGTACAGTGCTAGTGGCAACGCGCAGTGAGGTTGTTTGAGCAGATTAGAGGCGAGTCGCACCCGAGTGTTGAACTGTAAAGTATCAGCACAGGTGAATCCAGAGCTGGGTATCATAGATTTGAGTCGAGGTAGGGCCTCCTGGAAGCTGTCTGCTGAGTCTTGGAGGCAGAGGACTTCGCGTTCGAAGAGTACGGCGCAGATTGTGAAGGACGCCGCGTGGTTCCTCCCATAATTAATTAGTACACTTGACTGGGTTGGGACGTGAGGAATCGTACCTGCGATCCGAGCAGTATACCTTTACGCATACACCTGCTGGGCGGCGACATCGCTTGGCCTTTGGATCACGTGTTGGACTCGTGATCGTGTGTGTGTGTGTGTGTTTGTGTGTGTGTGTGTGTGTGTGTGTGTGTGTGTGTGTGTGTGTGTGTGTGTGTGTGTGTGTGTGTTGGCAATTGAAACATCAGTGTGGTCGAGGATAACAGATTCTTATCTGGAATCGCAGGTATCTTGTGTAAGCAGGATGGAATAGAAGGTTAGTATGTGCGTGATAAACAGAATCCTTTTGTCGGTAATTGTTCGTTTGGGGCGGCAGACTTGGAGTATTTCTTGTTCTGCAAGTTTTTTTTTTTTTTTTTTTTTTTTTTTTTAGTTCTGACTCTGTGTACCGCAGTAGCCGTGGGGCGTTGATCACATCTACTATGGAGTTTTGGATGGGGTTCGTTGTATAATGGGGTATTGTCAAGGGTTGTAAGGGGTTTAACTTGGTCGTACTGTCTTTGAGTTCCATAACTAGGGACTCGTTTGGTTTGGCTCACATTTGGCGGGTTTTGCTACAGCAAGAGACGAGGTCGGTTCTTTTAAAAAATACACTGGGAAGGAAGAAAGGATTCAGTGGTGGTGCTGAGGGCAAAGAATCTCGAGTAATCCAGGTCGGGGTCGACTTCGTCTCGTTAGGGGTTGAAATGAGGTCCGAAGGAGGTAGATAAGAATGAGAAGGCGATGTCTGTCTCTGTCGTGATGACCGTGGCTCCGTGGTCATTCGGTTACCCTTCCATCTGCTGAAAAGGGGAAAGTAACCGCCGATGAATCATCGGGTCAAATAGGTTCAAGGTGTGGGGGAGGGGGGGGAAGGGAGGAAGGGGGGGAGGAAGGGGGCGCTTATCGCCCTGTTCCGGGGAAGGTGCAACGGGGCGGGGCTAGATGACTGTAGGGCAGTGGTTCCCAACGCGGGGCGTACGCCTCTGTGTACAGAGGGGCAATTTTATTTTTTAGGGGGGGCAATTTTATTTTTAGGTTCTTGGTAATCAAAGTCTATGTTCTTGTGATCTATTAGCCGTAACATTCCAATGAATAAAAATGTAGCAATCACACATTTATTTCATTCATCATTCTGTCTTCGATTTTCAAATTACCCACGATTGCACTCCCAATTTGTTGCTCAGAACTTTAATTGTCTTTTGTTTATTTCATTTTTCTTTTCCATGGATGCCATGTTGTTTTGAAGTTTGTTTATGCCTATGATTTAACAAACTTTAACTTTAAATTATAAGTAGAAAATAAAGGTTTAAAAATCAAATCAAAGTATTGCTGTTTTAAGCTTCTTCACCGGAAACGGAGTTCATTTTTTAAATAAGAATCATATATCACCACATGGGGGGGGGGGAGACATCAGTACTCTAGAGGTGATTAGGTGGGCCATGGCAAAAAAAAAAAAAAAAAAAAAAAAAGGGTTGAGAAAGACTGCTGTAGGGGAAATTTACTGGTTCTGGAAAGGCTGCTGCTCCTCCCTTCACCAGCCGTATGGTCTCTTTGCTTGTCCTGACCTCATAGATGGACCCTGCTGGAGGCGGCTGCCAACCAACTGGAAGTTGAGCAAACTCTGTTAAACCCCAGTCACACCAATTGAGCTTACGACCTGTTTCCGACCACCTCCTTCGACGGTGGCACTTTTGTTTCTCTCATGGTTAGCGCCATGTGGCTATTTCATATTCATCTTCATGACGGGAGAGATTCATTCCAATTTCATTGTCTTGAATTATTTTTATAAAAAGAGGAACAGCACAAATAGCCTGGTCGCCGGTGGTCGGAAACAGGTCGTAAGCTAGCTGGTGTGACTAAGCCCTTAGGGATGGACACCTTTCGTCGTCCTTTCCTCATGTGGGGTGAGCAGAGTGAATCCTGAATAGAGCTGTTAGTCATGCAGGCGACTGTACTGCGACCCCATCCCACCACAAAGCAACCACTAAACCTGCACCGCCCACGTATGGGATGTGACTAAAGGGTTCCAGAGACCAGTCTCTCCTGCCCCACATCACACCATTCCGCACTTTCAAGCACCGTTGCCGTGGGACTCAATGAAAAAAAAAAAAAACATTTATGGGATATCCAAAGCCCTGTTTCTCGTTAGGTCATTAACCATTATTCCTCTTAGTACACGGGAGGAACGAACATATAATTAGTAGGACGAGAGAGCCTAGCAGGAACCGATTATACCGTGCCATTCACTCAGTCGCTAGCATGCGTGCTGTGGGAACAAGGGCACCTCGGGCAGGTAGCATGCCACCAGCTAGGAAGCAGAGGCGGCTACGCTTAAGATAAGCTTCGACGCATACGCTCCTGAGGTTCCCACGAGATAAACTAGTCTTGGAGGAACGCCCCCTGTGTGTGTGTGTGTGTGTGTGTGTGTGTGTGTGTGTGTGTGTGTGTGTGTGTGTGTGTGTGTGTGTGTGTGTGTGTGTGTGTGTGTGTGTGTGCATGTATGTATGTATCAGTCTGTCTATCTGTGTGTATACGTATGTATGCGTGTTAATGTATACATCACATCAACCCATTAACCACAAAAAAAAACAGCTTCGGATGCGTTGTATCTGGCGTTCCTGGTTTCACCACCCACCGCGGCGTCCGCCGAGAAAAAAAAAAAAAAAAAAAAAAAAAAAAAATCTCGCCCATTCACTCGAACTCCACTTCGAAACAAAAAGAAGCCCGTGGCCCAAGGACCATGACCTCTTGAATATGGTGAGTTGATTCAGGCCAGCGTTAGACAATCTTATTCACCTGAATGGCACACTGGGAACAGAATAGGACCTCCTCTGAATACTGTCGTTCACAGTTAACCGGAAAAGAGAAAAATAAATCAAAATAAAGGGAGCAAAGAACGCCATCATAGTGACGGGGGTTAAAGAGTCCACTATGGAAGAAATAAATGGACAGACTTCCTTATAAGGAGCCAAGGTTTCCGAGCGTTTCACTGATGGGTCCGTGGGATAGAATGGGTGAAGGACAGCACCTCCCCCCCCCCTTCTCCCAACTCCCGCCCATTCCCACCCCCTTCCGCCCCCTCCCATCCCCCAACCCCCTTCATCCTGTACGAAGGAGCTCAGGTAATTATGTCTTAAAGAGTACGGGAACAACAGCCAAGATGTTTCTCGAGTTCTTTAGACAATTTGATTTTGTTAAGGAGTGGCTTTTGAAGCTGAGGGGATTAAAGATTGTTCAAATTAAAGATTAAAGCCCCCCTCGGTTAATCCTTTAACACGCTTCGCAAGTTTATGAATTCCATCCAAGCTAACGCCTAGCGAGTTTGCTTTAAGTTTCTAAACCAACCCCAGAAAGAAATTTTCATCAGGATTGAAGAATTTACGCCAGGAGGCCCGAACCGTCACTGTCGACTTTTCTCCTCGGACGGCTAAAGCAGATGACGGTCACCGGTAACCGTTAAGACTCGAACCCGGTCTTTGGGTACACGAGTAGGGAACGAAGCCGAACACGCCATAGCGTTTCTTGAACAAACTGACCACTACAATTACATTCTGGAAACCTTTGGTATACGATCAGGGAATACTTCTGAATATATTATAGCTGTGGATGAAGCATGCTTTTCACGAATAGCCCACACGAAGTTTCCAAATGTTGAATTTTGAATTGCTTTGAAGTAACGTACGTGTTCTATTAGCGTATCTCCTTCAGACTATTCCCAAATTTAATGATAATGCAATATTCCTCCTTGCTGCCATTATCTGTGCCCAGGCACCTTGAATCGCGTCCATCAGCCACGTTACCTCTATACATAGAAGGTATTCATGTTTCCTTCTCAGTTCATGTTGCTGCTTGTCGGATACCATATCATATATCAAAAGTTATTTGGAGTTTTTTACTTCCTACCACATCCTGCATCTTCTTCAGTAGAACCTGATTAGGGTGTCATCAACCCCTGAAAGTTCGGCCTCTGGCTCAGACAAGGGCCCTTCCGAGAGAGAGAGAGAGAGAGAGAGAGAGAGAGAGAGAGAGAGAGAGAGAGAGAGAGAGAGAGAGGCGCGACACCGGGGGTGAGAGAGTGGCACCAAGATAGGAGGCGAGAAATTGTTGAGCCAAAAGAGAGAATTCAACGGAAGGTATGAAATGATTAAACCCCTGTACTACAGAAGTGGACTCTAATTGATAAAATCGCCTAGCGGTAGTTAGGATACCAGCCTTGAATGTTGCCAAAGATGACACAACAATCTAAAAGTGGTCGATGTTATTTCTTCTTCTTCATCATCTTGCTCTTTTTCCTTCTTTTTCTTCTTCTTCTCCATATTCTTCTTTTTTTCTTCTTCTTCTTCTTCCTTTTTTTCCTCTTCTTCTTCCTCTCTTCTTTTTCTTCTTCTTCCAGTCAAAGATGCAGCTGCCGTATGAACATTACTCACCAGCCGCGTCTCTTTACCCACTCTGGTCTTCTGTTTTCAGTTCCTTTCGCCTTAGTACCTAACGACAACCACTGCATAGGGGAAGGGTACTGGAGAGCTTGCAAGAGAGAGAACCCTTTACCTCACAGGTGCGATGTAATGTACAGGAAGTGGTTCAATATTACGATCACTAGAACGCTGGCCAGGCTTGCCAACTACTACACAACCACTCCTCTCACCCCTGCAGAGCATGTTGAGGAGGGAGGAGGTTATAAAGGAGAGGTAGACGAGAGGCTGGGGGTCAGAGGAAAGGAGAATAGTGGAGGAGGTAGGAGATAGAAAGCCAGCGACCGAGGCGAGAGGTGGAAGGAGATAAGTTTGTAGAGGAAGGAGTGAGTTGAGGGGAGCCTGGCCGGGAAGCAGGAGGCACCGGCAGGTCAGGAGAAAGTGGGCCTGTGACAGCAACCAACCCGCCTTGCTCGAGGGCAACGCATGCGCAAACGACACGTGCAGATGATATCTGCGTAGGCGACATCTGCGCATAAGAGATTGGCATTTGTGCAACTGTGCGTACCTACTATGTGCACGCTGCTTCGGGGCTTTGTGCATTATTGCATTGTACTCATTTGCAGACAGATGAGGTGCCTGGGGCAAGAGTGAGTGACTACTTCGGGGCCTCCTGGCGTAAGCTCCTCAACCCTTCCTAGTATATGTACGTGGGACCTTGTACGTACACGTAGCCAGGAGTGCTTGTGTCCCACTCGACGTCAGATAGGCAAATTTATTCATCTCGGAAAAGGTTTCGGCCCTGAAAGAATTATATCGCAGACCTTGTTGACGGTCTGGTTATGGCAGTGGCTCGCAACCTTTTTCACTGCGTTTCTCCCTTTCATTTTTCTCCCAGATCCCACCCCACCAAAAAAGTAAAAAAATAAATAGATAAATTAATTAATTAATAAATAAATAATAATGATAATAATAATCAAATAAATAGACAAATAAAATAATGATGGAGGGAACACTGTGTTTTATTACAAAATTGACAATCATAATCATCTTATGTTTTCTATATTCATATTCCTCACATTAAACAGAAAAGTATAATTTGTAACAGACTTTGGCACCTTAAATTCTTGTCATAACCACGGGACTATGACGTGAGAGTGATGAATTTTCATCTTCAGCCCTTTGTCGACAAACTCTTATTAATAAGACGGTAATAAAGCGTTCGGCTTTCTGG
>NC_134777.1:28326261-28341261 GCF_046742065.1 Oratosquilla oratoria | reverse complement strand
ACATTTTATATATATGCTGTATATATGTATGTATATATATATATATGTATATCTATATATATATATGTGTATATGTATATATATATATATATATATATTTTTATATGTATATATATATATATATGTATATATATAAATATATACATATTAATATATATATATATATATATATATATATATATATATGCAATTCAATTCACTAAAACGCGTGAATGTAATATTTCGCAGAAAACCACTCAGGAAATAAGACACTTTGATCATAGTGTCTTATTTCCCGAGTGGTTTTCTGCGATATATATATACATATATTATATATATGTATATATATTTATATATATACATATATATATATATATATATACCTATATACATATATATATATATATATTCTATTTATAACATTGTATGGGTTTGTATTTGTAGCTTACTGTTCGCTATCTAACCCATTGTGTTGTAACTCCTAAACCGATTCCTGGACTGGGATCGAAACGTCCGCAAATAAAACATATGTACCAAGTCTCGACTCTGGTGTTTTCTCTATTCTTCGACATGGATCCTAGAACTCCTCTCGTGTATATCTGCATCTTATATTTTTGAAAGTCCGTGCGGTATAGAAATAAAGATTGATGTATCCAGCAGTCTATAACGAGCCTATTTGGAATAGCGGTTTACATCAAATGTCCTGGACCAGAGATGGGCAAGTTTTTTGCAAAACTAAGCTAATCATTGATGGAAAAAGTTCGTCACGTTCCGACCGTAATTGCTGAGAACTTGTTATTATTTACTTTTTTTTTTAAAAGTATCATGGAAGCTTTCCAAATATTAATATAAAAAAAATCGGTAAAATCAAAGAATATTGTAAATGTAATTTGTAAGTCATGTCAGTACAATAATTTTTACTGAAATGTCGGTCTTCCCTTTATGGATAAATTTAGCTGTCATATACGTCATACAATTAAAAAAAAAATTCTAACATCAACAAAATAATAGAAAATATTGATTTAACATCATTTTAACAGAAACTTACGTTTATGATAAACATGTTGAACAGCAGACTTTACAGATTGTTGATAAAAAAAAAAAATGCGGTCACTGAAAATGAGATAATCACTTCGGATAGCTATAGCCTTTTGTGGTGAGACACTAGTATTTTGTTTAGATTAAAGTTTATACCATCGTGTAGCTGAACGTGGATTTTGCTTACCGACTATTTTGTTATTTACGAAACATGAAAGAATATATAGATTTATGGTAAAGGTGCCACGTATAGAGCCACCTGGCGACTGTTGCAACAACTAAACCACGAAAAACCTGTAAAGGCGGTGCAATGTAGTACAATTTGAAGTTTTAAGATTTATTTAGATAAATAGCTAAACAATATGCTGTAATGCCTGCCATTTAATTATCTGTTTATCATAGTTAATGTATTTATTATTATTTATCTTTATTTTTCATTATTAGCTTATTTATCATTTATTATAATATATTGTTACTTTCCTGTTAGTTTATCATTTATCAATGTAAATTTATTTATTTTGTTTTATTTATCTTTTCTTTTTTTTCCATATTTGACCTGGTTATAGACCAAAAGGTCTCCTGTTGGCATGCTCTTTGTAGTCATTTATAAACCAGTGTCGCCATGAACTTTTATCAAAACTGTCGTATGCAGGGCGTCCAATCTATCGGATTTATGAATACATGATAAAATTGTATCCTATTGAGATGAAGTGTAATATTCGACAAAGAATTTGTTGGGTTATCTATTTCATTCTTGTCTTATGGTGAACTCGCGTACCGAGAAAAGTCCTTTGGCTCGCCACACTCAGCACGCGTGCCATGAGTTGCCCACACCCTGTCGTCCTAGATGATAGCTTAGGTTTGTGTGAGTGGCATCCTTCTTGTTGAAAGAAAGTACATCTGCATAATTTATCCATTACCCAGGTTACGGTTAGTATCTTTCCTAGCGTATATATATATATATATATATATATATATATATATATATATATATATATATATATATATATATATATGTGTGTGTGTGTGTGTGTGCGTGTATATATGTGTGTATGTATGTATTATATATACTTATGTATATATGTGTATATATATATACATATATATATATATATGTGTGTGTGTGTGTGTGTGTGTGTGTGTGTGTGTGTGTGTGTGTATGTATGTATTATATATACTTATGTATATATGTATATATATATATATATATTATAACACACACACACACACACACACACACACACACACACACACACACACACACACATATATATATGTATATATATATATATATATATATATATATATATATATATAACATGCATATATACACAACATATCCGCAAGCACGAGTGCATGCACATACACATGTACAGTAAGTACCATACCGTGTCTACGAGCACGCACGGAAGATTACAGTCCTACGCCGCTCCTCCAACTGCAGGGTAGCCAGTTGATGCAGAAGGAAAGATGACGTCGTGGAGAAAGAGCGACGAGGGAAGAGGCTGAAACATCTAGAGATTATTATTATAAATAGATTTTTTCGTCGATTTGCGGGACTCGCACCCACGCGGACCTTGAGGCGATCGGGGCGAGAGAGAGGCGGTAGACTCAGAGACTTAAGCAAGCAAACATCCCTAAACATAACTGAAAATCATTTCCATGGTCATCAGGGCACCTGTAAGCCAGACCAAGACAAGCGAATGTTACAGTGACAACATATAAGGTGGGGAGAGACAATTGAAAGGTTTGAAACAGGGAGAGAAATGAAAAGGATTTCCCTACTTAAAGTGGTCTCGACACATCATTCTTAACTTTTTGGGTAGTGGAGGGGTTTCAACCCTGTTTAAGCTAAACAAGACTAAATACAAGTGGGAGAGTTGGGCGGTTAAGACCATAGGGCGTGCAGTGGATCTCATCTTGCGGCAGGTGAGGCGCGGGAGAATGACATCATCGAGTAAATATGTTGATAAGCCTCGACTGTTGCCATTACGGGCCATTCCGGTGCCAAACCGCCGAGTCACCTTGTCGGGCTACGCAGCAGCTCCGATCTTGGACTTCAGGAGTTCGAGCTCCCGACTTTGTATCCTTCTTAGCACAGGATCACTTCTCCTAAGAGCTGTCCCATGCTTGCATCTCCCCCTCCAGGCACCTTTTCACGTGTTTGCGATCCTGACGCCCGAAACGGAGATGCCATTCCAGCAGGTTCTTCAGCACCAGCTGCGAGGATACCATCTGGTACCCGTGACTCATCCTTAACCCCGCCTCCAACCTTGATAGACATTTTGAAACATTTGCTTAGTCCTGAATCTGTTTCTTGGAGTTGGTGGGTTTGAGTCCTTACCCGAAGGACTGTCGCTTCTTCCAGATGTAATTCGTCCTTCCATTTACTTAAGAACCCTTCCCTGAGCTTCTCGTGAGGCTGTGTTCTACAAATGTAGGAGAAAAAACAACCGCGAAAAGAGAGAGAGAGAGAGAGAGAGAGAGAGAGAGAGAGAGAGAGAGAGAGAGGGTTAAAGAAGAGCCCGCCTACCATTTGCACCTTTCCCCGAAGCAGCTGTTTCGCTAACGTCGCAATAATTTGGCACAAAATGAGAACACTCCTTGTCCATCACAGAATAAAAAGCACTTTTATTCCTCTATACCGGTGACTCTCTCTGAAGACTTTATTCTGGGGTAATACCATACAAGTCTTTTCAGCTTTGGAACACATTTAATATCGTCTGGGATTGGCCAGAAATTATTGCTTATTTACTCGAAGAGGATCGACCTCGGGAACAGTTACCCCCAGTCCCTATGGAGTGGCACCTTTACAGATTTTATACTGGCTAGTATTCAACGATTTTGTCTCTGGTCTGTATCTCGGTCGAAAAAAATCGTCTCGTAATTAGCCAGACTACACTCAGTCAAAAGGGTCACTGCTTCAAAGGGATAAATACATTCAGTGATGTGGCGCACTATGTACATTTCGCTCTGGAAGTCAGAAAGCGATTTTATCATATATAAAGCTGAGGGTCAGACTCAGACCCCGAAAAGAATGGTGTTTTGGTCGGACCGAAACCCCATTCAATCAGGGGCCCACCGCCCTCGTGCAAAAGGTCATTCGACGCTTGCCTCAGTAAAATAAACAGTTTGCCTCAGCACGGAGGTTGGGGGGGGGGGGAAGCTCTTCCCATTGCAGTTGAATCAAATTCAGCTGACGTCATCTAGAAAGATGGTCAGCAGTGTTGGTGGCCCGAGGTTTGGATCAGTATAGACGGAACCCTTCCTCGTAGTGAACCACAAAGCATGTAGGGAAAAACGTATTTTTCGATAATAAGAACGGCGAAATTCTAAGGGCATCGTGGCCTGCTATACAACTTTTTCTTTTATATTTATCTTGACCAATCCCCTCTAACCGGCTTTCCTTTCTTCAGACTTTGCCGTAACTGATGGCAGGCGGTTTTAATTAGTTAGGGGGAAGACGCCATGTTGATAAAGCTAAGTTTCTTTTTTAGAGTTATGTATAAAGGAATTGGCTCAGTCAGTTTACGTTTTGAGTTGTTTCTCTTGTTGCCCCGTCGATTAATTGATTAATGAATGAATTAATAAATTAATTAGATTTGTATATATGCATTTAAACAAAACTTATTACTGAACGAATATATTTTGTTTTTACAACTTTGTATAAGAAAAGTAGCCAAATCAGTTTACGTCTTGAATTGCTTCTTTTGTCACTAAACGAATGTCGTCTTTATAACCAAGCTTGAAATAGAAAAATAGAAAATGTGAAAGCCTTTGTAGTTTCCTCACAACTCCAGACAGTTTCCATACAACTTTTTTGTGGATAATGGTGAGTACAGTACAAAGGCAAACCAAAGGCTATATACGTGATAAACGCAATGAATCTTAAAACCTGACCTACACCCGCTCCCTCTATTCTCCAAAATCCGTGTCTGCTTGGTCCTATACTCATAAATTAGTCCTAATATTTCTTGTAATTCTAGTTAGGGTATAAAAATACTAGTTATAGTTGCGCTCGTGCAATTTTATTTTAAGGACGTCATTTCCAGTGGGAGGAAAATTTTGTAAAAAATACTCAAAGCTTAAGTCGATGAATTGCCTTTGTTAGTATTATCATTATTATCCCAACAAACTCACGAAACTCTCCACCCAGATAACGATTTTTTCATTGTCGTAAAAGCTGACACATGCGCACTGTTAGGCAAATTCGTGGACTAATGAAAAGAGCAGAATGCATTCCACTGATACACTTTTATCAACAGTGACCAGGACTTCAGCCTTAACCCATTGAACTCCGATGACAAGATTCTTTGTCATTTGGTCAAATAAAACAAAAAATCATAAAACACCAAAATGTTTGATCAAACACCAGAAAAATATGACTTCAGTCCTCGCTTCGCTGCGAGCGAAGCGAGGACTGACGTCATATTTTTCTGGTGTTTGATCAAACATTTTGGTGTTTTATGATTTTTTGTTTTATTTGACCAAATGACAAGACATCTTGTCATCGGAGTTCAATGGGTTAATCGTAAGTTCCTTCGAAATCCTCATAGAAATTTACCCATAGTTTATTCAACCTAATCTAAGTTATCCTACATAAATCCTAACTTTCCTGTAGTTCAAACACTAAGTGTCACGCAGTTCGAGCCACCCAAGCCGGTCCCACATTGCAGGATCGTTTCCCCGGCAGACTTGCAAGTCCTTATACCTTTGCGTTCACCATTTCGCTACGGCGACCCGCAAGAAGGATTGTTGTTGTTATGGACTCTGGCTGAAGGCGTATATCCGCGTGGACAGTCTTGTACTGCCGTCATAAATATTATTTTTTGTATTTGATGTGTTTGTTTAGTTAATCAAGGGCGTTTGTAGCCTGGTTAAGTGTTCTGCTTATTGTAGGGTTTGGTGTTGGTGTGTGTCGTTGGTACTGAAGTAAGTTGGGTATCTGTTTGTACCTCTTGTTCCGAGGCTTTGGTATTGTGGATGGTCTACAGTACTTTGGTTGTTTGGAGAGAGGATGGTTTGTTTGTGCATTTGGGGTGGGAAGTTTATTAGTATGGTGTAACTGATGTACTTCATTACGCCTTATATTGTTTATCTTGGAGAGCTTGGTCTTTTCTTGGGTTGGAAGGACGGTAGTAGGTATTGGGGTGAGTTTGGGAAGTTGGCGTATAGGGTTGTGGTGGACTGGAGGTGGGGTAGAGAGTTATGTAGGAGGTTTTTGTGCTTCAGAAGGTAAGAGGTTGGATTGGGTTTTAGTGGCACAGGGAGTTCTTGTTTCTTGAAGGTGATCTCTTATTATGTTCTTCGGGTAAGGAGTCCCAGTCTGATCATCCTGGATCGTATTCGTCTTCAGGCTTCTCCGAAGCTGATGTATTGAGAGTTTCTGAGACAGAATAATTCTTTTTCATATGGGTATACTGCGCAGTTTGAGGATTATCAGGGTTATCTTGGTTGCAGCTTATGCATTTGGCTGGGTTTGAGCATAGGATACAATGTGCGGGAACTGAACAATGTACACATACACCTACTAAGTATTTCAGCGGCTTTGACCCATCGTTTTTCGCTCATATTTCCGAAATAATCATTCACATCAGCATGGTATATTAGCACAGCCTAATTCACATCCTGCCATAATTTTTGACGTTATAGTGCATTCACAAGTGTATTTAATTACGGTGTTTACTCTTGATATTAAGTGTGTCGTAGCCGACACCCGTGAAGTAAATCGAACAAGTGAATTTGGGATACACGAGGTAGTTTGTGATGACGTCACGACTTCACCTGTTCGATTTACTTCACGGGTGTCGGCTACGACACACTTAATATCAAGAGTAAACGCCGTAATTAAATACACTTGTGAATGCACTATAACGTCAAAAATTATGGCAGGGTGTGAATTACGCTGTGCTAATATATCATACTGATGTGAATGGTTATTTCGGAAATATGAGCGAAAAATGATGGGTCAAAGCCGCTGAAATACATAGTAGGCAGCGACATCGTTGTCTAGTGTCTAGTTAGGTTGGAAATTGTGGTTGATTTCAGGTCATTATTAGTGTAGCAGTATTGATATTTGTACCGTTTGTGGTTATCTCAACCCGGTATACTCTTAATACTTTTGATCATCCTACTGTTCTTTTCATTATTCCACTGTGCAGTACCGTAGCGGTGGAATGTGAATTACTCCCACACTGGTGTTAAATGTTTTAAGCTGGGGTGTCCTCCAGGACTTTGTTATACTAAATTCTTGATTCTAGTTCTACTGTTAGGATTTCTCTTTCGGGCCACATTTCACGGGGGTTCCACATTGGTCTTCAAATACATCACATACATTCACAGGGATTTTTTTTTTCTATTGAATCATTGTTAGTAGATTTCAGAATCAGGAATCTTGGATAGTCCAAGATAGGTCCCACTTCGTCTTAGTATGGATCAAGTTGGTGACTATCAAGGTAGACTCAGGAATGCAACATCTCTTAATGAGATGGGGGTTACAGTCGTTGATTGTAGTGCTTGGATCTGCTGATAACACCGACGGTGGCAAATATTACCCCTTCTAGAAAGGGTGGGCAATTGTTCAGGTGTAGACTGTAGACTGTTTTCGAGTTTGGCGGAGAGGTGTGTGTGTGTGTGTGTGTGTGTGTGTGTGTGTGTGTGTGTGTGATTCACCTTGGTTTCACCTTGGTCTTTGGATCACGTGTTGGACTCGTGATCGACAGCTATTTCCCTCCCGGAAGAGAGCTCAGAGCTCGTATGACCGATCTATGGGTAATGCTATAACCTTACACGCACACACACCCCCAACTCCCCGCCCACGATAGTTGGAGTAACGACTCGAAGCGCAGTGATACTGAATTAATTTCGGACCTGGGCAGGATTCGAACCCGGTACCGCCAGTACCGCCATACTGACAGTCCGGGACTCTGTTTGTGTGTGTGTGTGTGTGTGTGTGTGTGTGTGTGTGTGTGTGTGTGTGTGTGTGTGTGTGTGTGTGTGTGTGTGTGTGTGTGTGTGCGTGCGTGCGTGTGTGTGTGTGTGTGTGTGTGTGTGGATAGGGAGCTCATCACTCTGCTCACATGGCGGGACGGAAGTGAAACAAGGGTGCTTTGATTTCGGTAGGACCATTGCTCCCTCCTTCTTATTGTTTGATTATAATTATCATTGAAATCCTTGCCTCGTTGTAGGTGATCTTATGGGACGACTCCCCAGCCAGGTTAGGTTTAGGAAGGCTATGGTTAGAGCCCTTTTTCTAGCCCCTTCCCTATGCAGGATGAGCAGAGTGGATCTTGAGTAAGGCTACTCAGTCGTTTGGGCTGCTACCGAGCTGTGTTGGTCCCTAGGCCCCGTCCACACTGTGCCCCATGACCATAGGGGTGTTAGTGGCGTTGTTAGAAATCGAGGTTTACAACACTGCCAAAGCACTGCTGAGGCGTCCTTAAGGTGACAGTTGGATCTACCCCGCCTGTCCAATGGGTTGTGACGAGAGGTTTCCAGAGGCTGTCCTCTGCCATCACGCGCCGGCAAGCTATTTTATTCAATTGTGTGTGACTCCCTTTCAGAACAGTCACCCCTACTCCATCTAATCTGAATAAAATCGTCTAGCGTTACCATAACCACACCTTCGCCACCATTTTGGACTGCTCTTATGTCCTTCCAACACAGACTTCTCCTACTGTCTTCTACAACGTCGACACCGGTCCCGAAATCGGTTGAGATTCCTTCAATTTCCAGTTTGATCCTAGGACTCGTACATCTTGGGTCGCCATCTTGGTATCCCCAGGAACCATCACCGTGAGTCAATGGAAGCGACACCGTCCCCCTTACCGAATTAGATCGATGAACGTCAACCACAGTTCATTCGGTAGAAAAGGTCATCCCAGGGAAAGAGAGAGTTGGGGGATTTGGGGAATCGATTAATGATGCACCGACCCAGTTGACCTCAATTTAGGTAGTCTTACCATGTCGTCTATAAAAGGAATAGTTTGAGTAAAAATCGTTGAAATGCAAGTGAATATATATCTGACACCGAATCAAAGAACCTTTGGAGTAAGCAATATCACGAGGGATAAAATGAAAACCATTTAGATATGGATTTATTCATTGGTTATGTTTAATTTGTTCTCACAATTGGGTTATCGATGGTTCGGTCTAGAATTCTTCGTGGTGCAAGAGTAGAGGCGCCGATGCTTGAAAGGCTCTTGGGAAATTCACGGTCCTCAGTTCAGTTTTTTTTCCTCACACATAACTGCTCCAATTGTCCATATCTCTTTCCTCTTTCCTCTCTCTCTATCTCTGTGGAGGAAAGGAGTGTGTGTGTGTGTGTGTGTTTGTGTCTGCATGCTTGCATATTTGGGTGTGTGTGTGTGTGCGCGCCCGCGCGTGTATGTGATTCACCATGGTCTTGGATCACGTGTTAGAATCGTGGTCGATACGAGAGTTGGAGTAAGGATTCGCATCGCAATGATACTGAAATTATTTCAGCCCTGGGCGGGATTCGAACCCGGACCGCCGTGGTGGCGGCCGCGATCGCTACCTCTGCGCCGTCAAGTGGGAGTATGGGTGCATGTGTAAATATAAATATATATATATATATATATGTGTGTGTGTGTGTGTGTGTGTGTGTGTGTGTGTGTGTGTGTGTGTGTGTGTGTGTGTGTGTGTGTGTGTGTGTGTGTGTGTGTGTGTTTTCGCTTTATTTATCTCTTTCTTGTTCTACCTATGCCTCCCTCATCCTCTCTCTCTCACTGCTAATCACCACACCCAAATCCTCGTACGAATCAGTCGCCTCGACGTCACGACTTGAAGGAGAGCTCTTGGGATTGGCGGAACCCATGTCCATCACCCAGCACTTATCCAAGTGCAATGGCATCTGACTTTCCCGATCACTTACTTGTTCTCAGTGCACATACCCCAACCCCAAAGATGCGCAAAACCTTCCTTACCAAGGTAGTTTCATTTTAGAATTACAATACCTTATACACACACATACAAATACACACACACACACACACACACACACACACACACACACACACACACACACACACACACACACACACACACACACACACACCGAACACACACACATACCTAACACATACACACACACTGCCAAATACAGAGACGGGACACCCCGAGCGTAAGTCCCCTTCTCGTAAGATACAACTAGGTAAATACACACACACACACACAACACATATGGAAAAGAAAAAAATATGCAATGGGGGTATGCAAGGGTTTTGGAACATAAAAGAAAGGAGTGAAGCTATATGGCAGGAATGGGGAGGTGGAGGAGGAGGAGGAGAGGGTACAAGAAGAGAAATAAAGGATGAAACTGTGAGAAGCTTCGACAAGAGGGTTTATATAAAAAAGAGAGAATCGAGGACATTATCCATGACTCATGGCATCTGCATTTGTCGGCCAATTCACCTGAATAAACCTGAAAGGTGTTTATTGGGAAAATATACAGAACATACCAGTGATTCATGTTTTAGGGCCCAGGGGTTTTCAACCTGGGGTTCGCAAACCACCAGGGGTCCTCGGGTCGGTTTGCAGGCGTTCGATGACTAGCGAAAGATTGCTAAAACATTAAATCTGCAGAGAACATTGTACACCGCTTTTGGTGTTAGTGCTTAACTGATGGATAAAGTCATTACAAATTGAACCATTGCGGTGCCATTGTATATTTAATTAATCTTAATATATTATCATTTTGTATTCTGTGTCAGTTTAATGGGGTTACGGGTCGATGGTCTGATAACTCTCGGGGTTCGTAACGGGAAAAAGATTGAAAATCCCTGTTTTAGACCCTCTGTAACGATGCGAGCTGAAGCCTGAGTAGATACCTCGGGATCATCCAGAACATAAGATATGAGAAAGTCTCTTCAGGGTTGACGAGAGGGGACAGGTCACCCAGTGTCCTGCTCAAGGTCGTTGTGAGTTCCAGGGACACTTCGGCATTCAGCCGTGCGTGCTTGCGTGCGTGCCCGTTCCCTGCACCTCCTCGACGCTACATTGTAGCGAACTGACGTTATCCATCTGTGTGTCGTGAAGCGACGACGTGACGTCACGCAGATGTCTCGCTTTTAAGCGATGTATGTCAGTGTTTTTAATTTGTCTTTTTTTTCAAATATGATAATCTATATTGTTCTGGTGCCGTGTATATATTTTCAGTATTTTCTTTTATGGCAGTGTCCTTCATGTTATTTTATTTATTTATTTATCTATTATAGTATTTCAATTACAGCGGCATTGTTCCTTTTTCTCTCTCTTGTGACAGTGTGGACGTTTTGGTCTCCATTTCCACTGACTTTTTTATTTATTTTTTCTTGACACGTTGCAGACTTTTCTTATTGCATTCTTTCCCCTTTAGGAAGAAATTGAATTGATTTTTCATTCGAGGGGGCATTGCTAACTCGATATATAAATGTGTTATCTTGGTCGAGTTCCCTGTGTATAATAATGTGTTTTAAACTCCTCGTATGAGGCTATGGGAAATTATCCCCACTATAGGGCTCAAAATGAACACAAGTCACTTGGACAAGCTACACACAACAATGTAGATTTAGTTAACAAACTTAATAACCTTGAAATTTACCATGATTTTAATCACGCGCTCAAGTGATTTCTTCTGCATATTCATATATATATATATATATATATATATGTATATATATATATGTATGTATATATATACAGATATATATATATATATATATACATATATATGTATATATACATGTATATATATATGTAAGCGGAGTAGGAAACAAAGGAGTCTGTCTTGAGTTTATTCCTGACTAATTTCGTAGGTATGCTTTTTCAAAAAAAGCATACCTGCGAAAGTAGTCAGGAATAAATTCAAGACAAAGACTCCTGTGTTTCCTACTCCGCTTACGTCAACCTGTCAGAATGTCTCAATATATGTATATATATATATATATATATATATATATATATATATATATATATGAATAGATAAGTAAATAAATTAATTATGATGATGATAATAATAATAACAATAAATAGAAAATAAATTGATAAATGAATAGATAAACGAATAGATAAATAAATTAATAAATAAATAAATAACTAGATAATTGAATAATCATATTATTAGATCTAGAAAATAAATACTTGAATAATTAGATAACCATTAATTGAATGAAAGTAGCTAAATAATTAAATAAGTGAATAATTAAAAATTAGATAATTAGATACCCAAATATATAATAATTAAAATGTTAAAATATCAAAAATATAAAAAGTAAGAAAATTTGATTAATAGATAAATAAATAATCAAATAATTAAATGATAAAATAAATAATCAAGCAATTAGATAATGGAATAAATAATAAAATAATCAAATGATTAAGTAAATAAATTATTAAATAAATAAAAATCAGATTACTAGAGTAATAAGATAATTAGATGTTTAAATAATTAAATGATGAGATAACGAGACATCTAGGTAGATAATGACTAAATAATCTAATAGTTTAATAATTAGGTAATTAGGCAATTAAGTAATTAGGTAATTAAATAGTTGAATAATTAAGTAATTAGATATCTAAGTGATTCAATTATTAAAAAAATAGTTAATCAAATAAATGAATATATAAGTAGATAAATAAATGAAAATCCTAACCAAGCGATTGTTCAAAACAGGCTTAAACTAAGAGATAGAGAATTTTAAATGAGCTAATATCGGGAATAGTTTTTTTTTTCTTCCTAGCTACGACCTGACGATTTTATTCAGCTGAGGGGAAACCCCGTTATCTAAGGGCTATAGATAAAGCCGTAGCTAATATATTAGGCAATGATTTTGATACATTTCAATTTTTGTTTCCAATTTATTGTAGTTAGTTGTTGTTCTTTATACATCTTATATCAATCAAGAAACCATGCGTCTTGCTCAATACCACTGAGAGTTGCTCTTTCTTCAGGGCTTGAAAGATGAATGTTTTTGATTAGATGGAAAATTCTTCTTGGGAATGATTTCCATGGTTTTTTTTTTTGTTTTTTTCAGTCCCATCTCTTCGGTCGAATAGGACCAGACTCCAAAATCTGTGTCTTTGTTTGTTACAGGGACTTTCCGAGGATTTTGACCAGTTACGAGTCTGAAGAGCACAACCCCGCAGGACCAGACGTCGTTGGGCTCTCCCAAGTATCGTCCTGTGAAGACTTCGGGAGCGATGTAAACTGAAGTCCCGCAGCTTTTTGCCAGGTACTCGCCCTTCACGAACTCGCCAGCAAGCCCGAAGTCTCCAATCTTGAGATCGTCGCCTTTGGTTAAGAAAAGATTGTCCAGTTTAAGATCTCAATGCACGATGTTCCTGGAGTGTAAGTACTTCACTCCTTCAATCAGTTGGCTGAAGAAGAATCTTGCCCTCCTTTCGGACATTCCTCTGGTGTCGATTCTGTCCTAGAGTACTTCCGTTTACATATGCTAGGAAAATGTACAAGTTTTCTGTATCCCTGTTTTCGCCCAGGAAGGCCACGACAGTGTTGTGTTTTAGTTTTCGATGAATATCAACTTCCTCTAGTCGTCGCTGAAGGCGATCGATTTTGACAGTTTTTCTTGCACACAGGAAGCCAGAAGTAACGTCCTTTAAGAGCGAAACTGACGCAAAGCCGCCTTTGCCGAAGAAACGTACTTCTTTCCATCTCATTCCTGGTGCAAAACCAAAAGAAGTCTTGAGTTTCTTGATTGTTTGTAAGGTTTCATTTCTCAGTTCAGAAAATTTACGTTTTTTTGAATGCATCACGGACCTCTGAATTTCATCCAGAACGATTCCAATGATGATAAGGCTCCCTAAGATGCTTTTGTTTGTTTGTTTGTTCAGTGTCTTTCTTGGCTTTCTCATCGAGGAGCTGTCCAACCCTGTCGTTGAAGAATCCGAGGAGGACCATGAGCTCCATGATGGTGCAGACACTTACGAAAGCTCGAACTCTCTGGTCGAAATCCTTGTCCAAGTCCTTTGAAGCGTCTTGATTGCCTTGAGGTTCCATCTCGCCGTCGTCTTTGAAGTCACCGTAGTAGCAGTAGAATCCGTTTGATCGCATTTCTGCAAAATTATATGATTATGTTCGCACAGGTGATTCACATAGGAGAATGTCCCGAAATTACTTAGATACTTCTTGTACAAAACAAGTACCGTCTTCGCTTGATAAAAGAAACATTATTGGCGGTAATATTACCATTTTTGTAAACAGTATTAAAGTATTTGATTATGATAACCTGCATTTTCATCCCTGGAGACAATATCGCACCGAAGAGGAGTCATAGACATGATGAACGAGATTTAAGGACGATAGTAAATGATCAATGTTCTACTGAGTGGAGAATATTTATCATTATTATAACTTTTTTCGCATCCGACCTAGTTATGGAGCAAAAGGTCTCCTGTCGGCATGCTCCTCCTTTGTAATCCTTAGTGTCACCTTGCTCCTGGAATAGCCCAAGAGAACAAAATTGTCCAGCATGAGGCAAATAAAAATATATGTGATACTTTATATTGCTGAAGGGGTTCATGGAGATATTTTCTTTAAGCTGCGGACCGCCATTCACCCGAATAAAAGAGTCTGTTGTCAACCAGACAAGAGCAACAGGGGATACTGTCTCGTCCTCCACCGCCAACCAAGTTCGACAACCCAGACGTCGAAAGCTCACTCGGCGCCATCAACCCCCAGTGCGTTGAGGTACTTCATGAATTTTGTTCTCGCCAACGGCAGAGGGTGATTTTATGCATTTTGTGAAGGGGGTGGGAGGAGTTTTTGGTGATCGAGACCTTCTTCAATCTGGAGTACACCCCCAACCCCCTCACCCCTCCACCCCATTTCGTCTTCTTTAAAATCGTCTTAGGTAGGAATAGACTCGGCGAAATTCGTCACCATGATGAGAGTCAATTTGTTTAATGGGGGCGCGAAATCGACTCTCGCTCGATTCGTGCTTGAAAATGCTTGCATGCAAAGATATT
>NC_134777.1:28303761-28318761 GCF_046742065.1 Oratosquilla oratoria | reverse complement strand
TGTGATATAATGAGTGAGAAGAGTTGAGGGTTTCGGCATAGAGTTTTTGTTTCTGGCTACAGGTGTTTTATTGGGGTGGCATTGATACATCCTGTTATTATTCTCAATGTTTTATTTCATGTAGTGTGTAAAGTATCTGTTTCCCTGATTGTTGGGAACCAAGCTGTGGAAGCATAGTCGAATGTGGTTCTTATCGGTTTGTTATTTAGAGTCTGTGCTTGCGACTGATTTAAGTAAGTTTTTTTTTATCTTTACTGTCAGATCTTTGACGTGCATGCTAGAGGTCATGTATTACTATTATTATTATTATTATTATCGTTATTATTATTATCATTATTATTATTATTGTTATTATTATTATTATTATCATTATTACTATTATTATCATTATTATTATTATCATTATTACTATTATTATTACTACTACTATTAATATTCTTGTTATTATTATTCTATTATCATTATCATAATGTTTATTATATTATTATTTATTATTATTATTATCATTATTATTATTATTATATTATCATTACTATAACTATTATTATTATTATTATTACTATTATTATTATTATCATCATTGCTATTATTATTACTATTATTATTACTATTATTATTAATATTATTATTATTATTATTATTATTATTATTATTATTATTATTATTATTATTATTATTATTATTATTATTATTATTATTATCATCATTTTTATTATTATTATTATTATTATTCATGGTTGTCTGCAGTGAGCATTGTTGCTGATGATTTCTGGGGTGGCCTCCACACCATTATTTCTGTCATTTTTCTAGTATGTCTAAGTACGCTTTGATGTTTTTAGATGTCATTTTGTAGTTGTTGTTGTTGTTGTCGTTCCCTAGACTGTCTGTCCGAGCAGTCCCGTCTCCCCAAGGAATGCCATAGCCGAAACTGGGTTTTCCCACAAATCCTTTATAGAGCGTATGTTGTGTTGTTTGCGTGCATGATTGTGTATAATGCAGTCTTTCATTATGTGTTGTATGGTATGGGGTGAAGTGTTACATCCTGGGCAGCTGTTCACAACGCGGTCATCCAGCCTCTTCTGGTAGCTTAGAAGTGCTGGGTGGTGACCGCACCGCAGTCTGGCCAAGTGGACTTTGTCCTTTCGTGGGAGAGAGGATTCAGAAGGATGGATATCAGGGGGTCTGGCATGCAGCAGTGTGTTGTCTTTCAGTGTGTTAATGGAGCGGTGAGTGATATGATTATGAATATGTTTCCGGAGGCTGGTATTTGGTGGTTGTGGAGGAAGAGAAGAGAGTATCTGTGCGTGATAAAGGTCTTTGGGTGTTGTTTTAATGTTTCTTGGTGTGTGTGGGTGTTCTGCTATGTAGTGTAGCGGGTGTAATGTGTCTGTGGTGGCTGCGGCAAGTGTTTGTGTGCCTCTCATGTCGAGGTGGTCCTTGACTTTGAGGACTTTTGTTTCATGGTGTAAATGGTCTGTAGGTGTTGTATTTGTGCAGCCTGTAATTGTTTTTAGGGCTTTGTTTTGTATGATTTGAAGGGTGTTGTGGTGTGTCTCACTGAGATTAGGAGCCCATGCAGGACTCGCATAATTCAACACTGAGCGTATGCATTGTTTGTATATTGTTATATTAGTTTCTTTGTTTTGTCCAAATGCTGGGTTATTATCGTCAGGTCATCTGCGTAGGTGAGAGGACTATTCTGGGTCTGGTGTCAGGAGATAGCTTTTGAAGAGGTCGAATAACGTAGATGAGAATATTGTTCCTTGGGGGACTTCGTTCCTCTGCATTATCTGTCTGTTAAAAATTAACCATTCCTTGTCATTGTTGCTGATATCTATCTGGGAACTTGATCAAATACCGTGTTTATGTTCATGACCAATATATCCGTTCTGTCTGGTGGGATTCTTGTTAAATCCCTCCAGCACTTGTTTAGTGATGTTTGTAAACAGCGCACTGATGAAATGGCCTTTGAATACATGCTGATTTTGGGAATGTGGGAAGTTTAAATGTGTTTTTTCTGCTACATTTTTTCCGTCAGATTTGACAAAGTTGATAGGGGTGAGATTGGCCCCTAGAATGTAATGATTTTCCGTGGTTTGTTTGGATTTGATATGGGTATAATATGGGCTCTCCAACAAAGGATCAAAGAAACTAAGGAACAAAGAAACTAAGGAACAAAGAAGCAAGGAAACAAAGAAAATCGACAGAAATGTCATGGTAAATATATAAATATATAAAAGACGTCACGGTTAATCCCCGAAATGGTGTTGAGACGAGTGTGCTAGCCACGCGCGCACGTCCTCACGTAACTGTGGTGTGTGTTTCAGGGGCCGCATAAGGTCACGCCGAGCCGGGTCGGTGACTCTCGGCCCCAGGATAAGTTTCACAGTCACGTCATCGAGTGGCACTTTTCCTTTTATTGCGGTTGCCGCCAGCTCATCTCCGGGACACCCTTCCCCTTCAGTGTCCAGTGCCCATTTTTTTTTTTTTCTTCTTCTTCTTCTAGCTGCCCTCGGGCGATTTTGTTCCTCTCCGTGGCGGTTTCTAGGCAGCTAAGGAATTGAATGACCGCTGCATGTCGAAGAGCATTGCAGCATTGGATATTGCAGATGCCAGGAGGTTTTATTCGTCTACTCGGCACCCTCACTCCTCGGTAACAAAGGTGGTGTCCCCTTCGCAGGACAATTGGTTTCCCTTGGTAATATCAATGAAAACATTTTATAAACTTTTTCCTGTTCTCCAGTGCTCTGCGTGCATTGCTAGGAGTATGTGGGAGCGGTCGTGCGCTCGTGTGTATGTACAGTGTGTGCGGGTGGTTTGTGTATGTGGTGTGTGTTATTGTGTGCGTGTATGTGTGTGAGTGCGTACGTGTGTGCACGCGCGCGTTTGTATGTATCCATGTGTGCACGTACAAGAGTGGATATGTTTGCGTACGCGTGTTTGTGTGTATATGCGTACACTTGTGTTACGATTGCACGTGTGTGTTTGCACGCACGTATTTGTTCAAACGCGGGCGTGCACTCGTTGTGTGTGAGGTGAACAGGCGTGAGTGCATTTGCCTGCTTCTACATTTGCAAGACTGAAACTGACTCGTTTTTCCATGGTTCCGCTCGCCTTTTTACTGCTGTCAACATCCGAACTTCACTGTCAGTAAACGACAGTTTGGAAATATATTTCTCTGTTGAGTATTCAATATTTGTCTGTATGCAATACTTTTCTAATTATGATTTTTTTCTAACGAAATAGTGTTTCTGTAACTTCAATATGAGCTATGTGTATAGTTCTGATATACAATTTGCTGATGTGAGTATCCCTGGGAAATGCAAAGGCTCGTGGTACAGTAGCAGCAGCAGCACAGCCACGCTGGCCAGACAGGTCATGGCAGCGGCGCGGCGTGTAGGCGTCGAACGAAAGTGTCGTTCCCCCGGGGTAGTGTTCCCGCTACGGGATCAACGGAGATGTGATTAACATTTAGGGAAGGACGTAGGTATATATTCTCCCCATTCTAAATGAAATTGGATGGTTTGACATTTCCGAACGGATTCATGAGTCCATGTTTGCTTTTACCTTAATATAAAGTACAGGAAAAATTGGTTCGTGGGACACCGGCATGTCGGGACACTGGCCTCATAGCGTCCTGAAGCGATTATTATTTATTAGTGACTTATAGGGTCGAGTGAAATGCATTTGACTAATTGGTACTCAGCATTAATAAATAATGCTGGAGTATACCCGTGTTTGATTGTGTTTGTGGATGCCATAATGTATATATACGTACTGTATTACGAGCTCCATGTGTGTATAGGCTGTAGGCAGTGTAGGGTCTGGGGCCAGCGGCGAGCCCAAAATGCGCGGTACTAGTCATACGTCAGTCTACGAGTAAACTTGCATCGATTCTTTCGCAGAACCACAAAATGACAATGCTTTAATTTTATTCCTACTTTAATACAAGTTTTGATGAATATTTACTAATCAATTTCATCACTGTGAATATTGCGAGGTTTTGTTAAACGAGTTTGACATTGTAGTTCTTGTTTTGCTACTGTTGTTCCAGAAAGTTCTACACAGCACAGAAAGCGCGGAAGACCGGCTTGGCGGGAATGGCTGGCTACAGCTGATGCTGCTGTTGCCGACCTGCCGTGTACGTGAAGGTTGTAATAATTGTTAAGTCACACTATAAGATGGAACAACACTTTTTCTATTATAGTAAGACTCCATAGTAAGAAACTCCATCACTGCCACAGGTGGTTTGCATGATATTAATTTAACGGATTAAGACTTCTGGCAACTGATTTAGAGATAGTATTACTTCCTTCAGCCCAAGGGCGTTTATCTACTGAATGAATTCGTTAACGTTATCCAAAACAAAATTAATAAATGATCTTCACTTATGCTGGTTTTCAGTGGGTATCTTTTCCATGACGAGGCAGACAAAACAGATAATGAACAAATAAATAAATAAACAGGCCAGTAAAATGACAAATAGTGAGAATTACAACACGTTACTCAAGTGTGCACACCATGAATCGATCTGGGAATGTAGTACTCTCGTCTCTGCGGGGAATTTATTCGATTAGCTTAGGATTATGTCAATATTTTTCTACCGCTATTTTTAAAGAGATTATCTACCCAGACAGGAATACCATTAGCTTGATTGAATCATCTACCGGCTTGCAATGATAATTATAATAGTAATAGTAATAATGATAATGATAACCCATCATCCATAAGGAGTTAAGATTATAAAAGATATAAAAGGGAGACCATTGGGTATGGATGTGTGTGCGTTGGTAAGTGGAATATGGGTGCATGCTATGGCTGGCTTACGAAGGGGAAAAGGCCTTTTGGTATATATATATATATATATATATATATAATATATATATATATATATATATATATATAAACAAACATATAAATATATATATTTATATATATACATATATATATATATATATATATATATAGATATATATATATACATATATATATATACATATATATATCACCCTTCACACTACATCTCACAACCACCGCCCAAACCAGACAAACATCCACACCGAAATACATTCACACATAGATAACTAATTAATCTCTTTAAGAAAGATAAAAATCTACAACAACCTACAAATATGAGCCCCACAGAAAAAATCCTCCCGAACCAGACAAGAACAACATTAGTACACCAGCGCTCAGGATACCATTCAGCAAACAGAACCAACGCAGAATAGGCCTGGCCACAGGTTCAAACTGCCCCAGATGCAGCCACCACATGTAAGACAATACCTCACACTAACAATCCCCAGGCAACAACACAATATTCGAGACTTAGAATCCCGGCCGGAGGCTGGTGCCCGTTTCCTGGAAGCCTAGGATTCTTTTTTTTTTCTGCAAGGGACCAAGGGCAACGGATTTATTGATTGATCGATTAAATGCTGTTTTTTCATGGTTATTTCTTGAGACCGTATTTGTAGGATCAGGAAGTAGCAGCTTGCTAGAATCAGTAATGATGTCCATGTAGGGGATCTATCGGTCGCTACTTGTTACACAGTTCCGTATCGTGAGAACCACGATTGGAACCCACCTGTCAACAACCACTTCTGTCCGAATCTGTCGAGGTCTTTCGGCTATTGGAGTCTGTCGGGTATCCGAGTGTTCCTTCTGTGTTCGAAGAAATATTTCCAATGATGTCTTAAAAGAAAAATAAATAAATATGTAAATAAATAACATAAAAAACAAATCCACGCGACTGAAGGCCGCTCAATGCGGCGCAGACCCTGGAAAGTGCAATAAGGCCTTGTCTCTGAACTTTGGAAATCTCAACTGCTCGGAAAGAAAGGTTTCGAAGTCGCAATTTTCGGATAATAGGGACTTTGGGAATCTTCAATAATCTGAACGAAAAGTTCTCAACTCTAGAATATTCCGGATACCAAAAACTCTCTCTAGCGATCCAATTAATAGGAAATGTAAACCCAAAATCCCGTAAATATGGTTGACATTTTGTTAACACTTTCAGTCTGATGACATACTCTATAAATTCCCTACAGGTCAAAGCTAAAGCTGAGGGAAACAAAAGACCAACTAAGTTTAGGGATTCAGAGGGAATCCACAGGTGCCAAATGCATGATGATCATAATATTCGAATGCTATACTGAGTCCTTTTTTCAAGTACGATATGTTTCTACTGAAACCTTTACTTTGTGTGTGTGTGTGCGTGTGTGTGTGTGTGTGTGCGTGTGTGTGTGTGCGTGTGTGTGCGTGTGTGTGTGTGTGTGTATTTACCTAGTTGTATTTTACGGGAAGGGGAGGTACGCTCGTGGTTCCCGCCTTTGTATCTCTCAGTGTCTAGTTTGTTCTAACACACTATTTTTTCGTTCAGTTTGTTCCAAGTGTCCACCACTCTATGTGGAAAACTGTTTTTCTTCAGATCTCTTCAATAACTATATTTTTTTATTTTCTTTCCATGTCCTCTTGTGTTTATCTTGCCCCAGTTTAACAAGTCCTCTCTATCGAGTATTTCTGTGCCCTTCATGATTCTCTAGATGGTCAATAGGTCGCCTCTCTCTCTTCTTTGCTCCAGAGTTGGTAACTACGGTTTAGCCAGTCTCTCCTCATAAGACAAGTTGGCAAGTGCAGGGGCCATTTTTGTGGCTGCTCTCTGGATTCTTTCTATTTTCTTTATATTCTTTTTGATACTGGGTGACCACAATGTCGCCGCATATTCAAGTCTAGGCCTTATCAGTGTGACCAATATTTTTTTTTAATAATTTCTTCATCCAAATATGTAAATGCCACTTTTATTGATCTTAACAAGTGTGTGTGTGTGTGTCTGTCCCGCTTTGAAAAAATCTTTGGCCGCTTTTAAACTTCTATTTAGGTTATATTCTGTTTTATAATAGTTGTCTCCAATTCATTATCCAGCAAAGAGGCAGGCACAGTACTTCCCGAGCTCAGAGGTTTGCAGTTTCCCTCGGGGTGTCGCCTCAGTGGCGTTACGTTGTTCGGTTTGTGCCTCTCGTTTCTGAGAATTCAGAACTAACTGTACAGTACGTGTATATGCAAATGGGGCCAGGCGAAGGCAGTGCGAGAAAATGCTTTTGTCCTCATTCAAAAGACAACCTGCGAGCTTTTTTTTTTAATTTTCAGGCTCCCACTTTCCAACTGCTCCGTGCATTTTCCATTTGTATTGAAATCAGTTGGGTTACGACAACGTCCAGGTCACTTTGCTTCTTCGTGCGTATTCGAGTAGTTTTATTATTCCTGGAGTTTGCTCGTCGGAACGCCTCGCTATTTATGGTGCTATAGAAACCTATTGCCACACATGTGAACGTGCAAGTGCTTGCTCACCTATTTGCGCAACACGGGTAAGAGTATGCTTTGGTCGTCCCGTCTGGCGATTTAGTGCCAATCTCATAAACCCCAGTCACACATACCCGACTCAAGTGAGTTCGTTTGAGTAGAAACGACTTAGATTACAATATTTTATTTTTGGAATCTCCAAATATCAGATCATCATTGCGTCATATATTGAGAAGCTGAATGACGAACTAAGAGAAGTTAAACCTAAAATACGAATATTAGACACATTGTTGAATTGTCCGTAGGGGAGTATAATATACTGTGATCGAAGTCATCTTCCAGATTTTCAAATTCACAACATTTGACGAGAATCTTGAATGTGTGACGGGGGTCTTACTCTTTGCATACAGTTCTTCCACAGGCAACTTTTTCCATCTGCCTCTGTATTTACTATTACCTGGGCAAAGTCTTTCTTTGACTATCAATGTCTCTCCGTTTCTGTGATTGTACTTTGTAATCAAAACATCCCTCGTCCTTTCCGCCGACTGTTTTGTTTTTTCTTTCTTCTTTAGTTGGGATGTAAAATGTCGCACCATGTTTCAGGATGGGTCATGTGAATTGAGTAATCCATTAGCTTCACTATTTCTTCGTCCACGTGCTTGAAAACAACTTCCAGATGTACCTACTGTGCACACGCTTCTCTTGCAATTCTATTTATTTGATCCTCAGGGTCTACCTGTCTAGTTAGACTACTTCCTGATCATCTCTCATGTTCAATGGTTCATTCTCTATACACTGTGTACTCTGCATGAGCTTACTCCTATTTACATCACGTTGCATAACTTCCAGGAAATCCCATCTGCTGTTTCTGGTCCCAGACATAAAAATCTATTTAAGTTTTATTGAAGGGTTTCACAATATATTTCTCATAATTTTGGCATCAGCTACAAATATGTTTGTGTAACTATACACCTGCATGTTGAAGCCAAAATTCTTCCTTAAGACAATATATGGAAATGATAGGCACACATTTCATTGCTAAAGCCCTCAATCCCATTCACCCATTTAATTACATCACACAAGCGCAACCAGCATAACATATAGTAAAACGGCTATTCGAAAACACACAACCATCTATATCACGTCCATATAACGCCTATTGTATATGATAAGAAATCCTTATCCAGCATCAAAAGGGAGTGACAAAATTTTATGCCTTGTTATTTTATAAAAAAAGGGAGGAGGAGAACCCTGAACTATCAACAGACATTTTATTGCTAACTTTACTATACACAAAATATTACATATAATTATTTACATAGTCATTATTTTCGGACAGAAAATTAAATTTTCCCATGAAACATGAGAGATGTGAGGAACATACACTAGGGTCTTGTATTCTTGAATGAGAGTCGGACGACTCTAGTCAACTGGGCACTGGAGACAAGCGACTCCAATCACCTGAAGAGCGTCCATTGCCAGGGGCGACAAAGATCGGCTCTGTGCCTATATCAGGATAGACAAGCGACTCTAGTCACTTGTAGAGCGTCTTCTACTAGGAGCAACGAAGATAGGCTATGTACTTATATCAGAATAGACAAGCGACTCCAGTCACTTGTAGTGTCACTGCTAGGGCGACGAAGATAGCCTATGTGCCAATATCAGGAAAGACAAACGACTCCAGTCACTTGTAGAACGTCCACTGCTTGGAGCGACGAAGATAGGCCATGTACCTATATCAGGAAAGACAAGCGACTCCAGCCACTTGTAAAGTCGAATAGGAAACACGCACCCCGACACTGACGCTGGTCTTGGGAAGAGTGATACGTCCGACACCACTTAGCTCTAATTTCTTCTCGCCGAGCTTGTTCTTTACAGGCGTTTTTAAACCTTCTCTGATGACGTCACTACTACGCAGTTATGCGGAGCTCCAGACATTGCTTACACAAACAACTTCTGTAAATGTTTCGAACGTCGGAGACGTATTTTCCTGAAGGGTATTTCCTCCCTCCGCTCTCACACCTCCACACATCTACGTCTCATCATGATTTCTCCCATTTACAACCATTTATCAATTTAAGATAAAATGCAATTTTAAATTCTTAATACTTTAGCATACATTTCAATATAAAGTACACATGACATATGCAATTATTATAATACATACACCTCATGTATAATGTACATAGTACATAATACAATACAATATTCATTGGCGTATATGAAACATTCTATCATATTCACGCTAGGGCGTGACAGCCCAACACTTGTAATACACAATATATCCTTACAATAACACATATACACCCAAGACAGACTATCAAACTCAATACGCCACCGAACCCTCCCCCCCCCCATCTTATCCCCGATATCAATCACACAGAAAAATCCCTCTCAAGAAAAGTAAGAACTATACTAGAACGCTTGTATTCAGGACACTATCCAAGTCTAAGACAGTCCCAACACAAAACCAAATTTCCCTCGATGCAACCATCACGCAGAGGACACTGAACACCTCATTGTACACTGTCCCTCATTATCCCCAGTCAACAACACAATATTTCCTCCTTGAGTGGCTATTGCCGGTCGCTTGGGAGTCGTGGGTCTCCAGCAAAAAAGGCCTGGAGCAACGAATTGATTGATATAATCCTTCAGGTAAACTGATTATATATACTATCAATACGAACGATTTTAACAGTGATCCCTGCGGCACTCCGCTCGTCTCGTTTACATTGAGAACATTCCCCTGATAATAATTCTCTAATGTCAACAATCAGGAAGTTACTCATTCGATTCAGCAATTTCCCCTGGATACCTCCATTGATTTCCAGCTCCCACATAAATCTTTCGATGTACTGGTGTTCCTTCTTATCTAAGTATATATTTTCTGTGTGTGTGTATGTGCGCGCGCGCCACTAAAATGAACATTCAATGAATAGAGGGCTCGACCGCAGCGACACTATAAGACCGCAGCCATCATTTCCCTTCAGACTTTGAGGGTTGTTTCTCACAACCCCCCAACCAGTCGCCACACGGATACTCAGATAACCTAAGGTGGACATTAAAGTGTTACTCACGTGGCACGAAGTCCGTGCAAGGTATTGGTTTTGATCGACTTTTTCTTTTCTTCTTTTTGTTCTCTTTTTTTTTTTTCCTTCTTCTTTTCCTTCTCCTCCTCCTCTTCCTCCTCCTTCTCCTTCTTCTTCTTCTTCTTCATTTTTATTATTATTATTCGCCTTCCAATTCTTCTACTTGTGCTTCTCCTATTCTTTCAATAACATTGTAACTTTTCTTATGTAAATATGTATATATATATATATATATATATATATATATATATATATATATATATATATATATGCGTAAGTAACCACTAGGAAAAGTAAACAGATACAAAGAAGGAATTATACGAAAGTGCTCTGCTTCGTTAGTTTATTTTTCCTAGTGATTACTCACGCATTTGCGAACACACGTTCTTATTGTTTTTATTTCATATATATATATATACATATAATATATATATGTGTGTGTGTGTGTGTGTGTGTGTGTGTGTGTGTGTGTGTGTGTGTGTGTGTGTGTGTGTGTGTGTGTGTGTGTGTGTGTACTTCAAACCATGACCATGATTATATTTACCTTTTTCTAATTATAAATTTATCCATTGTAGAGAGATGTTCATCAGTATGTGGACATACAGACTCTCACCTGGCATAAAGACTGTAGACTTTGTTATTCTACATTGGTTGGAGGCGTTGGAGATAAATTAATCGTGGCTTCTGGTCTTCATTGTGTAGCCGCCGTGACTGGTGCTTTCCATCAATTGAGGTGACGAAGAAAATGGTGGCGATTGCCAACAATATATTTTACACTTATTATTCTAAAATGGTCTGTCTGTTTATTTACATTTATATACATTATGGAACTGAGTATGTACACTCAGTATTTACTTCAATTTTATACAAATGTGTATATATATATATATATATATATATATATATATATATATATATATATATATATATATATGAAGGGATGAAATTACGCTAGCGCCTGTCATATGGTATCGTTGTATGGCCGATTGGGATGCAGGTGGTTTGACGGCGAAGATTTCTGAGGTCAAGTCAAACTAACCGTGGGTTAGGTCAGACAATGGGTGGTCCGTAGCTACTCCCAGGACCTGACGTCATGATGCTAATGAATGTGCGTGCGCGTATGCACACTAGCATAGAATAAATAAATGACACTCAATCTATAGGCATTTCTAGCAATAAGACCTTTGACCATGAATGACCATGAAATGTCAAGGTCACACCTCTCTAGATCGTGGCTCTATCTCGAAAACGGTTGCAGATGTAGGTTTATATTTGTTTAGGTCAGACTTTTTCTTATTCGTTGGGTTATGGGCCCGCTGACGTTGGAAAACCCAAAATGAAAATAAAATAAAAACAGGTGAACTGCCGACTAGCGTTGGTATAACGATAAAAAAAAAAAAAACACTGTGAGCCCACTGCATGTACAAAACATGCAAAGGTTGGTACATAAAGTAGCTTGTGTGCTCATCAGCCTGGCCAGTGAGAAGGTATAAATGAAACAGAACTGGAAAAAATATGAAAAATAAAAATACACATATTTCCTCCGACCTGACACAGCAAGGCTCCCTAAAAGCTTTGTATATATATATTAAAATATGTGTGTATATATATATACACACACACATATATATGTATATATATATATATATATATATATATATATATGTATATATATATATATATATATATATATATATATCCATTTCTTTTCTTTTAGCCCTCCGACCTAAGGGGAAGGATCCATGATGCCCGTAACCCAATCGATAAAGAAAATCTGGTGTTGCTATTTTCAACATACAGAAAGTTACAAAGGACTCGGTATGATTTCTGCCCTATAAGAGCAATCCAGCATTAACCTGCAATATAATGTCTATTGCCCGGTGAGGTTTCTTGTGCTTGACTCCACTTGCTCAGTTTGAAATCATAGTACATACTACAAGATTGTGTGTCCAAATTCTGACTATTTCCAAATAGTCAATAATTAGAAATATTTCAGAAAATGGATCACCAATCTGTTGCTCATGAGCACCAGTTTCTTTTCTTGTATTCTGACAAGGACTCTGTTCGGTGACCACGGAACGCCACTCTTCTCGTGCCTCTCTGCTGTCCTAATCAAATCTAGCATATTTCCCAACACCCCAGAACAAGTTATCCATAAACTTAACATGTTGCCTTCCTCTTGCCTTTTCCTCTTCAATCATTCAAAGTGAACAATATTTCTGCAGCCTTCCAGCTCGCAAATTTTGTCTCAGGAATGATAGTCGTGGAGATCAGTTTGTGCCTACCATTGATTTGCTTACTTCAACTTCTCTCAACACCTATTTTTAACACGCTCTATCCACAATATTCTCATCGTTCTTCTCATAACCTACATTTCCACTTCTTTTATTCTTTCCTCGTTTGAATAGTGATTTCGTATGTGTTTCACATCCGCACATTAAAGTTGACGAAAAAGTACATTCCATTCCAGTTCATGCATATATTTGACAACACATTTATGTTTTTTGCTATAATTTTTTGCGTGCTCTTTTTCTCATAAAACATTCCATCATCTGTAGTTAATAACCAATTTATTTGAAATATTTCACTTGTGTCAGTAGTCTTTACTCTTATTTTATTTGTTCCTACTGTGTCCTTTATTATTGCTACCATAATTTCAGTCTTCTTCGCATTGTTATCCTTCCCTTTGCTGGTACAGACATCTTGGAGTTCTTTCAGAGGCTATTCCATTTTTTTCTTAGTCTCCTTTTACCATTGTATATTCAGTATACTTAGTATTATTCATTTTCAATCATCTATTTCAGTACTATCCTTTTTCTTAAATTTCATCTAATACTACCGGGCTCTATAATGTGAACACGCCTAGTGATAAAACGTATCCTTGTCTAACCCCCCTTTTGATTTTACTTTTTTTTTCTACTTCTAGTTATGGCTATTGATATCTGATTCCAGGGCAATTTTCTGATATATCTTAAATGCCTACCATAATCTCTCCTTACAATATTTCAATTCAATCTTGATGTTTTCCGGTATCAATTTTTCCCCCCAAATCTACGAAACAGCTATACATCCTTCTGTTTCTCTACTAGCCTGTCTAAAATAATTGGGAAGTCAAAAATTGCATTTTTTTTCCCTTTCCCTTTCCTGAACCCATAGGGTTCTTCTGCAATGCCAACTTTTTAAATTAATTTATTTATCTATTCATTTATCTATTATAATTACCCTTGGTATGATTTCAAGATCTGACTCATTATGTTGATGTCTGATGTTTTTTACATTCTGTTGTGTCTGGCGCCTTAGATCATCCAAAGAAAATTTATCTTCTCAGTATCTATGGAATGTATCCCATTTCATATAACTTATTTATATCTTACTTATCAATTGAACGAACTTATCGACGTCAAATATGTCCACTGCCTCCACCATCTTTCCCTCCACCCGCGTCTTTGCCTTCTACTGCCTTTTTCCAATTCTTCATCTTTCTTGTTCAAAGTTAAGCCTCCCCATAGAGTGACTGGCGGGTAAAGGACCCCAGACTGAAGGTGGAGTCAGTTGATCGAGACCCCTGTGGTCCCCTACAGAAGGATAAAAGCGTGTAGTGCACCAACACAACGTACTAATTATCCTTTTGTGACGAGGAAACTGAGAGTGTTTGTATCACATGAAATTCGTCGTTACCTTTTCGATGTTGAGGGACGGAAACGTCAGGTGATTTTAATCAGCTATGTAGTTCCCCATTCGGTAGCAAAGATGTTAACGGTGGATTTGCTTGATTAGTTGCTTCGGATACAAAATTGTTCTCCTTGTACTCGTACAAGCTTAATGTTAAGAAAGAGGATCGGTATAGATTGGAATATATACATCATGATTGACACAACATGGATGTGAGGTGACAATGAAGCTTTAAGGCTAGAGTATGGGGTTATATTCAGAACCATACGTACAAACCTCTTGGCCCTTCTTCAGTGGAGTCCACCGAAGAAGGCCCAAGAGGTCGAAACGTCTGGTACTAAATCAAATTCCATAATAGAATATATGAAATAATGAAATCCTTGTTGTTAGAACTGTGCCTCTGAGGGAGTATCGAAGCAGTGATACTTTTGAAGGACTTTATTCTGGCTAACTTTAGACAGTTTTATTCTGTTTGGAGAATGTCACGATGATAGTAATCAGGCTTGATTTTTGGAGTCGGCCTCGTAGATTCAGTCATCTCGCCTGGAGACAACAGGAGGGAATCTGCTTGTGTCGGCTGACCTTCCAATAAAAAGGATTCCTATGATACAAGTCACTCAACATATAAGTGAACAAGTAAACGAGTATATAAATGAACAAAAAGTGTGTAAGTATAAGTGAATAGATGTATGAATAAGTAAATGGAGCAGTAAGAACGCAAATAGGCAGACAGTTGAGTGATTAAAAAAAAAAAAAATCACCCGTGGCTGGGGTAAAGAAGGCGGTTTCCTGTACTAAAGAAAATTTTCTGGCTGTGGCCAGAATCAATTATACAAGACGATCCCACCCTTCACCTCGCCTACCAGTGGGAGTAATGAGATCTACTCCCCGTCCCCACCCCGATCCCAGCCTCCCCTGGATTAAATCGCCTGGCGACGGT
>NC_134777.1:28288761-28298761 GCF_046742065.1 Oratosquilla oratoria | reverse complement strand
GTGGAACATCTCTACAGTGGAACAATCGATCGAGGCGGCGCCCCGGAGATGAATAGGCAGCAGCAAGAATAATAAAAGGAAACGTACAACTCAGTACGGAAGAGTGCACCGTTGATCTCTCAGGTACGCTGGCTTATTCTCCTGATTTTATTTCGCTGAATGCCAGATGCTGCCCCTTCTGTCACACCTACGCGATTTAAGTGAGTTCGTTTGAATAAAAACGCCTTAGGTTACAATCTTTATTTTTCGAATCTTCAAATGTTAAATCACCTTTGCGTCATATAGTGAGAAGCTGAATGACGAATCAATAGAAGTTAAACCTATAATACGATTGTTAGGAACATGGGTAATTGTCCTAAGGGAAATCTAGAATTCTAAAAGCGAAGTAGTCTTCCAGCTTTTCGAATTCACAACATTTGATGAGATTCTTGTATGTGTGACCAGAGCTTTATATTACTCGTAAATTTGGAGGACGTCGCTGTAGCGTTGAAGTTGCCTCATTCGAGACTCGTTTCGTCCGTAGTAGTCATTCTCTTTTGGCTCACAGACGACTTTATTCATCCTGTAGGGGGTAGCAGGGGTCGCCATCGTAGTAATGAGGTCACCTCGCTCAGTGTGGTAGCTGACCCTCAGCCGAATGAAATCGCCTGAACTCAGTCAGTATTAAGCACATATATCAGGCGACCTTGAGCACGATGTTAAAAAGTTTTCCTCGGTTGAATGATATCGAGTGGCACCAGCCAGAGAGAGAGAGAGAGAGAGAGTAAAAAAAGTCAGTGATGCAGGTGACCTCTCGAAAAGTGTGTGCTTTAGGCGAAGGCTGTATTCGGGACTTGTGTTCCGAGATCATAATTACCACCATCAGTGCAGACTGAGCATAAAACAAAATACAAAAAGTAAACAGTAGGTATACGCCGTTCGTTCGTATACAATATTCCCTACCCTCTCTACATCATTGAAGATGCAAGGCAGGCAGGCTTTATTTGATTTATTCATTTATTTATTTTTGGGGGGAGGGGTTCGACAGATAGATTTTGTTCAGGGGTGACACCATGTGATTTTTTTTATTAATTTTTTCCTACCTGAGAGACCCGGCATGGCGTGGGATCAAGCAGAGGACAACGAGGACATACCGGCAAGTGCTTCAGCGTTTGCTCTTGCGCCACCGCGTCTCCCACTCGCCGAAGGAAGAAGGTTCTCTCGCCCACGCCGCCCGAGACTGACTGACCCTGGGCTTGTTGCGTAGGAGCCACCCGGGCATATACGAACCGGGAGACAGAATCCCTTTACCCCGGCCGGAATGGTGACGTAATTTACCTATTTGATTATGACCGGCCCCAGACGATTGGCCATAGTGAAGAGGACGACTGCTTGACCTGCACCATGCAATAACAGACGTTACGACAGTGTGGGTACATTGGTCTATGGCGACGTCTTCATCTGTGTCCATGACCGACGACAGAGGATTCCATTCGGTCTGGGAGAAACCTTTCCGTCTTTTCACAGGATCAGTCTCCACTAACCCTCAGACAGATATGACAGTCTTTATCAGTTGATCGTGCTCCTAAATTAGAAGAAAATGCCATAGTACAACACAGTGGAACGTTCTCAATCTATTCACGTGGTTTTGTATAATTTGTACATTTTCAAGTGACATTAATGACAATGAATGTCAGAATTTATATATTGGTATGATGAGATTTCATGGTAGAGAGTGAGGTTACATACGAATTTCAAGGTGATGGAACTCCGTGGGGTGACTGTGAACTTCGTTGTCGGAATTATGGCAAGGTCTCTTGATTGGAGATTTATATTTAGATATTTCTCGTTAATAAGAAGCATAAGAAGGTCCTCAAGAATTTGTAACCGTTTGGTATCTTAAGTTTGTCCAATGATTTTCGTGTTTTCTACCGGCATATCCTTTGTTAGAGTGCCGTTGTGGCATGTGATGCTGTGAGTTTTTGGGGGTACCACTTTGGAGGTGAGGAGTAATTCTACTAAGTGTTGCTGTTGTGTATCCTATATATGAAGAGGGTCGGGACACACAGTTCCCTATTTTGTACGAGTATTTACACATAAGATGATTCTTTTTTAGATCTCAGGTTTTCACGGGTGGGCTATTTTTCATACGCAGTGATGATATATATATATATTTTTTTAATGAATGACAACGTTGATGATATTTTGGGGTCTGGTGGGTTTGACAAATTTATTGACGGTTTGTTTTGATATAAGTTCATATGTATTGTATTCCGAGTACGTAAAGGCCTTGTAGAATATTTTGGTGAGTTCACCGTCTTTGTTGGTTGTCTTTGTTGGCTTAGGTTATTGTTACGCCAGGGTCTCTCCCCATACCCATAGCTAATCAGTCAAATCCCCACACCTATTTACGTCACTGCTAAAAAGCTGAATGAATTACTTACACCCTTTATCCCATCTAGAACTAGTTTGCCATCTGCCGCTGATTTTCTAGATCTGCTCGGTAACACCGATCCCAATAGTGTAATTGCCTCGCTGGATGCCGATATTCTATTTACTAATGTACCAATTTTCCGCACTATAGACTACATCCTGAAAGAGATCTACCCCGAGAACGGCGTTCCCAACCTCGATATACCAAAAAACGGTCCTCAAAGCCCTGTTGGAAATATGTATAAATGGTTATATGTATATATGGTTATAGGGTTATTATATGGATACATAGATCCTCAAGGTAAGATCTGCAAACAGATTGATGGGGGTCGCTATGGAACCCTCACTTGGATTTTTCTTTGCATTTTTTCTCACGGGGATGGTTAAAAAAGAGGCATTTAATGATTTTGGAAAGCCTTCCATTTATGCAAGATACATCGATGACATCTTTGTTAAAGTAGACAATAAAGAGAACCTGGCACATCTAAAAGAATAACTGCAAGAGATCTCTGGACTTAACTTTACTAGCCATTCTCATTCAGGAAGGTACTTCCAATTTTAAAACAAGTGTATACATAAAACCTACCAACACAGGTTTGTACCTTAACGGAATGAGTGAGTGCCCCCAACGCTATAAAGACTCCATCATCAGAAGGTCCATCATTCATCCCAGTAGTTGGAGTGCCACTCATCAATAGAGAGGAATTCAAGTCCTGGTTAATAATGGCTATCCTAAGATTCACTTGATTGACACCGGCTCGTTTCATCATGGGTCGGCGACACAGCGGTATGCCGTCCATTCGTGAGCCTCCTTCAACCTGGCGCCATTCTTTGTCAAATCGGGTTTGGCTAGCGACAGGCGGTTTTATTCAACTAAAGGGGTAATTTCCCCCTTAACTGCCGGGTGATACTTATCATTTCATTCGAGCTGCCACCATGGCATCCCATCGATACTGGAGGTCAAGCGGAGTGACATCTAATTCGTTTTATACTGACAGAGATCAGAAAGAAATCTATATTATTCTTTGCAGCCAGTGGATGATCTCGATGTGGAGGACGCACACACTATGATATGACCGGTATCAATCAGGAGAGCTGTAACAAAAATGCTCGTAAGCCCGTATTTACTGCTCTCAAACGGCACTAACTTATCGGAACTTGTTCCCGGCTATAGAACCACTGTCACAACACACAACCTAATAACATCTACCACAACGTCCACCCTCCACCTCCACAACCCGCCCTCTTTTCTCCTGTGAGTCTACGACATGCTTGGGGAGGGAGTAGGATCTCTGCCCTCCCATCAGGGAAGATAACTGTTTCCCCCATCACCGCGTGGTACTCTCTGGGATTGATTCCCACCAGGAAAGTTGATCCTGAGTGTGAGGTGGCGACGTAGTTACCAAGAGTAAAACTAATCCCTTTCAACTCAACCTATTTTTCTTTTCTTTAATTTATTTTTACGCCTGCGTTTAAACTCTCAGTTATCAACCCTACAATTCCTCGGCTTCATATCCTGTCCTGTGACGAGGGCTAGTGATGGTGGTGAAGCTTCTGGTCACGAACCACGCACAGTCGGGATGGAATAGAAGGTCGCTACACTCTGTTTATTTCACTTGGGAAAGGGGATAAAAAAAGGGTGTCAACACAGGCCATTCCACTGCCCCTCTACTGGTCTGACCCCCCCCCACACCCCCTCAAATGGACTCACCCTCAATGTGTACATATTAATAATAATAATAATAAAAAAAAAATAGACAAGTAAATCTAATTCACTCTCCCTATTCAGCTACCTCGTCCGCCCTGGACAAAACGCACCTTGACTCGATAAGGCATCGGAAGTTGCATTCCCTTCCCAATAGATGAAATAGTAACTGCTACTACCACAGTAGAATGACCGCGGAGTCTGCTGTTTGAGCTACACAATTGAAAAATATCACATATCTTACCCAGCTCCCCTGGTCCTCATCTCGATCCTTACTTAGACGAGGTCGACCCCGACCTGGATAGCTGGAAATTTCCAGTCCTCAACAACGTCACTGGACCGTACCTTGCTTCCCAGTGTGTCCTTAAAGTTACCAGACTTCGTCTCTATATAGAAAAAATCGAGAAACGTGAACCCAAACAAACGGATCCATAGTAAAATCCAACCCATCACAGCCCCATAAGGTCTTCAGCTTCACCGTGGGTTTGAATAAGACCCCACGGCTACTGCAGTACCCAGAATCAGAACTCCAGGAGGACCTTGGAGAACAAGAGATAACTTGAGTCTACGGGCCCAAACGAACAATTAACGGTATAAGGGCTCCATCCCCAACACTGACAATCTTCGACCATCTCCATCCCCAATTCCTTTACAAAGCATATCTACTAATCACTAATAAGAAGATATTGTCATTATTCACGCCGCCGCTGCAATTGCCAACGCTTGGGCCACATCAGACAGTGATGTCGTCACCCAGCAGGTATATGTGTGTACTGCTCGGACTCCGCACATGATTTCCCAGGCAACAAGCCAGCAAAGTAGGAAGACCTACGCAGCGTCCTCCTCACCCAGCATTAGAGTATATCTTTGAACACGAAGTCCTTTGCCTCCGATATTAGAAACATATCACCTTCCAGAAGGCCAGGGCCCGAGTTATATTCGTGATGGTATCATAGTGCAATCACTGGTTCTGTCTCACCCCAGAAGCCTTACCAAGCGCTGCCACGCGCACCATTTGAGGGACCATCACAACCCCCAACTCCCCGCTCTCCTCCCAATCCTAACACGCACCCAGCTCAAACTCTTACCAATTTACCTAACTCACCTCGTCCTTCCATCAAAATTACAGACTACAAACGAAAATAACCATATTTTCATCCTGAAGCACTGGAGCGTATTGTACAGTGTACAGAGAACACCACACCTCCTCCTCATCACAGAAGTGCACCGAAAGTGATTTCACCTCAAAATGAAAGGGAAAGAAGAAGAAGGAGAAGAAGAAGAAAAAGAAGAAGAAGAAGAAGAAGATGAAGAAGGAGGAGGAGAAAAAGAAGAAGAAGAAGAAGAAGAAGAAGAAGAAGAAATCCCCCACCCTTCCTACGTCTCGAGACTCGCACCTCCTCAGTTCGAGTCTAAGTTCACCAAAACCCAATACTGAACCCTCGTTTAAAATCCCAGAAACGCTTTCCACAGAAAATAAACTAAAATTCCATAACTTATCTGCATTCACTCAATATCCGTCTTCCCCAGGTCAAGGAGTGTCAAACGCCTGGCCCGCGAGGTGACAAGAGATATTTCTATTCGATTTACTATAATTGTTATACATACATACATACATATACCAAGGCTTTTTCCCCCTTCCAAGGGAGGTAGCCAAAAAGGGAAAGGCATAAAAACACTCCCACCCATTTCATCCCTAAATACACTCCACACCCCTCCCACCCTTCCTCTCATCTGAGCACCTCCTGGATGACGGGTCATCCCTGCACCCTGCCCACCGCCCTGGGTCAGAAGCAGTGTCGCAAGACACAGTACATCCACAGCAAGGCCGCTTCATTTAATCGGCGACCCCCCCTCTCCGTCCCCCTTTGCATATAAGGCGAGGACGGGGAGAAATCCCTTCGGGCTGCGTCAAAATTTACTCACACATACTACCCCACCCCCCACTTCCCCGCCCATTCCTCCTCATGCAGTCACAACATCATCCATATACAACCATTCTCCACTCACCTCTGTCTTCCGTCCTCTCCCTTCCTTCCTCAACAGACATTCCCCTCTTCCCCAAAGCCCCCTTCACCCCATCCATCCACCTCATCCTAGGACGTCCCCTCATGTTCACTCCCTCCACATCTGCCTTCCATACCTCTTTTACTAGTCTTTCTTCACTCATTCTTTCCATGTGTCCAAACCATCCTAATATTCTTTCATCAACCCTATCTCCCAAATCCTTTTTCACCCCTGTTCTCCTCCTCACCTCCTCATTTCTCCCTCTATCTAGCCTAGTAACCCCCACCATACTTCTCAGACACCTCATCTCAAACACATTCAAACTCCTTCTCTCTTCTTCTCTTATGTTCCACGTTTCTGCCCCATACAGTGCTGTTGGCACAATCACTCCTTCATACAGTCTCCTCTTCGCATCCATTCCCAAATGTCTATTCCTCATTACACTCTTTAAACCACCAAAGCATTTACTCGCTTCTCTCAATCTACATTCTACCGCCACCTTCACTCCACCTTTTCCTGCTACACTTGCACCCAAGTATCTAAAACTATCCACTTCCTCCAGTCGCTCTCCCTTAATGTTCACTTCCAGTCTACTGCCACTTTCACCCCTTGTACATCTCATCACCTTACTTTTACCCACATTTATCTTTAGCTTTCTTCTATCACATACTCTCCCAAACTCTGCCACCAGCTTCCTCAATCCCTCCTCTGACCCTGCCACAAGCGCAGTGTCGTCCGCAAACAACAGCTGGCTCACCTCCCACTTTTCTCCATTTATAAGTGAAGAAAATACTAAACTTTTAAGGTGAGACGGAATAACATTGACATTTTATTCATAAGGCAATTATTTCATTTCATAGAATAATTGAGGACAAAATAAGTTGTGAAGTTCAATCTTGTCAATATGTAGTTACCAAATCTTTGATGACGCTTTAGATCATAACCAAATGCTTAACTGACCCCGGATAGGATATGAGATTGGCACACCTGCCCTTGTCTCCTATACCTCCAAATGCCCTCGTCTCCACATGGAGCTTCAGGTTAGTCTCAAATTCTTCCCTCGTATCCAAATTCTCCCTTCCCCACGCTTTCGCCCAACACCTATACCTCTCACATCCCCAAACTAACACAAAGATGACCAATTACCTGACCTTACTTCTCGCACACCCGCCTCCCCGCAACACGCCCCAAGCTGTTTCTGACTTAAAGACTGCCCGCACAACAGACACTTCCCACAAAATCTCCCAAAATGAAGAAAAAACGTTCCTCCCTGGTCTCTCGATACACTCATGGATCCCTCTCCTAAAACATATTAAAATATCCTATCTTTGAACCTACGACCTCAAATTGGTCCTCCACCTAAGTTAGGGACCCGGTAGATGTTCCCTTTGGCGCCTCTATCAAACTCTCGTACAAAGCAAACTTGATTATGGATGCCAGGCACTCTGCCTCACACACAGACCCTCGAAGGCTAGATCCCATTCTCTCTCTTGGCCTTCGCCTCAGTACTGGTAACTTTCCGTAGTAACCTAAAGATGAATTTATATGCAGAAAGCGGACACCCTTCTCTAGATATCCATTATTTTTTTTACATCATTGGAACGTGTGTGGGTGTTTGTATATATATATATATATATATATATATATATATATGTATACATATATATATATATACATACATACAAATATATATACACATATGTATATATATACATATATATACATACATATATATATACATATATATATATATATATATATATATATATATATATATATATATATATATATATATATATATACACACACACACACGAGGGTCGTTCCAAAAGTAATGCCTCCTATTTTTTAACTCAAAAAGTTGAAGAGCTACGAAAACGAGAGTGACACCATTAAAATGAGCAACCTTTTGTGCTCCAGAGTTTATTTTTCTACGTAGTCACCACCTTTCTCAATGCACTTTTCCCAGCGATTAATGATAGCCTTGATGCCTCGGTCGTAAGAGTCAGCGCCTGCCGAGGCGGTCCAATTTTTCACGGCTGCGATTACGGCGTTGTTGTCGGGGAAACGCTGCCCACGTAATGCGTCCTTCAGAGGCCCGAACAAATGGAAGTCTGACGGTGTCATGTCGGACTATACGGTGGGTGAGACAGCCCCGTCCAGCCGAACTTTGTCACACATTCCGTGGTCTTCAAACTTGTGTGTGGCCTGGCGTTGTCGTGTTGCAAACGGAATGTTTCCCTTTTCTCTGGCCCATATCAAACTCTACACGCATTTCATTCACTGTTATCCGCCGATCAGCGCGGATGAGTTGATCGAGGCGCACTTTGTTTTCCGGGGTGGTGGCTGTGCATGGGCGTCCGGAGCGCACTTTGTCACTCACATCTCTGTCGCCACTCTGAAATCGATGAACCCATCTCCTAACTGTGCTGACATCAATTGCATCGGCTTCGTAAACGTTCACCAGGCGCCGGTGAATGTTGATTGGTTCAATTTTTTCTGCATGGAGGAATTCAATGACACATCTCTGCTTCTGACGCACGTCCATGACAGGGATTGCTTTCTTAGAGTGTCACACCATCAATATCTGCAACAGAGAGATGAAACTTTCAGGTCATGAGTGCATAAGTTCAGTCATCATAACAATGCAATTTGCAATCCCCTCGGATCCCTTCGGGCGGAATAAAAATATAGGAGGCATTACTTTTGGAACGACCCTCGTGTGTGTGTGTGTGTGTGTGTGTGTGTGTGTGTGTGTGTGTGTGTGTGTGTGTGTGTTTCGCATCAAGAGTTTCCCCCAGAACCCAATTGTCTCGTGCTCTCTTCGACCCTTCATCCGTCGAGGTTTGGACAGACGTCTGCACCATGTCCACCCCTTGTGCGTGGGAATGGCAGACCTGCTGTCCGCCCTAAGAAAACCAGGCAGCACCACCACCACCCTCCACTCTCAGTCTTTCCCTCGCCCCATGACCGCCCCGGCTCTGCCTTGGCCGTGCCATCGAAGAACCAAACACCATTTTACATCATCCGAAAGGAATTTCTTTCCCAGTTAACTTCTCCTTTCGTCATCCAAATTTATATCGATCCTCCCGCTTTGGCCAGTACGGTATGAAGCCGTATTTCCTTCAGGCACAGAATCAGGATCTCTCCCGAGTCTCAATCTTTACCGTCGTACTTTGGTTATTTCTTGCAGCCTTACGCTTTGTTTTGTGCCGAACGCTGCTATGTACACGCAACCTTACACCTTGTTTATCGTCCCCTGCCTCCTCCTCCCCATTCATAATCATCTCCGACTCATACAGTGCCCAAGCTTCTTCCATTTTACCCCTGCTATCCTTCAACAACTGGCCCCCTCTGCCACAACAAGCCCCCCTATCACATCACAACCTTCCCTCTGCCACCACAGATGTCTCATTTTTCTCCCCCATCCCACTTTACCTCTCCTCCCTTTCACCTCTTCATCCCTCCAACTCTCTGCAGTCCCTCCCTATTCTGCCTCCGTCCATCGTTCTGCCCCCTCCGCTCCCCTCCCTCTCTCCGCATCGCCGACCTGTAAATCACCATCTCCCTCCCACCCACTCCCTCCAGCTCCTCTCCCACGATTCCTCCGCATAGTATTTTTTCAGTGACCGTTCCTCCCACTATTCCCTCAATTGTTCCTTACCTGACATTGCATTCTTTATGTGTGGCATGCAAGGCCCTTTGCGTAGTGTCCCATGTCCGCTCGGCACTTTTCGTCCTCGACAGGAACAATACAAGATAAGAACACCCTGTAGCGTTTATATGACACCATTTAACTCCACGTATAAGTCGCCACATGTATGACGTCACTCCCATGTGAAATACGTCATCGCCATATGAAGAAAAGGTATCACT
>NC_134777.1:28266261-28281261 GCF_046742065.1 Oratosquilla oratoria | reverse complement strand
GTATGTGCTTGTATAGTGGGTGGGTGTGGGTGTGGGGGTCCTGCCTGTTTTTCTCCAACAATCACAACTAGTTTTGAGTTTGCTTGTGGTTTTACATTGGGTTGTATCTACTTCTAAAATGTTCCAGGAATTGATTCGTTGCAAATTACAAAGGATTATAAAGGAGGAGCATGCTGACAGGAGACCTTTTAGTCCATAACTATGTCGGATTTTTTTTTAATCCTTAAGACGTGATATTTTTTTCCCATGACTCCGTGATGCTCGCCCGTACCATACCAAGAAATCGACCTAAAAATTATTGTAAGATCACATTTTCTCATTTTTTTTTCAATGATGGGAAGTCTAATGTTTAATCTTTCTTCATAATTCTTATCTTCAAAGCTGGGAAATAATTTGGTCGCTGCTTTATGTCTTTTGTTGCTCTCGTGTACGTTTTTATTTTTCGTAGTCTATATATTTAAAAGCTACTTTCATATTTGTCAGTAGTGTATGTTTTACTCACGATTTCGCGGATTAGTTTGTCACGTGACCAAGTGTAGTTACCTTCCAGATTATTCTCGTATTTTGTCTGTAGATTACTCATTTCACTCAAAGTATTTCATTGATTTTTTGTACATTTCTAATATTTTGCATTTTAGCCCTAGAATTAATTTTCCATAATAGGCTGTATGTATATATATATATATATATATATATATATATATATATATATATATGTATATATATATATATATATATATGTATATATATATATATATATGTATATATATATATATATATATACTCCACAGTCTTCCTCATACATTATTATTCTCAAAAACATTACACGTTTCTCATATTTTGTATTTTAGCCCTAAAATAATTTTCCATAATAGGTTGCAGGCATATATATATATATATATATATATATATATATATATATATATATATATATATATATATATGTATATATATATATATATATATACATATGTATATAATATATATATATATATATAATATATACATATACATATATATATATTGTCTACAATCTTCCTCATATCCTATTATTCTCAAAAACATTACACGTTTCTTATATTTTGCATTTTAGCCCTAAAATTATTTTCCATAATAGGCTGTAGGCATATATACATATGTATATATATATATACATATATATATATTTATATATATATATATATATATATATGAATATATACATACATATACATACATATACCAAGGCTTTTTCCCCCTTACTAGGGAGGTAGCCAAAAAGGAAAAGGCACAAAATCACTCCCACCCATTCCATCCCTGAAAACACTCCACACCCCTCCACCCTCCCTCCCATCTTAGCACCTCCTAGATGACGGGTCATCCCTGCACCTTGTCCACTGCCCTGGATCAGAAGCAGTGTCGCAAGACACAGCACATCCACAGCAAGGCCGCTTCATTAAATCGGCGACCCCCCCTCTCCGTCCCCCCCATATAAAGGAGAAGACGGGGAGAAATCCCTTTGGGCTGCGTCAAAATTTTGCTCACACACACTACCTCACCCCCTATCCCCCCGTCCATTCCACCTCATGCATCACAACATCATCCATATACAACTATTCTCCATTCACCCCTGTCTTCTGTCCTCTCCCGTCCTTCCTCAACAGACATTCCCCTCTTCCCCAAAGCCCCTTTCACCCCATCCATCCATCTCATCCTAGGACGTCCCCTCATGTTCACTCCCTCCACATCTGCCTTCCATACCTCCTTTACTAGTCTTTCTTCACTCATTCTTTCCATGTGTCCAAACCATCCTAATACTCTTTCATCAACCCTATCTCCCAGCTCCCTTTCCACCCCTGTTCTCCTCCTTACCTCCTCATTTCTCACTCTATCTAGCCTAGTAACCCCCATCATACTTCTCAGACACTTCATCTCAAACACATTCAAGCTCCTTCTCTCTTCCTCTCTTATGTTCCATGTTTCTGCTCTATACAGTGCTGTTGGCACAATCACTCCTTCATACATTCTCCTCTTAGCATCCATTCCCAAATTTCTATTCCTCATTACACTTTTTAATCCACCAAGGCATTTACTCGCTTCTCTCAATCTACATTCTACCTCCACCTTCACTCCACCTTTTCCTGCCACATTTGCACCCAAGTATCTAAAACTATCCACTTCCTCCAGTTGCTCTCCCTTAATATATATTACAAAGGATTACAAAGGCGGAGCATGCCGACAGGAGACCTTTTGATCCATATCTAGGTCGGATGCGAAAAAAAAATCATAATAATAAAATAATAAATAAAAACTATGATAATGTAAATAACAAATAAAATACATAAATAAATGCATAGGTATAGTTAAATAATAAACAAACAGGTAAATAGTAAATAATAATAAATTGACATATAACTAATAATAAATAAAAATCAGACAAATGATAACAAAACAAAAACAAATAATATAAGATAAATTATCATCATTACAGCATCTTACTTAGGTATTTATCTAAATGATTCTTAAAGCTTTGAACTGAACTACATTGCACTACCTGTGCAGGAAGTTTATTCCATTCATTAACTACACGGTTGGCAAAGTTGTTTCTACCTACTTCCAAATTGAATCTATTTCCGGACAGTTTGAGACCATTGTTTCTTGTCTGATTCTCATTCAATGTAAAAATTTGGTCACTTTTGATGTTGTCAATTCCCTTTAGAATTTTAAAGACCTGTATCAAGTCACCTCTGAGTCTACGCTTTTTTAGGGAAAACAGATTCATATGTTTTAGTCGATTTTCGTATGATTTATTTTTGATATTTGGAATCAGTTTTGTGGCTCGCCGTTGTACTCTTTCCAATCTGTCAATGTCTTTAATGAGATTCGGTGACCATACGGAAACAGCATATTCCAAATGTGGACGAACTAACGATTTATATAGCTTGTTAATGAGTGATGGACTTTTGAAATCAAAAGATCGCGCAATCAGTCCTAGAATCTTATTTGCTTTCTCAGAGGCTGAAATACACTGCTTGGATGATTTGAGATCGTTACTGATAATTACGCCGAGATCTTTTTCACTATCCACTTTTGTTAACGAATTTCCAAATAACTTGTAATCGTACTTACTGTTATTTTTACCTATGTGCATTACCTTGCATTTACTTGTGTTAAATTTCATTAGCCACTTTTCAGACCATTGCTGTAATTTATCCAAATCTTCTTGAATATCTAATTGGTTTGAGTGATCATTTGCCACTCCGCACAGTTTTGTATCATCAGCAAATTTGGAAACAGTAGATTTTAGTCCATGGTCTATATCATTTATATATACTATGAATAGAAGTGGCCCAAGAACGGAACCATGAGGAACTCCACTTGCAACACTTTTCCATCCAGAAGTTTGTCCATTTAAAACAACTCTCTGTTTTCGATCATTCAACCAATTACTAGTCCAACCTAATAGGCTACCACTTATTCCATGCAAAGCTAATTTAGTAAGTAGTCTTTCGTGTGGGACGGTATCAAAAGCTTTTGCAAAGTCTAGATATACTAAATCTATATTGTTTCTTTTGTCATAATTCGAGATAACTGTGTTGTAGAATTCGAGTAAGTTAGTCACGCAAGAACGTTTCCGTCTGAAACCATGCTGGCTATCATTTATCAAACGGTTACTTTCTAAATGATGTTCGATAGCATCTCTGATGATAGTTTCCATTATTTTTCCTACGATTGAAGTCAAACTTATAGGCCTATAGTTATTTGGTTTCTTTTTGTCACCTTTTTTGAATATGGGAGTAACGTTAGCTAGCTTCCATTCTCTTGGGACATCTCCGGATATGATGGATTTCTTGAAAATAATTTCTAATGGAACAACAATCTCATTTTTCATTTCCTTTAAGATTCTTGGATGCCAACCGTCTGGCCCTGGTGTTTTATTAACTTTGAGTTTGTCTATACACCTTTTAATTGTTTCTTTTGTTATATTTACCGTACCGAGTAAGTTTACCCTAGACTTTTCACAGGTTTCAGTTTGGAATTCACCTTGAGGTGTTTCGTTTACGAATACCGAGCTAAAATAATTGTTTAAGATATTACACATTCCTTCATTTGAATATTCAAGTTGACCGTCAGCAGATAATAGTGGACCAATGTGATTCCGAACAACCTTTTTATCTCTAATGTAACTATAGAATTCTTTGGGATTCTCTTTGGATTTATCAGCGATGTTCATTTCGTATTGTCGTTTTCTTTTTCTTATTGTCTTTTTTAAATCTCTCTGTATTGATACATAACTTTCATAGTCATTAGATACACCCGAGCACTTATATTTCTTATAAGCCTGTCTCTTTTTAGCAATACTTTTTTCAGTTTCTTTGTCGAGCCACTTTGGGCGAGCCTGATTTGGGGGACGTCTGTCCCCCAAATATATATATATATATATATATATATATATATATATATTATATATATATATATATATATATATATTCTACAATCTTCCTCATATCCTATTATTCTCAAAACACTTACACGTTTCTAATATTTTGCATTTTAGCCTTAAATAAATTTTCTGTAATAAGCTCTAGACATCTATGTATATATATATATATATATATATATATATATATATATATATATATATATATATATATATATATATATATAATCTTGTTCATCTTTTATCATTCAAAAAAAAAAAAAATTACAGATGCCAGATCCGATCCCTGTTGTACTCCACTATTGAACGCCCTCCATCCTGGTATCTTATTCTTAACTGCTGTTCTCTCGTAAATGTCTTCCAGGATTTTTTTTTATTATTATTATTCAGCGAGCTTAACTTAAGGCTTCTAGTGTGCTCCATTTTTTTTTTTTTTTAACAAAAGTCGATTGTGAGGCATCCTGTCAAAGACCTTCTCTAGATCCAAGTATACCTAATCTATCCAACCCTCTTTCTCTTGTACCACACCAACTGTTCTTGAGTAAAAGCTTAGCAGGTTTGATACACGTTATCTTCCAGTTTTAAAGTCGAGCTGGATACCAGCCAATGTGTTCGTCAATTTAGTTTTTTTTACCCATCTATCTTACACGATTCTTCCACACAATTTTGCTTTCATGCTGGTCAGGGACATAGGTCCGCAGTGCAATGATATTTCTTTATTTCATCATTTATGAATCTATACCGCGTTAGCTCTTCCCCAGTTTTGAGATTCGATCTCTTTCTTCAATGAACATGCAATTAGATTATGAATATTGTCTGCCTGTTGGTCTCTTCCTTCCTCAAATGTGTGAGGGAGATCCCATCAGGCCCTGGAGCTTATCTCACGTCAAATTCTTCCAATAATTTGTGTATTTTACCTTCACATTTATTTCATACAATCCGATATTGTTGCCTACACTTCTCATCTGTACGTTTTAAATTTCAATTTTTTTTTAATTTTTTAATAATAATTTCAGCCTGGTTGACGCCTCTTGATAAACTTCTCCATCCACTGCTGACTCTGAGATCCCTTCTCTTTGTCTCAGGTTATTGTGTAAAATCCAGTAAAACAGTTTAGGTTTACCTTTGCACTTATCAATGGTACCCTTATTTAATCTTATAGCTTTCTCTCTACAGATTTTTGCGTGATAATTTCTGGCTAGTCTGTACTCTTTCATAGATATTTTGCTCCCTCTCTTCCATTTCCTCTATACCACATTCCTTTTTTCTGCTGCTGGTGGTGGTGGGGGGGTGGGGGTTCTCACATTCCTATTAAACCAGTCCTTTAAACTGCCTCTTCACACCCGAGTTGTAAAGGTTTAAAAAAAATAGTTCATTAATAATAAATTCCTCCCAATATGCTTAATGAAATCAAGACGAAGAAATATGTGTGTGTGTGTGTGTGTGTGTGTGTGTGTGTGTGTGTGTGTGTGTGTGTGTGTGTGTGTGTGTGTGTGTGTGTGTGTGTGTGTGTGTGTGTGTGTGTGTGTGTGTGTGTGTTTGTGATTCACTATCATAGACTTGGATCACGTACTGGGCCCGTGATCACAGAACTCGTGTAATCCAATCTATGGGTAATGTTATGATCTTACACAAACCATACACACATGTCCTTGCTCAAGGGAGTTGGGAAGTAACGGCTAGTAGTATTGTGAAGTTTTCACACCTTGAGCGTCGGGTTTGTTGCACCGACAGGCCTCGACGCTAACCAATACACAAGCAGGCTTCGTCAAAGCCTCTGTCTGTCTGTCTGTGAGCCCCAACAGCCCCGACGTGTGTGTGTGTGTTCGGGGGCTCTCGTGACCCAGTCACGAATGAGATCTTTTTCTTCCCACAACACGGCTTCCATCACCGCTATCAACTCTCTCTCTCTCTCTCTCTCTCTCTCTCTCTCTCTCTCTCTCTCTCTCTCTCTCTCTCTCTCTCTCTCTCTCTCTCTCTCTCTCTCTCTCTCTCTCTCTCTCTCTCTCTTTCTATCTCTCTCTCTCTCTCTCTTCATGATTCTATTGTTCTATATCGCTAGGCCTCTCTCTCTCTCTCTCTCTCTCTCTATCTTGCTCTACATCTCTCTGCCTTCTCTGTCTCTCTCTTTCTCTTCACCTCTCTCTTGATTTCTCTTTCTCTTGCTCTCCTTTTCTGGGTCCCATCTCCTACTTTCCAATCTATCATACCGTGTGAATCATCATTGTCTTGGATCACGTGTTGGACACGTGATCGACAGCTATTTCCCTCCCGGAAGAGAGATTAGAGTTCATATGACCAATCTATGGGTCTGTGACCATACACGCACACACACACACACCCAACTCCCCGCCCACGAGAGTTGGAGTAACGACCCACAGCGCAGCGATACTGAAAATATTTCAGCCCTGTGTGTGTGTGTGTGTGTGTGTGTGTGTGTGTGTGTGTGTGTGTGTGTGTGTGTGTGTGTGTGTGTGTGTGTGTGTGTGTGTGTGTGTGTGTGTGTGTGTGTGTGTGTGTGTGTGTGTGTGTGTGTGTGTGTGTGTGTGTGTGTGTGTGTGTGTGTATGTGTGTGTGCTACTTGAGCGTGCGGTCTACCTGCACTTTTAACTTATCCTAACCTAACCTATCATAATATAACCCAACCTAACCAAACATAACCTAACCTAACTTAACGTAGCCTAACCTAACCCAAACTAACCCAACCTAACCAAACCAAATCAAATTTAATCTAATCTAACCCAACTCAACCTAACCTAACTCATCGTAACCTAAACTAATCTAATCTAACCTTAAGTTAGCTTAGCCCAACCCAAGCCAACCGAACCGAACCTAACCCAATACTGACTGGTCAGGAGTACTCAGGTAGAAATTATACCAAAAGAGGTTATTTCACAGGGTAGGGAGAGGACGGAAGACAGAGGTGAGTGGAGAATGGTTGTGTATGGATGATGTTGTGATTGCATGAGGAGGAATGGGCAGGGGGTGGGGGGTGAGGTAGTATGTGTGAGCAAATTTTGACGTAGCCCGAAGGGATTTCTCCCCGTCCTCTCCTTATATGCAAGGGGGGACGGAGAGGGGGGGTCGCCGATTGAATGAAGCGGCCTTGCTGTGGATGTGCTGTGTCTTGCGACACTGCTTCTGACCCAGGGCGGTGGGCAAGGTGCACAGATGACCCGTCATCCAGGAGGTGCTCAGATGAGAGGGAGGGTGGAGGGGTGTGGAGTGTATTTAGGGATGAAATGGGTGGGAGTGTTTTTATGCCTTTCCCTTTTTGGCTACCTCCCTTGAAAGGGGGAAAAAGCCTTGGTATATGTATGTATGTATGTATATATATATATATATATATATATATATATATATATATATATATATATATATATATATATATACTGTATATATATATAGATAGATACATACATACATACATACATACATACATACATATATATATATATATATACATATATATATGTATATATATATATATATATATATATATATATATATATATATATATATATATATATATTGCATCCTGCACGCCATGCACAAGGGTGATATTTACCCTTCTCCCACGCGAAGACCTACCGGCTGGACTTCGCTCAGGCCTACTACGTAAGTACGGCGGGGACAGGCGGGCCACGCCTTGGGTGTTGAGGTGGGCTCGGGAGGGCGGGGGTGGGGGAGGCACTGCGGCTCCCCGGCTGTGCCTGAAGGTCCTCCAAGGTGAGTAAAGCCTAAACAAGCCCTCAGCGACATCTCAATGTGGAGAGGCCGTCGCCAACGGGAAAGGGACCTTAAGGGAAGCTCAATGAAATTAGATTGAAGCTAAAGAAATGTCAGGGTAGAGTTGGATGCAAGTCGTCGCACTGGAGTTGGGGAGGGTGGTGGGTAGTGAGTGGTGGGATAGATGGTAAGGCTCTAATGCTGTGGTCAATTGTGAAGATACCGTCGAGACAGGCGCCAGATTGTTTCATTACATTAATTTCGGGATATATTAGACCTTTGTCGAAACATACCATGAGGCGTTCGCCACATCAAATTCTATATACTGTAGTGCGCCTTCGCTGACCCAAAATGATTGGGGGGGGGGGCGAGAAGAAGGGAGTGGGTAGAAAAGTCCATAAACACACACACGCGCACACACACACACACACACACACACACACACACACACACACACACACACACACACACACACACACACACACACACACACACACACACACACACACACACACACACACACACTTGGTTTAGTGGTTAGCATAACGGACTAACACGCTAGAGAAACCGAGTTTGCGCCACGTTCACAGCGTAAAAGCTTTTGCTGACACCACAAACCGTTCCTGTCGTCCTTGAACAAGGGGATGGCTGTGTGTAAGGTCAAAATATTACTCGTAGATCGGACACTGAAACTCTGAGTAAGAGTAATAACTGTTGACCTCCCTTTGGCACGTTGTCTAAGGCCATATTGGTGAATCACAGCCTTTTTCATATTAACCTTTTACAGCTCAAGGGTAGAAAAAAAACAGGCAAAGAAAACTATGGAAGGGCACCAGCGGAAAGAAGATACAGGGTCAAACAGCAAAGTCCCGAAGAAGGAAAAAATGAAAATCGCACTCAGGACAACATAAAGATGGGATAAAGTGACATCGAGTGTGAAAGAAGCCCAGAATCATAAAGGATTTTAAAAAGGAATGTGATGGCGACAATGAAACAAGAAATGTCATTATACATACATACATACATACATATATATATATATATATATATATATATATATATACATATATATAAATCTATCAGCCTTCAAATAACTACACAGTACAGTCGGTAACAAGCGCACATGGTCACACACAGGTCAATCTTACAAAGGAATGATGTTACCCTAACCATTCATAAGCGTCTAAGCAATCAATAGTTAGGTTTCAAACTATAAAAAAGGAAATTGGCTGCAGTAACTACAAATCTTCCTACAGAATTCGTTCAAGTAAATACTCACACATATATACTTACCATAACAAACACGCACGTAATGACCAGTCTTTGGCCCCCGTAGGTGGCTTCAATGTGGTGCGGGTGTGGGTTGAGCACTGACAAAGGCTTTCGTGGGGGGTGGGGGGTGCACTGGGGTCAGGGCGAGGAAATACCTTCGAATGCCGAGGAGGGGCGTCGCTCCTTTGCAAATAAGGAATCGAGCGTTCGACGGCGCTCTGCGTGAAGAAAATATTGGGAGAGTCTCACCTACACCACCCCACTGCCTCCACCAGCGAACACTCCTGCAGCTATCGACAGCTGCAATGCAGGACCAAACTCTATATCTCTGTGATAAATTTCACAAAATTAAATCTGGTGCCTACAACAGGCGAATTGGTTAGGAATGGCTGCCGGGTTAAAAGTGGTGTTAGACCTAGTTCGTCAGAGGTAGGGGACATACATAGATAGGGAGGGTTACAAATTAGAGGCAGGTTGCAACTATCAAGATGCACATTTTCATCTCGGGAGATTACTTTATGTATTCCGTCTCGACTAATATCAAACATCTTTTCAGACGTCAGTGGTTGGGGGAGTAGCTGTAGGTCTTAATGAATTTAAGGTCTATTTTCTCATTTTCTATTTCGATAAATTGACCCCTTCGGTGCAACGATGACCCTCCTTCCGGCAAGTGAAACTGTCTGTAGTTAGTAAGAACAAAATCTTCTACGTTCGTCTCACCGTGCCGGAGTTCATCAATAGTTTTAACTTCTTCACTGCGACAAAGACCCCGCACTCACTCACCTCAGCCCCAGCAGTCCCAGAGCAGAGGGCAGGGCAAAGCTGACGGCCGCTGCTTGAAATATGTTCCTATCCTAACCTAACTACAAAACCAAGTCTCCCCATCGATCGATGAACACCATTGCACAACCTTCGACGAAGATAACCATTTCGCGGACTAGCGTGCCAGCAGTATTAACCCTGCCATCGTTATACAGTAGATTCTTCTAATTCGAGAGGGGTGCTTCCTATCACCTCCTCCCTCAAGAATAAAAATATATAGATTAACCCTTTGGTTCAGCATATTTTCTTGTTTTTCTTTTTCATGTCCTTCGAGGGTGGAAGGATGACAAACCTCCTGCGACAACAGACTCATGGTCGTTCATGTGAAGGGTGCAATTATCATAGGATAATATTTTTCAGGAAGAGCTTCACCAGTTCCACCCACTGCGGCAGACATCCTCTCCCAGTCTTACCCGTGAAATGTTGATGCGAACTGTGACATGACAGGCATTTGTAATGCAGTGCATATTTATAGACTGTCGCATGAAAGGAGCGTTGCAGGGATGATGGTAGCCTGGTAGTGCGAGTCAGGATAAAACGATTGGGTGCCCTTTTCGGTTGGGAAGGGGTTAGTAAGCATCCAAACATCTCTGTCTACTTCTCCAGCTCTTGCCGAAAACGCTTCACCCCCGAATGTTTACCTCTTTTGCAACCAGAGTGATTCTTTTCATCTCAATCGGATCACGTCTGTACTTGAATCTCTTCGCCGTGCAGTTGGCGCCCTGTGATACGGCAACAGAAGATGTCTGACGACTGAAGTAGGAATTCTGTTGTGTCGACTTCTTCCTTTCACACATGGAAAACGTTGGACCATTCCTCGGGTAATCGGCTTCATCTCTTTCCGTTCTGCCTCGGAGCTTATGTCTCCATCTGAGCTCCCGGTGGGAGCAGCCAGAGCATTAAGACCAATATATAATTGGCTGCAACATCAGATCTTCTAAGTCTTAGTGACGAAATGGGGAGCAACCGGGCACGTGAAGGGATTTTTTTTTTCTTTTCTTGACAATTATGCCAGCGTCCTCTCTACCGTAAAAGAAACTCAAATTATTTCCTGTAGAAGAAAAATAGCACTTGTATTTGTTCTTTTACCATAGCAAGAGTGCGCATGTACAGAATTTTATCCATTCTTCTAGTTGTATATGTAGTTATGCTATATACTTTAGGGTGTTAATTTTATTGTAATAGTCCAATCTAATTTTTAGTGTTGACGAATGTAGTTGCTGTTTGCATTTCTTCATACAAGGACAGTATACTGTATAAATATATCCTTCAGTCACCGGTTGTGTTCACTCAGGGCAGCTTAGATAGACAAGTCATGAGCTGCACTCATGCACGTGGTTAAAAACAATAAATCAGGCTCGGATGCAGAAAGAACAAGCAGAAAAAAGTGTGTGTGTGTGTGTGCGTGCGTGCGTGCGTGTGTGTGTGTGTGTGTGTGTGTGTGTGTGTGTGTGTGTGTGTGTGTGTGTGTGTGTGTAAGACTACCCTCCCCCTCGCTTCCTCACATCTTTGCGCCGTATAGAAAACTGATATCATAAATCCTGCCCGCCTGCACACCTTCGTCTGATTGGCTGGTTGGCCAGTGTCCGCTCAAAATAATAAGCATGGCAGACTATTTTGGAGGGACGGAGACTACGCATCAAGGCCGCCCAGTTCATGATTGTCGGTGGCCTATGCACTTTAGAATAATTTTTCATCTATCCCTGGCTTGTGAGTGTACATGTTCTTCATTATCAAGTCTCAAAAGAATATGCGTATTGTCTTTACCGTGTGTGTGTGTGTGTGTGTGTGTGTGTGTGTGTGTGTGTGTGTGTGTGTGTGTGTGTGTGTGTGTGATTCACCACAGTCTCGAATCGCGTGATGAATTCATGACCGACAACTGTTACCTTCACGGAATAAAGCTTCATAGCTCGATGGCACGATCGATGGGTCATGCTGTGACTTTACACACGCGTACACACACACACACACACACACACACACACACACACACACACACACACACACACACACACACACACACACACACACACACACACACACACACACAGTGGTACCGCTCTCGACCGCCGATTCAGCAACCCGATTTCAAGTCCCGGCCAGGGCTGAAATTTTCAGCATCGCTTCACTGCGAACCATCACTCCATCTCTGTTAGGCAAGGGATTGAGCGTGTTATAAAGTCAATGCATTATCCATACACCAGACTATATATGAACTCTGTCCTCTTATGCGGGAGGGAAATAGCTGTCATTACTAGTCCAGCATGTGATCCAAGACCATGATGAATCACACACACGCGCGCACATCCCTGTGCTCAAGGGAGACAATGACGGCTTGCGATATTGTGTTTTCCAAGGCCTGAACGAGGCTCGAACTTAGTTCCAGCAGATCAATAGACCCAGACGCTAACCACAACTCCAGCACAATGCGCGCACGCTCGTGTGTGTGTGTGCATTTACCTATTTCTACCTAATTGTAACATACACTGAGAGAGCTAGGCTTGTGTAATCCTGTCTCGTTTTCTTCATCAGTCAAGTCGTTTTAGAGTTCAGATTGGACTATGTATTTTTAAGATACTCCATGAGCTGACGCAGCTGTGGAGAACAATGTATTTCTCGTTATCCTTCAAGAAATTAACTGAATAATCCGCCACCCCCCCATCCAAATACACACAGTGAGCGAGAAAGGTCCTAAATGCTTCACCATCGCTCTGCGCCGTCACTCAAGTCATAATAACGTTTTTAACCATCGGTTTACGGTTTGGGAGCATTAATGGTTAGGTTTAATTAATGTTAGGTTAATTAATGTTAGGTTAGGTTAATATCACCATTAATGCTCCCGAAACGTAAATTGAGTAATGAAAAAAAAAACTTTACCATGACTTGAGTGACGCCGCAGAGCGATGGCGGAGCACTTCAGACCTTCATCCCTATATGTATGTGTGGTGGTGGTGTGGGGCGGGGGGAGTGTGGATTCTACAGTTGATACAATGTTTTCTTTTTCAGTGCGTTCCCATGACCTCGTGATTCCATCCCGTCCAAAAACAAAAGATCGTCTCTGACACTTTTATCCGTTTATTTTAATGATGGCAGGCATACACAACTCAATTACACCTTCCCTTCATGCACCATATTAACTGCTCTCGAAAAAAAAAAAAAATACCAGGTTGGTTAGCCATGACTTTCCTTTTCCGAATAAGAACCAAAAATTTCTTCTCCGAAATATTCATCAGCCCTTTAGAACTTTTGACTACCGGTCGTTCAACGGATCTTCTCTGTTTCCTCTTTTGAATATCGGCACCGCTTTGGCAAATTTCCACTTTAGAATCACCTCCCCCTCTTCCAGTGAGTATACAATTAGTTAGTGTATTGTACTTTCCTACCATTTTTTTCGCTGCACTCTTTCAGTACTCAATTTGAAATCCCATCTAGTCCTGAGCCCTTTCTCATTTTCAGGTTCTCGAAAAGTTCAATCACTTTACGTACTTCCCCTTTTATGTTGTTTGAGGGATCTTACTTTACTTTGCCCGTCTCTTCCTCAAAATGCTCTTTCTTGGTGAATACAGACTGGACTTTTATATCCGTTACTTCAGTTTGCTGTCTCATATGCTGCCCCTTCAACTTTCAATTTGGACATTCCCTCTCTGTACTTTGGCTTGCCATTCACACGTACAAACTTGTACTCACGCGTCTACACCGTCTTTCCAAACTGACATAGTGAAGTAGTTTTTCATTTCGAACAAAGAGGAGTCAAGACCTATCGGAGTAGATTCCACCTAAGCTTTGAAGATTCAACATCATTAAATGATTTGCTTCTTGGGTTTGTCTTAATTCTCATGAGTCAAATGAAGACTTTCGGATCCTCTCCCTGAGACGCAAGGAACTGTCGCTGTAACGGAATTTTGAATGTCTAAAAGATACGCGCGAAAGTGGGGTAGAATGTGCAGATATCCACTGGTGTGATGATTTGTGTTCATTTAATTGGTCTAAAAAGAATGAGGACTAGTAGTTTAGCCTTACGAAGAATCCCAGACTGATATTTTGATTTCCAAGAATTCTCATAAACTTGGAGAGGTGGTCTGTGGCTGCAGCAAAAGAGGGGGCGGGGAAGAGCTGGTGGGATGGAGTTTCGGAGGAGCTTGATATTATAACGATAACTACAGTGCTACAATGTATAGTATAGTGGTTTGGTCATTACTGACAACCTTCTTCACCTACAGCATAAAATCCCCTTAAGTCAGGAAAAAAAAATTGATACAGGAATGGAGAGTCTTACCCTTTACCTTCCGAAGGGGTGCGCTATGCATTAGCAAATGGCCCCTTGAGAGCGCGCGCGCGCGTTTGTATTTACCTAACTGTAGTACATAGGAAAGGAACAACGCTCGTTGCGTCCTGTCTCCTAGTCTATTTCTTTTATCGTACCTAGCCTTAAATTCATGTACAGTTCCAACTTAATCCATGTCCTTGATTCCCAAATATCGTACTTAGATTTGAACTTGTGTATTGTTTGAGCTTGGGTTATGTTACTTCCTAAATCCCAAGTATTTATGCATCTATATGGAAAATTGTATTTCTTCACATCCTTTAGACATATGGTCTTTCTTAATTTGCTGCCATATTTTATTAGATCTCTTCTGCCAATGCAATCTACCCCCTTTTAGACATGAATACTGTAATTATATCACCCTTTTCTCTTCGATCTTTCAAAGTTGGCAGACCCAGTGCTTTTGGTCTTTCTTCATATGGTTTATCTGCAA
>NC_134777.1:28161261-28263761 GCF_046742065.1 Oratosquilla oratoria | reverse complement strand
AAAAGGTAAATAAGAAATTAGTAGATGTTGCATAAATGCTTACTTGGTCGAAAACTCGTGGTTGAATGGTGCTATCCCAGTAATTACTGTAGAGATATTTGTTCAACAGGCAGGCATCTGTCAACATAAGCTAAGTCATAAACTCAGATTGGTGAGAAGAATCACGACAGAAAACATACTCTATGTATATGTTGCCTATCTGACAACGTAAGATTTAGTAGTACCTATAATTTACCTTTCTTATTATTTCTCCTGAAATTCACAAGTCAGATTTCGTAGCATCACTACTGACATTTGTAGTCTATTACGTAAAAAGTTGTCCACATGCGAAAAGTGAATTATTGTAATAAAGCAAAGACACACCGTCGAGAAGGCATCACACAACCGTGCCGTGTACGAAGACGTCTATGAAGGCGGGAAATGCCAGAACAAATCATATGGAACCTGTCGTTTAAACCACTTTCCAATTTTGGAGATGATCCTCGATCTTGTGTCTTTATTTGGGGAAGGAGGGAAAGTGGCCGTCTAAAGAATATTTTTGCAGATTTCATGTGACCTTACATTTTGTCAAAAATAATAAATTCTTATTGAAAAACTGCCCAGACGGATGAAATATATAACTATAGGTATTGGAAAATATATCAGTCAACAAAAATAGTAAAGGTGTGTAGACACATAGTATGATGTAATTTCATTACTGTGTTAAAAAAAGAAATAAAGTTAAAAAGAAAGATGCTGTGCGACTACGATCTCCAACCCCTACGGGGCCTCCTTCCACGTACTGTTCAAACGCAGCGCTCCACCCCCTTTAGTCAAATTAAAGCTTATAATTACTCAATAGTACGGTATAATTAATTTTTATTATACACTTACACAAAATTCTACTAAAAATCCAAATATATCAATATAGTTTGATGAAACTATTAACAAAATATATTTTCATCGTATGTGAGAACTGCGTATGATACGTTGGGCTCTCGGCTGAATCGTAACGGTCTTGGGGACCTACCCTAGCTGGTAGCTCTCAGACTCGAGCGGGATTGAGACAGGAAAACACATACCTAGTGAAGATGAGAGAAATCGTCCACCTCCAGACTGGCCAGTGCGGCAACCAGATTGGAACCAAGGTAAAGAATATTTTACGATCTTCAATAAGTGGGAAAAAGGCGGAATAGTGTATATATTTTCTTTGGTTTGTGATTGTACCGGCTCGACACCACCCAGTTTGAATTCGTGACTGACGTAATGGCGGGCAATCGTCTTTGTTAGCTTCATATCAGCCGGTGCTCCGAATGGTTTCGGATTTCTTTTACTTTGTGTATTTTTTATAAAGTATTTTTTATATATAATATCGTGATTTGTGATATATCGCCTGTCGCCATATCAGACTTGTGTAATGAAGGCGCGACTGGACGTGGAGGGGTGGGGTTCAAACTGCCGTGTCGGTAAGTCGGACCGGTTACTTAGAGTTGCAATAGAAAGTAGTTTGTAATTTGCTTTAAAAATTGTGAAGTACTTTCTAGAATGTTTAATTTGGACAAGATGGTTGAAATGGGAGCAGGGAGATTGTGCTAGTTTGCCATAGGTAATGTGACAAAATGTCATGTTTCGAACGGGAGTGATGTGCGTCTATCTAATCGAAAACTGGACTTCTAAACTGTGTTGCTCACTAGTGTAGAATAGTCGAAGTGACTGTGAAAACTTACATACTGTCGGGAAATTTAGGCGCCTTAGGGCAGCCGGTGTGTCGAGCTACCTATTACCCGCTCTTGCAACCCCCATACTTGTCGTTCAGGGTTGAAATACCCACACCCGAAAGTAGGTTTGTCAGCGGTTTTGAGAGTGCAGTCTTAGCCGAACTTTATTCTCGTTACTCGTAGCAGATAGGTTCTTTGCAAGTACAATCGAATGTTCAACAGGCTGTACACAAATTGAACCACACGATGTTCCGTGAAACATCTGGATTTTATAATTTGTAATATATTGTATTTTAGATATCTTAAGTTCAGACAAGAATTTTAGTGTATTTTGTATTGTCACTTTAAAGTCTTGACATCAAATGTCGGTTATAAACTAGTACTGTACTGTAATCGGGTGTGGAGTAGGTATATTTGTTAGTATGACAATGGAAAAAGTTGAATTTTGGAGTTTTAAGAAACTGCTCGTTGGAATAACTCCCAATTCTTAAGGAGCCATGCCTGCTTGTATGAGATTTTAGACGTCATCTTGATGTGCATTGTAGGATAGTGTGATGGCCTGCATGTTTCGAAGTGGTGCAAAGGTTTTAAACAAGTTAAGTCTGTGCAACATCGGTTAATAATTGGAAGACTAAGAATGAAAAACATTGGTGATTGACCTTAACATAGTTCACATTAGCTTTGTGACCACTGCCTGACCCACCCAACACAAAAGAACTGTAAATTGTCTTCAGTCTGTCTCGATACCATGTACCAATGTAATTGACTACAGAAGGTAATGCAGTGTTGGATCTAGTGGATAAAAGTGGAAAGTATAGTTTTGCAATTAGGCAAGAATTGCCTGTTAGCATTAATTGTCCACATTTTTTTAGTTCTGCCCTCCAAGCTATATGTGCACTTACTAGCAAAGATGAATTGACTTTTTAGGTAACATGTGCAGAGTTGGTCTAAATTTTAGTTGTCTTTTTGGCCTTCAATGTGTGTAACTGCAAGTAATTGGTTTTTTGAAAGTGCCAATTGACAGTGGTTGTGTACCAACATGCATTGTCTTCATGAACAGTCAAGTGAACATGTACAGAACATTGTGTCTAAAGGGGCTTACTGCCCACTTCCTAGGATAAGTGTCACACATTCATACAGCAGTGATGCCAAACAGAAATGAAAAATTCTTGCTTTCGTTTGCAGTTCTGGGAGATCATCAGTGATGAACATGGCATCCAGCCAACGGGAGAATACACAGCTGGTGTGGAGAAGGAACTCATGGACCTGCAGTTGGAGCGAATTAACGTTTACTACAATGAGGGAAATCAGGGGAAATATGTGCCCCGTGCCATATTGGTAGATCTGGAGCCTGGCACTATGGACAGTGTCAGGGCTGGCCCCCATGGACAGTTGTTCAAACCTGACAGCTTTGTCTTTGGTATGTATTTCAGTTAACTAAATTATACTGATGCTGTGGTATTTTTCAATTTGACAAAGGATATATTTATTGTAAATCTGTTTCCATCCATAGGTCAAAGTGGTGCTGGACTAAATTATACTGATGCTGTGGTATTTTTCAATTTGACATAGGATATATTTATTGTAAATCTTTGTTTCCATCCATAGGTCAAAGTGGTGCTGGTAACAACTGGGCCAAGGGACACTACACTGAAGGTGCTGAATTGGTAGATTCCGTACTTGATGTAGTGAGGAAAGAGGCTGAAAAGTGCGACTGTCTGCAAGGTTTCCAGCTTACACACTCCCTGGGTGGTGGCACTGGATCTGGCATGGGTACACTGTTGGTATCAAAAATCCGTGAGGAATTCCCAGACCGTATCATGAATACCTTCTCCGTTGTTCCTTCTCCAAAGGTACGTAGATCACTTGGATAATTTAATTTGGTGAAAGTATCTTAGATGTTGCAAGTTAGACATTGATTTGCCACATTGAATATATTATGAATAAATGTTAATAGTCCCATATTACCTACCAGAGTTCCAAAAACACGAATTAGACTGATGGTAACCTTGTACTTCCACAGGTGTCCGATACAGTTGTAGAACCCTACAATGCAACCCTCTCTATCCATCAATTAGTCGAAAATACAGACGAAACTTATTGTATCGATAATGAAGCCCTTTACGATATTTGCTTTAGAACTCTTAAGCTTCAGAATCCCACTTACGGCGATTTAAACCATCTCGTATCTCTTACTATGTCTGGTGTTACTACCTGTCTTCGGTTCCCCGGTCAGCTTAATGCTGATCTTAGAAAGCTTGCTGTTAATATGGTCCCCTTCCCTCGTCTTCACTTCTTCATGCCTGGCTTTGCACCTCTTACTGCACGTGGTTCTCAGCAGTATCGTGCACTGACTGTCCCAGAGCTTACTCAGCAAATGTTTGATGCCAAGAACATGATGGCAGCATGCGATCCTCGTCATGGTCGCTATCTCACTGTTGCCGCCATCTTCAGAGGACGCATGTCAATGAAGGAAGTTGATGAACAAATGTACAACATTCAAAACAAGAACTCTTCCTTCTTCGTGGAATGGATCCCCAACAACGTTAAGACTGCTGTCTGTGACATTCCACCTCGTGGCCTTAAGATGGCATCCACCTTCATTGGTAATTCTACTGCCATCCAAGAATTGTTCAAGCGGGTGAGTGAGCAGTTCACTGCCATGTTCCGCAGGAAAGCTTTCTTGCATTGGTATACTGGTGAGGGTATGGACGAAATGGAATTCACAGAAGCAGAATCCAACATGAATGACTTGGTTTCTGAATACCAGCAATATCAGGAAGCATCAGTTGATGATGATCAAGACTTCGACGAGGAGGGTGAGCTCGAACAAGACTACAGCTAAACTGTAGTGTAAAACCAAAGGACTTAAATTATCCTGTGTTCTCTTCATTCCCAGTTGATGCAACTGCTCTGTAATAGACTAGTTTTATTTGCAGAGTGAATAATTCCACTTGTTCTTTTGTCTATTTTTTCAAATTATATTAAGTTTATACATGTTGGTTTTCTTGACCTACACCTAATGTAAGTTTCATGTGCATTGCTGTTAGTGCTAGTTAAGGTGAAGTTTAATGTAAATATTTTTTGAAAGTAGCTTTACTCCCCAAAAGTTGATAATTACAAGTAGGTATTTGAACTAGTCAAGTTGTACTGAGTGGTGCAGTAATGGAAAGTTGTATTGCAATGGCCTATTGTGCAAATCTACTTGATGGTGAACACTAACAATACAAAACTCCAGTTTGAATGTGGTAATGCCATGGTTGTTACCAGAGCATTCAAACTTGCACGCAGTTAAGTTAAATTTTGTTTTGAATCGTTTCAGTTGTGTAGAAGTAGGGTATGTAGACAGGGCGATGCAGCAGTGACTGCTGGTATGAAAATTTCAAAATGTTGGCAGGAATTCCCAGACGGACGAATCTGCTGTGATACGTATAACTTTGTGGGATTCGTACAAGAAGATTCCCATAGTCTGGCTAGTGTTGATAAAAGAACTTAATGTTATATCAGCTGGAAAGATGTCCCGTCAGGTTATCATTGCCGATGGTACCTGCAAGGTACGGAACTGCTGTACCTTTTCCTTGGATGTTAATGGAAGTGCAGTTGAGCAACTGTAACATCGGGGAATGACAATTTTGAAAGGATGGAGAGAAAGTTAAAGGTACAGATGGAATGATTGCAATTGAAAAGTCGGCGGTAAGGGGAAGATGGGCAGACTTTGAGACGTGCAAAATGTGGATAGGGCTGTTCAGTATGTATAAGAGGGGATTGGAGATGGTTAAAGAGAATGGAGAAGAGTAGATAAGCCAGTAGTTTGCTGACGACACTGCGCTAATGGCAGGATCAGATGTGATATTAAGTGATGGCGCTTAGGGAAGGTGTGAGAGAAGAAAGTTGAAGGTAAATGTGAGTAAGAATAAGGTGATATGTACAAGGGGAGGAGAGGGTGGCAGCAATTTGGTAGTATTAGAGGCGAGACGGGAAAGTGGATTACTTTCGATACTTCGGGCTAGCATGCGACAGGAAAGGCTGGCGAGTGGAGATAGATAAGCAAGTGACTTGGGGAATAATAAAGTGTAATGAGAAAAACTAAGTTTGAGCGTACGAGATGAAATATCCGAAGTAAGGTAGGGGTTACAAGATCGGATAGATTGAGGAACGAGATGAAAAGGGAGATAGGGTTGATGAAATAGTATTGGGATGGTGTGGACACAGAATGAGCGAAGAATTATTAGTAAAGTATGGAAACGGGTGGATGGAGTGAACAGAGACCAAGCATGAGGTGGATGGATGGGGTGAAAGGGACGTTGAGCAAGAGTGGGCCCTCTGTTGAAGAAGGCAGAAGATAGGGGTGAGTGGAGAATTGCTGTGCATGGATGATAGTGATGCATGGGAGGGAGTGGGGGATAAAGGGTTTAAGAGTGGTTATGCGTGAATAATATTTTGACGCAGCCCGAAGGCATTTCTTCTCGTCTTCAATGTTACTGTACAAGGGGTGGGGGTCGCCGATTAAATAAAGCGGACTTGCCGTGTCTTCCTGCATTGCTTCTGACCCAGGGCGATATGCAAGTTGTAGGGATGATGCCTCATCCAGGAGGAGCCAAGATGACAGGGAGGGCGAATGGAAATAGGCCTTTAGACTTCAACTCTTGTAAGGGTGGGGGAGGCCCTTGGTTTGTATGTACTACAACAGGCATCTATGCCAAAGCGTGGGGGCACGAGCGTATTTGATTAGCTTTGTATCATCGCGAGACTTTCCAATGCAGCTGTCATCGGCGTCCCCGAAACCTGGCAGGAGCTGATAACAGGGCACATCGTGTACCAAAGAGACAACGTTCTGGTGGTGGTGTGCATATTAATTCAGTGACCTGGCCTTCGACGTTAGAGGTCATGAGTAACAGCGACACGGAAGCAGTGTGGGTTGATCTGCAAAAAAGAAAAGAAAAAATCTATACTGACGGGAGTATGCTATAGACCCCCAAAATAAATGGAGTTTTATGATCGTCTGGAGTGCCTAAAACAACGGCCTCGATACAGTAGTGTGAAACCGATCGAGCGTTCTACGTATACCAGGTTGTGTTGTACATACGGGTGGTGGTTGGCGTCAGTCACACAAGGGTCGACAGCAGCCCCCGCCCCTTGGCGCCATGCATCGTCTGGTGACGTGGGTGAAGTACGCGCACGGACAATCCAATCGTTTGCCCGCCTAATTTTCCCGAGTGACGTGTAATTAGTAAGTGACCATCGGGCAATATTCGATCGTGTGTACGGGCCTTAATACGAGGCGATTTTCAGTACCAATTCTCTAAAGCCAGAAAAATCTTTGGTTAAGCATTACATAACTTCATGAATGCAAACGGGCTAGTTCAATTAATGTACCTACTAGGTTATCTAAAACTAAGAGTTCCATCTTAGATTTGGTTATGGTACCAAAGTCTAGCAATAAGTCAGCATAGTGTGATAAATGTAGGGATCAGTAATCATTTGCTTGCTTACTGCTGAAGAAAATTAATGTTTGAGCACAAATCTGGAAGCTCGCTCACTGAGGAATTATTCTAAATATTGCTTGCAAACTTGAAAATGTTGATTGGTCACATGTTGTGAATTGTAAGTGGGTGAAGCCTGAAATATTAAGGAAACGGGCGTCATTGATTAAATAGATCTTGCAAATTTTAGGATCAACTGGGACATTTTCTTAAATAAATTCACGATGTCTAAAAACCAATCTGATTATGAAAAGCTCGTATGTTCTAGGAATAAAGATAAGCACTTAAAGAAAAATACAAATAAAAAAGTATTGTATTCCAAAGAAACTATGGCACTCCCTAAAAGAGTTGGGAACATCCTCAAACTGTAAAGCCAAGTCCAGATATATAGGCTTCAAGATTGAAGGTGATCTGGTGATTGACAAATATACTGTGGTGATAATTTCAATGATTTCTTCACCAACATAGATTTTAAACTGGTTGAAGCACTTCCAATTAGTTTAGGTAGATATGGTTTAGATCTTTTACCTTAGCATACAACACCAATGAAAGGATTTTCAATTTAAGTTTTCTACCCTTCGAGTCCTAGTAATGGACAACATCCAAGGTAGTTTTGTTGTTGGATGTTTCCTTGGACCAGTCATTCTCAACGGGGGCGATTTTTTTTTTTAGCTCGGGGGGGGGGGCGATTTTTGAGCTCTGAGGGGGGACGAAATATATGCATTCGAGGAGACATCAGACTCTAATATAAAAGATCTATCAGCAAAGCACCTGGCGGCCCAAGGATCTCATTAAAACACAACGTAAGTAAAACGTTTTAAATTAGTTGTTTATTGTTGTTGCAATAATTTTTATTATTATTTTCCAATTAAGGGGGGCGATCCATTTTATCAATTGAAAAAGGGGGCGATATAGCTAAAAAGGTTGAGAAACCCTGCATTAGACTGTCTGGCCGAGAAGTCCCGTCTCCATGAGGAACGCCACGGCTGAAACGGTTTTCCCACGAATCCTTTATAGTGTATATTGCGTTGCTGGCGTGCGATTTTATGTACAATGCCGTCTTCCATAATGTGTTGTATAGTATGGGGGTGAAGGTTTACATCCTGGACAGTTATCTGCAATGCGGTCATCCAGCATCTTCTGGAGGCTTAGAAGAGTTGGAAGATGGCCGCATCGTAGTCTGGCCAAGTGGACTGTCCTTTCGGGGGAGAGAAGATTCAGAGGGATGGATATCAGGGGATTTGGTATGCAGCAATGCACTGTCTTTCATTGTGTTGATAGAGCAGTCAGTGATGTTATTATGGATATGCTGGTGGTTATGGAGGAAGAGAAGAGAGTATTTGTGTGTGGTATAGGAATTTGGGTGTTGTTTGGATGTCTCTTGGCGTGTGTGGGTGTGATGTGTTTGTGGAGGTTGTGGTAAGTGTTTGTGTGCCTCTCGTGTCAAGGTGATCCTTTACTTTGAGGACTTTTGTTCCGTAGGTATTGTATTTCTGCGGCATGTAATTATCTTTAGGGTTTTATTTTGTATGGTCTGAAGGGTGATGAGGTGTCTCAATGAGATTAGGGGCCCATGCGGGACTCGCATAACACTGTGTACACATTTTTTTTGGTTTCCCGGTACTGTCATTTCCTGGTTTGTTTTATATATATATATATATATATATATATATATTTAATCAGAAATTTGAGTTTGTGATCAGGACTTTGATGTTTCGAAATTTTCATTTTTTTTTTCAAGAAAAAATTAGTTCATATAATTAAAACAACAAAGTATATCTTTATTTTATGACAAACTTAACAAAAACAAACAAGTAAGAACAAATCACATTTAAAAAGTCGGAAATGACTGGATATCCTGGATATGCGGTTGTAGTCCAGGTCGCACTCTCGCACCAGCCTCCAGGTATAGTCCCCTATCATTTTCTCATTGTAGTGGCCCTGGTACCTCTGCTCTATCTTCTTCACATCTTGGTGGAATCGCGGGCCTTGTTCTTCTGAGTAGTACATATTGTCCTTGAATTTGTCCTGGTGAGCGTCCAGCATGTGAAGTTTAAGGGACATCCTGTATCCTATGGCGCCAATAGCCTTTGTCAGATCCTGCACCAGCTGCTGGTAGTTTTCAGCTCTTTGGTTGCTCAGGAAGCCCTTGACAACTGCTATGAAACAGTTCCATTCTGTTCTCTCAATCCTCGTTATTGAGCTCATTGGAGAACTCGGTAGATTCATGTACCTTCTTTATCTGAGGCCCAGCAAGAATCCCACCTTTGATTTTGGCCTCAGATAACTTGGAGAACCCGAGAAGGTACTCAAAAGCGGCTGATTCCTGGTTGAGAGTCTTCACGAACTGCTTCATCAACCCCAACTTAATGTGCAATTGCGGCATGAGCACAATCCTGGGATCAACCAGTGGCTCCCACATGATGTTCCGGGTCCCAACTACAAATTCTGTTCGCTACTCCCAGTTCTTCCTGTTGTAGTAGTCAGGGATGGCTCTGCTGTCCCAAAAACAGAGGGAGCACTAAATTTTGATAAAGCCTCCCTAGAGGCCAGGTAGGAAAGCCACCATCTTAAAGTCTCCAATGGATTCCCAATTTTACAGGTTGTATTGCAGAGCTGCCAGGAGGACTTTTACCTTAGTAGTTTTCCTTCAGGCAGAGTGATTGGGCTAGGGGCAGCGTCGGGAACTTGTTTCCATTGTGGAGGAGGACAGCCTTCTAACTTGTGGTAGACCTGTCTATGAAGAGCTGCCACTCCTTGGGTACAAACGATACACCAATAACGTCATAGAGTGTAAAAACCTGAGAAAGGTTCGTGCCGACTTCTCTGACTTGTCACCTGCACCTCCTACTTGACCAAGTTTCACTGCTTCATCCTGGAGATGAATAGCTCTGCACTGGACTTGGTCAGACCCATATCACTGACCAAATAATTTACTTCTTTTGGATTTGGGAAGTGAGAAACTTTCTCTGGTACCTCAGGCAGGTAAGCCAAGTCCTCAGCATCCATCTCCTCCTCTTAATCAAAATACTTGTCTTGGACTTCACCTGGAGCAGGTGGCACTGGCACGGGATATTTGGAGCAGCGAGGAATTGGAACAGTTGATGATGGGAGACCTAGGTAATGTACAGCAGCAGCATTCTTTCCTTTCTGCTGCTTGCTAGCATCCACCATGGAAAAAAAGTCTGCAATAGTCTGTTGGCTCTAGCCAGACCTGTGGGTCGGAGAATTTCAGGGGCTTTTTTTCATCCTGCCTGCATCTTCTTGGTGTACACAACAGTAGTGAAGGGCCCAGGGCTTGTCTTGGTCCTCAGCTGGTATCACGAAGTACTTCTGGTAGGTTTCACAAACCTTTACCGACGTTTCCAAGAAGATTCTTTTGCCTCTCTTCTTTATATACTCGCCGCATATATAACAGAAGAAGTCACGGGGGTGTCGGTAGACCCTTGAAGCCATTTGAAAATATAGAAATATATGCAATCGGAAAATATGGACATATATGTATAAAATAAGTAGGGTAACTCAGGCTGTAGTCATCAATTTTGGACCATAGATTCACATACTTGTTCATGATAGCGAATTCACCAAGACATTGAATCCACTGGGGAAAAAATCATGGGAATCATTTGTCAATATGTGAAAATCTTTTCTTCAAAACTATCGTGCTGACAACTACAAAGGAATCGTTACAACCATTCTGGAGAATTATCATGTCTTGGTAGCGAGGATGTCCTTGGAACTGGATTTTTTCCACTCTCGCATTGATTTTTTCCCAGATAATTTTGAAGACATTAGTGATAAACACGGTGAAAGGTTTCATTAAGACGTTGCCATAATGGAAAGCAGATATCAGAGAAAATTCAGTCCTAACACGATGGGCGACTATTGCTGGATGCTGCAACGAGAACATACCGAGCTGTACAAACGAAAGGACAAAGTTCAGAAACACTTTTAGAATTTAACATTTGATAATTATAATAAAGGACTTGAACTTGTGTTTTCTGGTACAATTTATCATTACCTTATTTGTGACATTTTTAATATCTTTATCATATTGCGCGAGACAATTAATGTCATCATATTTACTATTATTTCTGATTGTTAGATAGTAGATTTTTACATAATGAGTTATATCAAAGATTATTATTTGTATGAACTTATGATTAACATGTTCTGATCTTAGCTACATACATTATTTTTTCCCTGCATAGTGAGTCATGTCAATGATTTTATTTTTTCAACTATTTATTATGATTTAACATGTTATGTTCTTAGTTATATTACTTCTTGTTTAAATGTATCTGGATTTATTTTTAAGAGAACCACAATGGAAATAAATTTCAAATTAATTTTGTGCCATCCTCACATTTTATATATTGCACGTTTATATATGTGTATCCTATTGCAAATAAAAACTAAACTTCGGAGGTCTGTGAGTAGCAGAGGAACAGGCTCGATTTCCAAATCGAATTTGTTCTGCAAAAGAGCTTGGTCAATTTCAAAGTGCTTGTCTGTCTATTTCCTAACTTGGCTATGGGCAATACTATCAACGCTTACCCTGGGTAATCTCGTACCACTCGTACGTTCTTGTATGTACTTGTATATTTTATTCGAGGGTATTTTGGTTGTCCTGTTTTCTGTAGGAAGATGTGGGAGGTGATAGAGAAATTTGCGTTTTTTGTCGCTGAGGATTTGGTGCCATCAGTGCCGTTTAAGGTGGGATGTGGTTCTTGTGGGGAGTTGTGTAAATTGTGTAGGACTGTAATAGTGTGATGGAATCTGGCAAATGGGCGCTCACTGTACGAGTATTATTTAGTTTGGGTTTTGAGCAGTGTCCCATTGAGGATTGGCGTGGTACTTATTAATTCATTCCAATTGGGTCTGGTGTGGTATCTATTAATTCAACCAAGTGTTGGGTAGAATTGGATATGTATTCGTGCATTCCTGTTGGGAGAAATCTAGGATATTTGTAGTTAATACTTGGATGGGATGGATATCAGGCTGCGGTGGATATTGTGGGTGGGGGAGACAGTTATTTTTATTATTATTATTTTTTTCTCGAGGAAGATCTTCCAGTGTGGTATGGTTGATACGAATATCTTATGTTTTTTCATGAAGTGAATAAGGGTAGGGATGCATGTATTTGTGGGATAGACTTAGTCGTAATGGACTGGTGTAGGTGGGGGTTACACAGGTTCTTGTCCCGTTTTCATTGGATAAGATCACTGGCTAATGGGTATTCTTTTGGTTAGGATTACGTATTGAATGTATTTGTGTTTGCGTTTTGGTAAGTTGAAAGGAAATGGTTCCTGGAGGTTCTTCTGGTTCTGAGTTTGGGATATGGTTGGGCTGTGGGTTCTATTGACAGTGGTGAGGGGCGTATAGTGGTTTTACAGGGCGTTCTTGTACAATGAATGGTTTCTCTTGAATTAGTTATAAATGACCCTGTTAGGGTGGTTCGTATGGTGAACTGTAGTACCTCTGCATATGTGACTCCTAGCCAGATCATCTTGGTTTGTACTAGTTTTCGGGTTTCTCTGGGACTGATGTGTTATGTCTCTGACAGATGACTTCCTTTTCATATTGGTATGCTGTGCAATCCGAGGACGATACGGGGTGGTCTTGCTTGCAACTTAAATTTGTCTGGGTTTGATCATGGGTTACCATGTGCAGGGGCTAAACAATGTATCTCGTACACCTGGTTGGTGATATCGTTGTCATCCAGAGGTCTGGCGAAGAGGGCGTGAATAATATTTTTTTTTTAACTTCAATCTTAGATAACCAAGTAAGAAGGGTTGGGAGGTGGTGTTGATCGGAGGTCACTATTAGTGTCGGTGTTGGTCTTTGTACCAAATTTTGTTTCCTTATCTCTTTACATTTACCTTTAGTATCCTAGAGGTGGGATGCACACTTTCCCTACACAGGTGTTATTTATTTATTTTTTCTTTTCAACTTGAGCGCCTGATTTTGTCATGCTGGTTTCTTGATTCTAATTGTATTGTGAGGATATCTCCATGGGGCCACATTACGGAGTCGTTGTTAACAGATTTCAGGACAATTTTGCGTAAACAATTCGGATCCTCTTCATCTTGGTATGGGTCGAGTTGGTTAGATGTGTGGGCTTGGGAAATGCAAGGTCTTAGTGGGATTGGGGTTGCAGTTGTGGTATTTGGGTCTGCTGATAACGTCGACGGCAGTGAGTATCAACTTCTGTGGAGAAGGTAGGTTTTTATTCTGTTGTTTTCATTGTAGCTTGTTCTTGAGTTCGGTGGCGTGCCTCTTCGCTTCCATCACTGGAAGAGTGGGAGATATTGCAGGGTGGGGCGGGGGTACAACAGAGGGACTTTAGTTTTGAGAGGGTTGTTGCTGTTAGTATTCTCAGCGCATTATGGGTGACTATGCTGAGGGCTGCTCCCCAGCCTGGTTAGGTGGAATGAGGCCGTGTTTATGGCACCTTCCCTAATCCCTTCCCCATTTCGGGTGAGCAATGCGTTCATAAAAAGGGCTGCTCACTCGTATAGGCGACTGGCAAGGTGTGCTGCTCCCCTTTTTACATGTGGTGACCACAGGACCTACACCGCCTACCGTGTGGGCTGTTCATGCAAGGAGGTTAGCATGTTAGAAAATCTAACAAAAATTTCTTCTACTTGTTCACAGGCCTATGGCATTCATGCCATAGGCCTAACCATGCTAAACTCTTTGCATGAACAGATGAACTATCCATGCACTGTGGACGTGGTCACCTTGGTGGTCGTATGGATGTTTTTCCAACAAAATAAAATCAAAACCAGACCTACTGGGCATGCTGGGGCCTTGTAGGTAGTTCCAGGCCCATCATTCTCTGCTAGGTATTAGGCATACTATTTCATGCTTTCAAACCTTCATCCTCACGTCTAATGACAAACCAACGAAATCATATGTCTAGCCTGGTGTGGTGTGTGGCTGGCGGTGTGCATTTATGTATATAAAGCGTGCATGCAGTAGTGCATTCCGACGAACTCGCCAGCCCTAATTTCCTGCTCGTTCTGGGCATTCATCCTCTGAAGATTCTTCGCTCTCGACATGTTCTACGTCAATTGAGTCTTGTTTGGATATCCGAATTGGTTCGTACATGTATCCTTGTACCGTACCCACAATGGAAAACGAGAGAACATCCAAATCCGATAAATCTTCACTAGATGTGAAGTCCCCATCGTGTTGCTCGCTGGCAATACTGACACCATCAGTTACCCTAGCGGTGGAAAATGTAACTATGACATTGAAAAGTTCGTCTGCTCCCAGGCACTTTTAACATCATGCTATTTGGATAAAATCAAAGACTATAAAATGCTAGAAACGTGCATTTTAGTGTTTTAACTTCTAAGTTATATTTTCATGCATGAAATAACAAAAAGTAAAGAAATCTAAAACCTCAGTTGACCTAGTTCACAGGTCCGGAGGGGCTCGATCTGCTGACCCTGTGACACGAGGTCAGCACGCTAGCTACCACTGTACTAGATAGGAGGCTAAATTTGTCTAAACTCATTCAAATAATTTTTTTTTTCCATTTTCTCACTGCCAAGTCCATATGAAAACTGATTATTCCTTTCACTGTTTTTTAAGTTACCGCAAACGCCATATGAAACTGATACTGTGGTACATACATACATATACCAAGGCTTTTTCCCCCTTACAAGGGAGGTAGCCAAAAAGAAAAAGGCATAAAATCATTCCCACCCATTCCATCCCTGAATACACTCCACCCTCCCTCTTATCTTAGCACCTCCTGGATGACGGGTCATCCCTGCACCTTGTCCACTGCCCTGTGTCAGAAGCAGTGTCGCAAGACACAGCACATCCACAGCAAGGCCGCTTCATTAAATCGGCGACCCCTCCCTCTCCGTCCCCCCATGCAGAAAAGAAGAAGACGGGGAGAAATCCCTTTGGGCTATGATACTGTGGTACCGTCGAAAAAAATGTAAGATATAAACAACTTTGTTATAGTTATTCCTTTTTTATTTTGTTTTCTACAATCTATTGGGTAAGAAAGCATGACTAGGGACTGACTACAACATTTTACATATATATCCAAACATTAGATTGAAAGAGAACAAGTTCTGTTGTTATTCTCTTTTCTATATTAGTTTATGTTTTAAGTTGACTATGATACCTGAAAACAGTGGGCACTCCTGGTGTAAAGTGGTCACGCCTGACAAGTTGACAACACGATTTGTTCCCCCAGCCTTTCCGGTGCTAGACACGACAAAATTCTGAGCTGAACTCTCGTCATAGACGTACTCCCATGCATTCTTTGAGAACTTTGCTAATACTCAAACGAGACCCTTAAGGAGTGCTGCAACGTTCTAAGCTCTACTTAGGTCGGTGGCACCATAGATGTAGGTCAACATCGTCGGTCTTTTCTTCCTTTGGCGCATTTCCAATGGTTTGCATTTTTTGTATTAAAATAAAAATTTCGTTCCTGGCTCCAGTCGTATAGTTTATGCAATCTCTTTGCAACAATTAAATGTTCAGTCCTACTCGCTTTTCACCCTCTTCGTGATCTTTGTATCGTCTGCAAATAAGTTTGCTTTAGTTATTGATTTCATTCGTCGTGACGATAATATAATGTATGCTAAGAACATTGCAGAAACCAAAATTAAGCTCAATGGTACACCGTCGGTTCCTTTCATCCATTCTGACTTTTCGTCTCTTATTATTGTACTCTACGTTTGTCCTTTAGGAAATAATTTATCCATTCTATCAATTTTCTGTTGAAGACTCTTATGTTTTTAGTATCCACATCAATCTCATTGTGGCATTTTATCAAAGGCTTTTTCCAAGTCCAAATAAGAACATAATAATAAAGGAGACTGCAAGAGACCATAAAGCCTACACTAGGCAGCTCCGTATCCATCACCACCTGTCATCCCCATCCATAAAGTTGTCTAATCGTTTTTTAAAACAACTGATAGTTTGAGCTACATGGTCACTAAGTCATCGACCACCCTAATAGTAAACCAATTCTTGCCTATTTCCTTCTTAAATCTAAATTTGTCCAGTTTATACCCATCACTGCGAGTCCTGCCCTGTTGTTTTATTATGATGACCTTGTTTGCATCACCTTTGTTATAACCTTTGATCCACTTGAACACTTCTATTAGATCATCCCGCACTCTGCGTCTTTCCAGAGAGTAGTTTAGATGCCTAAGCCTCTCTTCGTAAGGCAAATTTCTGAGTCCATGTATCATTTTGGTCATTCTTCTCTGTAGTGATTGTAGTGAAATGATGTCCATTCTGTAGGACGGAGACCAAAACTGTACCGCATAGTCAAGGATGGGTCTAACTATCGCTAGAATATACACAGTCCCCACAGCCTTCTTTCTCGTGCAGCACATCAGTCAATCTCGGATTAGAAAATTATTGGTTTGTGATACTCGACTTTTGTTCTGATTCTAAATTGTTTGATAATATTCCTTACTGCTCAAGATGTTGCATCCACCTGTCTCTCATTTTCTCACATTTTCGTTATTGTACCGTACTGGTACACTGATCTATAATTAAATGATACCTCTCTGTTACTTCCTTGATAAATTGGTAACACATTTACTGATTTCCAGTCCAAATGTAACTTAACTTCATTTAGTGATGTAGTTACCAAACTGTGTATTTTGTTCAGTAATTGTTCTTTACATTTTATAAGTATCCAATTTGATATCTCATTGGGTTCTCACTGTTATGTCACTCATTTTTTACAGAATTTCCAAAATTTTCTCTCTCAAACTCTTCACAACTGTTGAGTACTGACAGAAAACTTTAATTCATTATTTCTGCTTATGTTGTCGCTTCTTCACTCCTAGTGAACTTTATAGAGGACGGGACAGTTCAATCCAGGACAATTTAGGTTTCGAAAAGGACGGTCATGCCTTTTCCAACTCCTGAACCACCACGACAACATTATAGACAACGTGAGCAGCGGAAGAAACGTTGATGTGATCTACCTAGACTTCGCTAAAGCATTTGATAAGGTAGACCACGGGATGCTGTAACACAAAGTGAAAAATATTTGCATCTCTGGAAAACCGGAGCTGCCTAGTGTAGGTCTTATGGTCTCTTGCAGTCTCCTTCATTCTTATGTTCTCCTTCATTCTTATGTTCTTATTGCTCCATGAATTCCTAAGTGATAGAGAATAGAAAGTAATAGTATATGGAACCCAGTCAAAAAACTAAATGGTAATTAGGAGTGCCACAGGGCACGGTACATGGTCCACTACTCTTCCTAATCATGAAGTGACATAGGCCAAGAGGCTAAACTTCCCAAGTGTCATCGTTCGCGGATACCAGGATCTCTCGAGAAATTACAGAGAAGATTCAGAAAGGTTACAAAAAGATCTAGAGGTAGTCTACGAGTGGTCAAGTGAAAACAACATAGTGTTCAATAATAAATAAGGAATTTGAAAATCATAGAGTACCATTACACAGTGGGTGCAGAAGAAATAAGAAAAATGGAAATACTGAGAAACCTGGGCGTGTGGATGAGTGATGACTGTGGCTTCAAAGCATATATAACCCACACCACTAGTTCTGCTCGTAAAATAAGTGGGTGGATCCTCCGGACCTTCAAGACCAAGAAGTCTGAGCACTTGCTACCTCTATGGAAGTCCCTAGTATTACTAAAACTGGAGTATGTATGCCCGCTATGGTCTCCACACAGAATCAAAGAGATATAAGAGCTAGAACAGGTCCAGACGGTATTCACAAGGTTAGTCGGGGACTTCTTGAACTACTGGAAGAGGGTGAAAATCCTCAAGCTCTATTCACTGCAGGGACGCAGAGAGCGGTATATAGTGATTTATCTATGGAAAATCCTGGAGGGCACAGCGCCAAACCCATCACAAAATGAAGGCGGTGGTATCAAAGGGCATTGCCACTTCAGGTTTGGTGGGACCTGCACAATAAGGTCCTTTTCAGCAACTCCTCCCAGCAGGGCCCCGACATGGGTTAGTGCCGCCCCGGGGCGAGTCGAAATGTGCCCCCCCCCCCTTCCACACACACACCAACACTACCACCACCTTCCACATCTGATGGTCACTAGCACGATTCACATGTAACATTCATCCACAAAACAACGTTTATACACACATCATTCATACACACAACTCGTGATAGATAAAATCATGCATTAAAAGTACATTAGGGGGAATTTGCTTTACCTTCTTTTCACCAAAAGTGCCCCCCACCCCCAAAAACGTGTCGCCCCGTGGGACCAAAACAAAAGTTTGAGAAAAAAATTACTTGTACTTCCTTTTGATGAAAATCTTATAGATTCCCAATATACTTAAAAATTTCAATGTAAATGTAGATTTCAAGAACAATACAACTCTAAAAAATATTCTCATAAAGAATTCCCCTGATAATTCTACAGGCTGTGTATATAAAATACCTTGTAGTAAATGTGACAAATATTATGTAGGTCAAACAGGAAAAGAATTAGAGGTTGGGATTAAACATCATGAAAACAGCATAAAAAAGGGCCAAGAATCTAGTGCACTTTTTAAACATGTTTGTGAATTTGACCATCCTATTGACTGGAAAAATGCTTAAAAAATTATACAGTGTAAGAATATAACAGAAAGAAATATCATAGAGTCAGGAATTATCAAATACAATTTCATTAATAATAGTTTAGGATTATATAAATTAGATCCATATATTGTCAATAATATAAATAGTACATATTTTAAAAGATGTAATAATGATCTCTTTCCACGACCTCGCCAAGTGACCCAACCTGAGCTTTCAGGCTTCGGAGAGGAGGATAAATGTCTCTCTTGTCCTATTTATACTCTGTATCTCCATTTTTTTTTCTCACTTTACTGTACTCCTTGATAATGTAAATATACCACGAAAGCGCTCGGACTCCGGGTGTTTTTCCTTTTCCTAGTGGACTCTGCATATTTGTGATTCACGTGTGACTTGTGAAATTTGTGCATATATATATGTTTAGGATTATATAAATTAGATCCATATATTGTCAATAATATAAATAGTACATATTTTAAAAGTTAATGTAATAATGATTTCTTTCCACGACCTCGCCGAGTGACCCAACCTGAGCTTTCAGGCTTCGGAGAGGAGGATAAATGTCTCTCTTGTCCTATTTATACTCTGTATCTCCATTTTTTTGTTCTCACTTTTCTGTACTTCTTGATAATGTGAATATATCACGAAAGCGCTCGGACTCCGTGTGTTTTTTCTTTTCCTAGTGGACTCTGCATATTTGTGATATACAAGCCGCGGGCTTCGCCCTCTTCGGCTTTGCCGGGGGCTTGGCTGCGCAAACAGCGGCCTACGGCCGCAGCTTTCCGCGCTCTAATCCCTCGTTTTCCCCTTCGGCCTCGGCCTTGGCCTCGGGGCGGAACCCCAACACGGGATCCCCAGCACAAAGAAGAACACGAAGTAGAATGCGAAGAAGAACGCGAAGAAGAAGAAGAAGAAGAAGAAGAAGAAGAAGAAGAACGCGAAGAAGAAGAAGAATACCACCTGACCCCGACTTACCCAAGCGCTTTTTCAAGAATATTTTATGGACAAAGTGTCACCGACCTCCACAGAGTTTTTTAGAAGAATGTTTTTATTTAGACATATATATATATATACATATATATATACATATATATATATATATACAGTATATATATATATATATATATATATGTATATATATATATATATATATATTATACATATATAATGTATTACATTTTAATTTTGTTTTATTTGTTTGGTTTTGGGTATCTTCCTCTATTGATTTCTTTGGTTGGATCAGTTTGCGGTCCCCCGCCCTTTAAGTCCTATTATGTTACATAGAATAATAAGATAAAGACTAGGTGAGAGTGGCGGAAGAATATGTCGTTATGCGACGATAAACCGAGGAAGGAGGCGTTGATCAGTCTCGGTTGTACGCCATTTTGGATTACTACTTGTCATTCGCGCTCTCGATTGTGTTGCTTTCTTGGGAACTTATTGTTCTTTATCATGGCTCCCAAGTGTAAGGCAGACTCTTCTGATGGTAGTGCATCGAAAAAAAGAAAAACAATCATCATGGAAGTTAAATTGGACATAGTGAATCGAGCGCAAATTGGAGAAACGCCGACACACATAGGCCGGGTGCTTGGCCTAAGTCGGTCGACTGTCAATACAATTATTAAGGATAAAGATCGCATCCTTAAGCATGTAAAAAGCTCTGCGCCTTTGAAATCGAATGTGATAACCAAGCAGCGTAGTGGTCTTATCATTGAGATGGAACGATTATTAATGCTTTGGCTGGAAGACCAGCATCAACGACGTATCCCAGTGAGCATTATGTTGATTCAGAAGAAGGCTAAAAGATTGTTTGAAGCCTTGAAAAGTGAAAAGGGAGAAGGGAGTGAAAATGAAGAGTTTTCGGCTAGTAAGGGTTGGTATATGCGGTTTAAGGCTCGTGCTAATTTGGATAACCTTAAGGTGCAATGTGAAGCTGCTACTGGTATTATGAAAACAGCAAGTGAGTTTCCTAGAGCGTTGGCTGAAATAATTGAGGAGGGTGGTTACTGTGCTGAACAAGTGTTCAATGTAGATGAGACAGGCTTATTCTGGAAACGTATGCCAGGTCGTACATACGTCGTCAAGGAGGAGGAGGAGACAACACCAGGTCATAAAGCCAGCAAGGAAAGACTGACTTTGCTTCTTGGGGCTAATGCTGCTGGCGACTTCAAGCTGAAGCCCTTGCTTGTGTATCTGTCTGAAAATCCAAAGGCACTTAAAGGTATTTGGAAGGGTCAACTACCTGTCATCTGGAAGTCCAATAAGAGGGCATGGGTGACGCCTATATTATTTGAGGACTGGTTCACCCACCATTTTGTACCAGAAGTAGAGCGATATTGTGCTGCCAAGGGTCTGCCTTTTAAAGTGTTGCTAGTATTGGACAATGCCCCTGCTCACCCTGCCCATTTAAATGACTTTCATTCTAATGTTAAGGTGGTTTACCTTCCACCTAATACCACTGCTTTTTTACAGCCTATGGACCAGGGTGTAATTTCTTCTTTCAAGGCCTACTACCTTCGAAGGACATTTGCTATGGGGTTCAGGGCAACTGAGAAGGACAAGAACTTGACTCTCAAGGACTTTTGGAATTCATACAACATTCTTGATGCTGTTAAGAACATTGCTGATTCTTGGGATGAAGTAAAACAGACGAACTTGAATGGTGTATGGACAAAACTGTGTCCACATTTTGTAAATTATTTTTATGGGTTTGAGGAGACAGTTGAGGCTGTCACCAAGAACGTTGTTGACCTGAGTAAACAGCTTAATTTAGAGGTGGAGGCTGATGATGTCATTGAGTTGCTGGCATCTCATGGAGAGGAGTTATCTGCTGAGGACCTCATTCAACTGGAGAAGCAGATGATTGAGGAAGATATACCAACCCCAGAGCCCAAGAGATTTACATGCAAGGGCTTGGCAGAAGGCTTTGCCCTGATTGAGGAAGGGTTGGCAAAGTTTGAGAATGAGGACCCCAATTTTGCCAGGTACACTAAGGTCTCCAGAGAAGTCATGGATACCCTTCGGTGTTACAGGGACATCTGGGAGGAGAAGAAAAGGGCTTCCTTTCAAAACAGTATGGAAAGTATTTTTAAAAAGGTGGAGAGGCCTGCAACAGATCCTGTACACTCTACTTTAGCTCCCTCTCCAGACTTACCTGACCCAGTATCTTCAGCACCTGCCTCTCCAGACTCGCAGTATCATCGGAATCATGTTGAAAGTTATATATCAGACAGTGTAAGTTTCATGGTGAATATGTGTGTGGAGTTCTGGAAATCTAAATGAATTCAAAAGCTTACACACTCAAAATTTTACTTTTTAATTTTTTTTTTATTTCATATAAATACAATTTCAAAAGCTCTCACACAATTTTTTTTTTAAAGCTCTATTATTTGTTGAGTTTCTTATCAATACAGTTTCTCCACAGATAACAATGCTATTTAGTTTTTAAAATAACACTTGTCTCTGCCATCTTTATTTACTGTCTCCACTGCATCTCAATCACCTCATTATACAGTCTGCTCTCTTCCAAGGCAGGGAGATAATGTGTCCCTGGATACATACCTTCTCCATATGGAAATACAACTGTACATCATGTATTTCATAATGTTATATTTTATTTTCAATTTAATTCTAAGCATACTTTTTCACAAACCATTATTGGCTGGGCAGATCAAAATTACATTCTTTGGTTCTATATATTTTCTGTAATTTAAGTTAAATTCCATTAGGTTAGGTTTGGTGAGATTAGATGAAATAAGGTTAGGTAAGGTTTAGGTAGGAAAAAGATAGGTTGTCAGGTGAGATTAGGTTATTAAATTAGCTTAGGTAATGTTGTGTTGGCTAGAGTAGGTTAAATTACATTAGGGTGTGTTAAATTAGGGTAGGTTAAGTTAGTGAAAGAAAATCATATATCTTCATGTAAAGTAAATGACTAAATCCAGTGAAGGTTATTATAATCTAGTCTTTCAAGTGTAAAGATTACTATTCTACTAGCATTGATGTGTCAGTAAATTATGACAGTTTTAAAACACCCACTTCACTTGAAAATATTGATTCGAGTCAAAATGCAGCAACTGTTGTGATTACATCCCCATACAACACTTGAAATAAATGATAAGCCTTTTTGCTATTGTACATCTTTCAAACTTGTTCTTTTTTCTATGATATTCTTTCTGGTCTGCATCTTTGAATTACTTTATCAATGTTTGCCTTTGAAAAATATCATTCCTGTCTGCACATTTCCTTTTTTTTTTCTTCCCTCCTTTCAGCACAAACTCCAGAAGCAATGATTGGCTCCTACCAACTGGGCATTGATAATCAAGTGATTCTATCACTTCTAGTTCCTTTGTTAAAATCAGGTCTAGTCTTGCGGGTTTATCTTCTCTATATCTCATTGGTTCTTTCACTCACTGTGTCCTGACATCATTCATTGCTATATTCAGTAATATGTTGCCCCAAAATTCTTCACTACCTTCTGTCTCCCATTCTTCCCAAATTACCTCTCCTCAGTTGAAGTCATCCATAAGAGTAATATTTTCACTTTTCTCCATAAACCCTTCTAATTGCTCAGTTGTGTTTTTTATTAAATCTGCATTTTTATCATTCCATGCTCTTGTCATGGGGGAGGAGGTAAGCCACTGCTCTGTCTTTTGTGTTATCCTTTTGGTTTTTTATTATATTCATTATTTTTCCCATGAACAGTTCCTACTTTGTCTATATTCTTGATTTCCAATTATTATATGTAGATTTGAATTCATGTATTGTTCCAGCTTTGGCTATATCATCTAAGCTATTTCAAGTCTTTATGCATTATATGGAAAACTGTATTTCTTCACATCCCTTAGACACATTGTCTTCCCTAATTTGTTCTCATGACCTCATAAAGCCCTCCTATGCTTAATCAAAAGATCTCTTCTGTCAATGTGGTCTATCCCTTTTAGTGATTTGAATATTGTAATCATATGACCTCTTCTCTTCAGTCTTTCAAAGATGGCAGATCCAGTGATTTTATTCTCTCCTTGTATGGTTTACCTGTGAGGCTGGGAATCAATTAGATTGCTGACCTTTGTATTCTTTCAATCTTGCTTATATCCTTTACTGTATGGGGACCATACCAGTGATGCATATTCCAGTCTTTGATTATGGTTTCTATGAGTTATTTCATCATCTCTCCTTCCATATAGTAAAAAGCCACTTTGATCTTCTGGAGTAGTCTGTATGTCTCTCCCACAATCCTGCTAATGTCTGTCAGGTCATAGGTTGTCTCATCAACACTCACAAATCTTTCTTCGCTTTTGCTTTTTTAATAGATTCACTTCCAAAGAAGTATTTTAAAAGGTGGTCTTTTGCAGCTTTTACCCATTTCTGGTACTTTGTAATTTTTGGTATTGAACTTTGTTTCCTAATCTTGGCTCCATGCAAAAATAGTGTCTAGATCTTTTTGCAGTAGTCCACTGTCCTCCTCATTTATCACTCATCACATCATGCTTTCTTTCATAATATATAAACAGCTCGTGTGGGTTTGTATGTATATACATGGGGGTAGTATTAAGCGTAAATACATTTTTTTTTTTTTTTTTTTTGTTAGACAATGAATTTTTATTTTGCTCCATATCACTAAGTCTTAGAGTAAAGAAAAATGAAACACCACCCACGGCAGAAGTGCTTGAGTGGTGCTCAAGTGAGCTACAGCAGTACTGCATATATATATATATATGTATATCTATACATATATATATATATATATATATATATATATATATATATATACATGTATACATACATACATATACCAAGGGGTCTTCCCCCTTACCAGGGAGGTAGCCAAAGTCAAAAGGCATAATTTGACTCCCACCCATTTCATAATGGGAATTGTGGAGACAAAACTGAAAGGTCCTCTATCAACAAGTATGGTGGGACAAGGTCTATTCATCCACTGGGCAAAAAACAGAACGGATAAACAGGGGGGAGGAGTCATGATATTGACCAAAAACAAATGAAGGCAAATATGTGGAACTAATTATGATTTAAGTTATGAATAATAATATGAAAAGTAGAAAATTTGTAGTAATATATGTGCCACCAAAAACAAAGGCCTGGTCTGATAGTGATCATTCCAAATTACTGGAAGACACAAAGAATGCTCTAAATGAGTTACTGAAAGAGGGTAGTAACATAGTAATTATGGGTGACTTCACTGCAAAGGAAATAATCCAGGAAGAAATGATAGTAAAAGGGGGAAAAGTACTTTGGAGCAACACGCTACTGGATTTGACCATCAAATATACCTTAACACAATGGGTTAAGGAAAATACTAGATATAGAAACAATGGAGAACCTTTGAAACTAGACTTAATATTCACTTCTGAACCTGATATCGTGAACAAAATGGAGTATAAGACACCAATTGGGAAGAGTGACCACATACTAATAGAGTTTGAACTAAAAGAAAAAAAATATGTGAGAAGGAATGAAAAACATAGAGAAGGAAGATTAATGTACAACAAAATGTTAACTTTCCAAAGAGGAAACAAAGATGGAAGAGAAATGGAACATATTTAAACAAAAAGTACAAGGAAGGAATTGATAAATATGTACCAAAGAAGAGCCAAAAAGAGATTTATATAAAGTGTTGGTATAACAAAAGGCACATTGAGGCTAAAGATTAAAGAGACAAAGCCTGGAAAAGATGGAAAAAAAGACAAAAAAGCATCCAAATGGCAAACATATATAAAACTTAGGAATGAGTATATGAATATATGCAGGAAAGAAAAAAGAAACTACAATAAAGATATAATAGACAAATGCAAGGATTAACCTAAACTCTTTTACAGATATATAAATGATAAACTAAAAGACAAACATGAAATAGTGAAACTGCGTGGAGATAATATATAGATGACATAGAAATGGCTGAAGTTATGATCAGACATTTCAGGTCTGTCTTTACAATTGAGAGCTCACAAATTTGGGAAGATGGACAATGAGAAAGATCCCCCAAAAGGAAAGAAATAAAGGTAACCCAGAAAGAAATAAGAGACCAAATAAAAAACCTAGATGTTAGGAAATCACATGGACTGGATGGAATTGCAAATTGGATATTGAGTGTCTAGATGAACTAATGGACAAATTATACAAGATCATAGATTCCTCACTCAAAGAGAAATTGAGTCTGCTTCATGACCTCAGCTAGAAATTGAGTCTGCTTCATGACCTCAGCAAGAGAACACATTTGCTGCAGGGACACCAGCTAGCAAATACCTGTGAAGTTTATATCTCAGAATAGTGACAAGTGATTGTATTGTGTTGTTTTAATTGTATACGTATAGCGATATACAGTGTCAGGTGTGATGAGTTAAACCCCTTATGAGGACAGAGCCTTTATTTGTACGATGTTTCGCTTATTACAGCTTTTTCAAGTACAAAGTGAACTCCAAACTGAAACCTGTGAAAAGTCTAGGGTGAACTTACTATGGTAAATATAACAAAAGAAAAAATTAAAAGGTGTATAGAAAAGCTCAAAGTTGATAAAACACCAGGGCCTGACGGTTGGCATCCAAGAATCTTAAAGGAAATGAAAAGTGAGATTGTTGTCCCATTAGAAATTATTTTCAAGAAATCCATCATATCTGGAGATGTCCCAAGAGAATGGAAGCTAGCTAACATTACTCCCATATTCAAAAAAGGATACAAAAAGGAACCAAATAACTACAGGCCTATAAGTCTGACTTCAATCATAGGAAAAATTATGGAAACTATCATCAGAGATGCTCTTGAACATCATTTAGAAAGTAACTGTTTGATAAATGATAGCCAGCATGGTTTCAGACAGAAACATTCTTGTGTGACTAACTTACTCAAATTTTACAACAGTCATCTCAAATTATGACAAAAGAAACAATATAGATTTAATATATCTAGACTTTGCAAAAGCTTTTCATAGTACTGTCCCCCACGAAAGACTACTTACTAAATTAGCTTCACAGAATAAGTGGTAGCCTATTAAGTTGGACTAGTAATTGGTTGGATGATCGAAAACAGAGTTGTTTTAAATGGAAAAACTTCTGGATGGAAAAATGTTATGAGTGGAGTTCATCAAGGTTCTGTTCTTGGGCCACTTCTATTCATAGTATATATAAATGATATAGACCACGGACTAAAATCTATTGTTTCAAAATTTGCTGATGATACAAAACTGTGTGGAATGGCAAATGATCACTTAAACCTATTAGATATTCAAGAAGATTTAGATAAATTACAGCAATGGTCTGAAAAGTGGCTAATGAAATTTAACACAAGTAAATGGAAGGTAATGCACATAGGTAAAAATAACATACAAGTTACAATTCATTTGAAAATTCGTTAACAAAAGTGGATAGTGAAAAGGATCTCGGCATAATTATCAGTGATGATCTCAAATCATCCAAGCAGTATATTTCAGCCACTGAAAAAGCAAATCAGATTCTAGGACTGATTGCACAATTTTTTAACTTCAAAAGTCCATCACTCATTAACAAGCTATATAAATCGTTAGTTTGTCCACATTTGGAATGTGCTGTTTTTGCATGGTCACCAAATCTCATTAAAGACATTGACACATTGGAAAAAGTACAACAGCAAGCCATAAAACTGATTCCAAATATAAGAAATAAATCATACAAAAATTGACTAAAACATATGAATCTGTTTTCCCTAAAAAAGTGTAGACTCTGAGGTGACTTGATAGAGGTCTTTAAGATTCTAAAGGGAATTGATAACATCAAAAATGACAAAATTTTCACACTGAATGAGAATCTGACAAGAAACAATGGTCTCAAACTGTCAGGGAATAGATTTAATTTAATTGGAAGTGGGTAGAAACAACTTTGCCAACCGAGTAGTTAATGAATGGAATAAACTTCCTGCAGAGGCAGTACAATGTAGTTAAGTTCGAAGCTTTAAGAATCATTTAGATAACCACCATTTATTTTATATATTTTTATTTTTGTTATCATTTGTCTGTTTATTATTTGCTTGATTCTCATTTATTATTAGTTATATGTGAAATCATTATTTACTATTTACCTGTTTGTTTATTATTCAACTATACTTATGCATTTATTTTATTATTATTTATTCATTATAGTTTTTATTTATTAATTTATTTATTTATCATTATAATTTTATTTTTGCATCCGACCATGATATGGACCAAAAGGTCTCCTGTTGGCATGCTCAGCCTTTGTAATCCTTTGTAAAGGAAAGGTACCACAAGATTGGAAAAATGCAAACATCATACCAATATATAAAGGAGGAAACAAAGAAAATCCTACAAACTTCAGACCGGTATCCCTTACAAGCACAACAGCAAAAATATGTGAAAAGGTTATCAGGAACAAATGGACCAAACACTTGGAAGAGAATGAATTACTAAACCCTAAACAATTTGGCTTTAGAAGTGGAAGATCATGTACCACAAATTTAATATGTTTTAAATCAAGACTAATAGAAATAATACAAGAAAGAGAAGACTGGGCAGATTGTGCCTTCTTGGACTTGCAGAAGGCTTTTGACAAAGTACCACATAAAAAGCTAATCAGAAAAATTTAAATAATAGGAGAAATACAAGGTAAGCTACTGGAATGGATGAAAGATTTCTTGAGTGGGAGAAAAATGAGAGTGGTACTTAGAGACAAGAATTCAAACTGCGAAGATATGATAAGTGGCGTCCCACAAGGCTCTGTATTGGCTCCTTTAATGTTTGCCATACTGTATTTATAAATGATACGGATGAAGGAGTGAAATGTTATGTGAACTTCTTTGCTGATGATGCCAAACTACTTAAGAGAGTAAGCACAAAAGAAGACTGCAGATCGCTACAAGAAAACCTAGACAAAATATGGAAATGGAGTCAGAAGTGTGAAGTGAACTTTAACATTATGAAATGCAGTATAATGGAATTTGGAAAGAGCAAAAATAGAATATCGGGTCAATATAAAATTGGTACCAAAGAAGTAAAAAAGTTGACTCAGAAAGGGACCTAGGAGTAATTATCTCAAGTGACTTGACACCTGATAAACATGTCAACAAACTAGTTGGAGAGACTTTTAACTTATTAAGATCAATGAAAGTGGCCTTCGACTACATTGATGAAGAAATGGTAAAGAAAATATAACCAACACTAATAAGTCTTAAATTGGAGTATGCTGCAACACTGGGCACCAAGTACAAAAAAAAACATAAAGAAATTAGAAAGAATTCAAAGAGCAGCGAGAAAGATGGCACCTACACTCTCAAATTTGACATACAAACAAGGATTGGATAAATTACATATGTCAACACTGGAACAGGAAAGAGAAAGAAGCAATTTGCTGACTACAGAATAATGAAAGGGATGGAAGTACTTGATAGAGATGATTTATTAAAATGGGACAGAAGAGAAACAAGAGGACATGAGAAGAAGCTAAAGAAGGACAGTTACAGAAGAGATTTGAAAAAGAATAGCTTCCCACACAGTAATTGATGTCTGGAACAAACTAAACAGGGAAACAGTGAGTGCCAAAATTATACAAGATTTTAAGAACAAACTGGATGCGGAGAAATACAAAAGTGTGTCACTACGAGCATAGGTAAGATACACACACACACACACATACATATATATATATATATATATATATATATATATATATATATATATATATATATATATATATATATATATACGGTATATATATATACCCACATACGAAGAGCTTTTTCCTCCTTATTAGGGAGGTAGCCAAGTCAAAGGCATTACCCACTCCCACCCATTCCACACCCCTCCACCTGTAATGGGGGTATTACATAAGAAGTTACTTGATGTGGGCGAGAAATACCTTGATGGTGTTTTCCTTGTTTTATTAAAAATGTAATCTGGATACAGCTTGGGATTGTGAGGTGAGATGAGGTTTTCCACCTAGACAGGCCTCTTGCCAGGTACTTGACCTAGGCAGTCCTAGTGCCAGGCCTTGACCTCAGCCATCCCTCCTCTGATGGCGCAACCATTGTTAATAAAGGGTGAGGGGTAGGTTTTGTGGGTTGCCATATGAGGCCCCACATGGAGAAGTGTCCCATGTGACAGACACAATGGCCGGTTTTGAGTTACGCACATATAACACTATTTTGGCCCTTCTACTTCAATCCGAGCATGTCGGAAAGGACAAAACGTGACCTGCAATATGGTCAAAACACTCCTAAAACAAAGTGGTAAAACCTCACGCTCGCTCGGCCGGCGCAGCAAGTCGAGACTTGGTGTGGAGTAGTGTGGCAAGCACCCGGCCGCGGTGTTGTCAAGGTCAAACTCATGCCATCCAGAAGAGCCTACAGTCCAGACTTCTTTGACCTGTCCACAGTCAACCTCCCCGTGAAGTACCAATATGACAGGTTGCTCACGAGGGAGAAGTTCACTTACCTACAGTACCTGACTGACGAGTTCATCGCCCAGGCCGATAATCGTCAGTGGTGGCGGGACCTGTTGCTTCGGCAGCAGGACCTCCGCAACCAAGGTGCTCTGGTGTCCTCAGACAGTGAATACGATGCTGATGACCCAGATAACATAAACATGGAGTACGATAGCGTGCCGGCTCGTAACATGGCCTAGCATCTAGGTCATCTGGTTTTGTTGGTTGTTTGTTTGTTTGTCTATATGTTTGTTTTTGTTTTGATCTCTCTGTAACTCACATCAGTGGTTTTGTCTTGAAAAATACATTAAAACAATGTTTTCATTATGCTCGTAGCTTCAATGACAACAAAGTTATGTTTTATGTTTCCAAAACTTTGGAAGCGATTTCTGGCATTTTAAAAATTGGTGCATGGGACACTTCTCCACGCGGGGCCTCATATGTGAGATGTGCTAGTCATCAAATATGATTATGGGTGTTAATTCTGTTATATAGGGGTTAGTTGTATGGCTGGTGGGCATGGCTAGATATGGTGTATATATATTAAGTTACGGTAATGTAATTGGGGTAAGTATGAGAAAGGGTTCAATGGGTCTGGTGACATTAGGTATCTTGTGTTGCGGGGGAATTGTTTGTCTAATTTTGCATTTAATCAGGTGTTTTGAGATTGGGAAATCTGTGAGGTCTGCAAGAATGGAGGTCTTGCCAAAGATGAGTACCATGTTGCATATATGTAGATCATGTGCATGGTTGGTGATGGTCTTGCCAAAGATGAGTACTATGTTGCATATGTGTAGATCATGTGCATGGTTGGTGATGGTTACACCACCACCCTATCCTCCCTCTCCTCTTAGCTCCTCATGGACAATGGGTCATCCCTGTATCCTGCCCATTGCCCTGGTTCAAAAGCAATGCAGCAAGACACAGTACATCCACAGCAAGGCTACATCACTTAATCGGTAGCCCCTGTCTGTCCCCTCATGCAGAACAAAAGAAGATGGGGAGAAATCCCTTCAGGCTGCATCAAAACATCATTCACATATAGGCACCCCTTATCCCCACCCCTCCCCTCCTTGCATGATAGTGTCATCTATACACAGCCACTCTCCACTCATCCCTATCTTCTGCCTTCTTCCCTCCTTGCTTCAGTCCCCCCTTCCCCCCATCCATCCATCTCATACTCTGTTGTCCCCTCAAATTTACCCCTCCACCTATGTCTTCCATATCTCTTTTACTAATCTTTCTTCATTCATTTTTTCATTGTGTCCAGATCATATCAATACTCTTTCATTAGCCTTATCTGTCATCTCCTTTTCCATTCCTACTCTCCTCCTCACCTTGTTTCTCACTGTTCAACCAATTAACCCCTACCATATTTCTCAGACAATATATATATATATATATATATATATATATATATATATATATATATATATATATATATATACATACATACATACACACACACCCGTGTTCTTATTAGCACACTCATATATATGAGTATATTTGATAAATATAAAGCTATATATATAACTATATATTTGCCTTCTCTTTACTTCCAGATTGGATGATATCTGTCATATTGATGATGGTTCTTTAGTTGATCTATTCAAGTCTACAAGGTTGATGCCATAAACAAGAGAACTTCATGGAGAATGTTGTGCTACATAAAAATATGATCTGTATTGTTGTACATACAGATGTCCTTTTCCTCTTGTAAAGGGATTGGCTGAGTGTAAACATACATCTCTGGAAGTTTTGGAATCACATGTTGTGACAGGAAATCATGATTGAAGTTGAAGACCATATATCAGAAGCCAGAAATATATATATATATATATATATATATATATATATATATATATATATATATATATATATATATATATATATATATATATATATATACACAGTATATGAAAAAAGCTGGAGTCCAGTAACCATGATGGTATAAGTAAAGGGCACTGGACTTGGAAACAGGTACTTTAATCCTAACATTTTGAACTCTGTTCAGGGTTTCTCCTCAGGGGTTACAATGGTGAGGCAGTCAGACCTCCTTTATATACATAAGCAAACAAAAACACGTGGTTCAGCCAGAGAGGAACATAGGAAGCCTGTTGGGTGAAGGGGTTAGGATTCCCGTCTCTGACATCAGGCAATCCTTAGATGATGAAATATCACCCTCCTACTCTTGATCACCAAATCTCCTTATTTCTCACCTGCTGCAGGATGTCTGTTCTTCTTGATCTTTCCCTTGTCCCTCTGTAGACAGGATCAATATTACAGACCTATTGATGTTATTGTCACTGTCCCATTCCTCCAAAAAACAGCCTGTTGCCTTTCTTGCTGCTCTTATACAAGACATCCATGCCCTGCCGATTAAACTCATGCTAATGTTCATTGCAATACTTAAATACCATTGAACACTGGTCCTTCTTGTTCACCACTCTGTGATGTTCTTGCTGCCTTGTATCCAGCATAGTGTGCATTTCAGTACTTACACTCCACATGTAGACTGCACTGGCCTGGTCCACCTTGCACTCCTGATCCTTGACTCTGGTGAGAGCCCTGTGCTGTGTGTTGCTCAGTTTTTGTGCCACATTTACACCATGACTGAAGTAGTGTGGCTGCAATCTCTGAAACTCCCTTCACATACAGAATCGTAACTCTTGTTGTTGCTAGTGGTGATGTGCTTTGGTTGCCTTCCCCTTGTGGCATCATCTACCTCTTCACCACTTGATTGGGAAATCCGTTGTCATGGAACAACTTCCTCAACCTATTCCTCTCTTCTTTTAATGTGAGCTGTTGAACAGACTCTGCCCTGCTCCACAACGTTTTCACCACATTCCTTTTGTGGTATGACAGATGGATGCTATTGTAGTCCAGCAAGCTGTCAGTGTGTGAAGCCTTTTTGTGCACACTAGTGTACAAAGAGTTTCCACTGTGTGTCACTAGTACATCCAGGAATGGCAGCTGGCCTTCTTCCTCCTTCTCCCCAGAAAATAGAGAAGATGGGGAGAAGTCCCTTCAGGCTGCATCAAAGTATAATCCATACACAATCATTGTCCTCAAACCCCCTTACACCTTTCTCTCTCCCCTATGGCATTCTGACTGACTCTTAGCAAAGGACACATATAAATAGTGGGCATTTTGTCAAATTTCCCATATCCACTTTTAGATGTAAGTGCGAACCTTGGTTTATAACACTCCCGTGTATTATTTCATAATTTGTAATTAACTTACCATTTGTAGTTATTCATTGTCATATAATTTCAGTTAAATTCCTGAAGATGTGTTATTAAAAGATGAAACATTAAATAGTAAATGGAAGAATATGGAGATCTTCTTTACAATCATCCAATCAAAGCAAAACCATTAATTAGAAATTGAAAATACTAAAGAAATTGAATAACTACAAGAATGCTGTTGTTTATAATACTACTTGTATCAATGAAAAACTGCTCCCCTATTTTACATAGACTATATATACTGTATATATGCATATATATATATATATATATATATATATATATATATATATATATATATATATCTATATATATATATATATATATATATACAGTCATACCTCGGTACTCGACCGCCTCTATACTCGACCAAATCGGTGCTCGACCAAAAAATTCGAGTAGAAAATGCATCGGACCTCGAACAGATTTTCGGTACTCGACTAGCTCGAACAGCGGGTAAGCGTCAGTTCGACTCAGACCGCCAGCGGAGTAAGACGTACGCAGTTTGTTCGAGTATTTCTTCCCAGATTTAAACTTTTTCGTGTTGCTCTAGCCCTTAATAATGGGTCCAAAGAAAGACAGTGATAAGGGGAAAATTGGTTTCGGTGTTCGAACAAATCGGTGCTCGACCACCACCTAAGAACGGATTATGGTCGAGTACCGAGGTACGACTGTATATATATATATATATATATATAAAATGAGTGGAAGGGTGGTGAGCTAAACACAGAGAACAGTTGTAATTTTATTCACTGATGTTTCATCCTTACCAAGACATTCTCAAAGTACATACAATCTCAGAAAATGAACAGTTTAAATACTTCATCCTTGCCATGTCCCTCTCTCTCCATCTGCCTCCATATATCTATCCGTTCCCTATACGTCTCAGGTGACTCTGACTTTGCTGCTTTCCCCCTCCATTCTCATTTTTCCTCTTGACCTCCTTGATGATCAAAGTGTTTGCTGCTCCTGCTAATATTATAAACCCATCCCTATGGTTGATGCAGGGGTGGGAAGTGATGTAGGCTGTCTCCACTGTTTTTCCTTTTGTTTTTTTGCTAGACCTTTGTGGAGCACCTCTACCCTGTTGCAATCTGGAAGATGACCACATTGGTCTAAATGAACCACGACCAAGTTGGAGGTATATGTATATATATATATATATATATATATATATATATATGTGTGTGTGTGTGTGTATTTACCTAGTTGTATTTACCTAGTTGTATTTTACGGGAGAAGAGCTATGCTCGTAATGACCTGTAGTTGTATCTTTCCACATCCAGTTCTTTCTTAAAATCATGTATAGTTTTAGCACTCACTGTTTTCTCTTTCAATTTATTCCATGTATCTATTATTCTGTGTGGAAAGCTGTTCTTTTTCAAATCTCTTCTGTAACTATCCCTCTTAAGTTTCTTCTCATGGCCTCTTGTATTTCTTCTATCCCATTTAAGTAGATCATCCCTATCAAGTGTGTGTGTATATATGTATATATATTTACCTAGTTGTATTTACCTAGTTGTATTTTACGGGAAGGGGAGCTATGCTCGTGGTGTCCCGTCTTCATATCTCATTTTATCTAAACTATTTTTAAATTCATGTATTGTTTTTGCACACACCACTTTCTCATCTAACTTGTTCCAACTGTCTATTACTCTATGAGGAAAGCTGTTCTTTTTCACATCTCTTCTATAGCTGTCTTTCTTGATTTTCTTTCCGTGTCCTCTTGTATTTCTATCATCCCATTTTATCAGATTCTCTCTATCAATAATTTCTATGTGTGTATGTGTATATATATACAGTCGAACCTCGAAAGCCCAGACTAATTGGGGGGAAGGGCGGTCCGGTCATGCCAAAAGTCCGGTAATCGAAAATGTCGCCCTGGCACCCGTAGATTTTCGTAGCGGTATACGTATAGGTAATGTATGATATGGCATAGAAACACATAAGAATAATACTCTAACACTGTAATAATAACAATACTGTAATAATAATACTATAATACTAATAATTATGTAATAATAATTGTAATACAGGCATGTAAATGTACTGTACATACAGTGTACTGTACTGTATTTTTTATTACGTACACTGTAAATATCGGAAGGTATGCACGCGGGACAGTGGTGGCGGCCAGGGTTGCCGCGTTTTCTACACTGCCGTGTAGAATGGGAGTGTTGCCATACCGGGGCATACATTTTTCTCGGGCGTGTGCAGACTTTCATAGCAAGATATATACTTGTCAAACTTTCACAAAATGTTGGTTCTATTTTTTTTTTTTTTATTCTTGAATGTATATAAGGCCCCCATGCCCTAACATATTCAGTAAGAAATAACATTTTTTTTATATTATATTCGCTAAAAGAAAGCCGAAACTTTAGCGTAGAATTTTTTTTACTACACGGTAAAAACGTATCTTTTGGGGTATAATATTTTTTAAAGTAACACATATTTTGATGTAGCATTTATTTGATAACTAGTTCTATGATTTTTAAACAAAAGTTTGAGTTTTTTAATGTTTTCAGCAGCCAGCTGATATGCAGAAAAAAATCCTCATGTCCTTGTGCAGTTGCCACATGCCGCTATTTTACTACGTTTTGGTACAAAATTCTACGAAACGGCAGCCCTGGTGCTAAAAGAAAGCTGAAACTTTAGCGTAGAATTTTTCTCTACACCGTAAAAGCGTATCTTTTGGGGTATAATATTTTATAAGTAACACAATTACCAATAAAAGTCATATTTTGATGTACCATTAATTATTTGATAACTAGTTCAATGATTTTTAAACAAAGGTTTGAGTTTTTGAATGTTTTTAACAGCCCGCTATGTAGAAAAAATTTCCTCATGTCCTTGTGCAGATGCCACATGACACTATTTTACTACGTTTTGGTACAAAATTCTACGAAACGGCAGCCCTGGTGGCGGCTTGACTGGGCCGGGTTTGAGCACACGTGTACGGCCATCGCTGCCACCTACTGGACAAATAGGAAACTTTGCATCCCCTACATATTCCACTCCCCTCCACCCTCCTCCCTCCCTCTCCTCTTGGCACCTCCTGGATGATGGGTCATCCCTGCATCCTTTCCACTGCCCTGGGTCAGAAGCAGTGTTGCAAGACATAGCACATCCACAGCAAGGCCGCTTCATTAATTCGGCGACCCCCCCTCTCCGTCCCCTTATGAAGAAAAGATGGGGAGAAATCCCTTTGGGTTGTGTCAAATTATTTCTCATACTTCCTCCACTCCCCCTCATGCATCCCAGCATCATCCATACACAACCCTTCTCCATTCACCCCTATCTTCTGTCCTCTCCCGTCCTTCCTCAACTGACATTCCTCTCTTTTGTAATGCCCCTTTTACCTCATCCATCCATCTCATCCTAGGATGCCCCCTCATATTCACTCCTTCCACCTCTGCCTTCCACACCTCTTTTACTAATATTTCTTCACTCATTCTTTCCATGTGTCCAAACCATCCTGATACTCTTTCATCAACCCTATCTCCTAACTCCCTTTCCACCCCTGTTCTCCTCTTCACCTCCTCATTTCTCACTCTATCTAGCCTAGTAACTCCTATCATACTTCTCTGACATTTCATCTCAAACACATTCAAACTCCTTCTGTCTTCCTCTCTTATGTTCCATGTTTCTGCCCCATACAGTGCTGTCGGCACAATCACTCCTTCATATAACCTCCTTTTAGCATCCATCCCCAAATGTCTATTTCTCATTACACTTTTCAATCCACCAAGGCATTTACTCACTTCTTTCAATCTACATTCTATCTCCACCCCCACTCCTCCCTTTCCTGCCACATTCGCACCCAAGTATCTAAAACTATCCACTTCCTCCAGTCTCTCTCCCTTAATGTTCACTTCCAGCCTGCTGTCACTCTCTCCCCTTGTACATCTTATCACCTTTTGCCCACATTTATCTTCAGCTTCCTTCTTTCACACACCTTCTCAAACTCTGTCACTAACTTCCCCAATCCCTCCTCTGATCCTGCTACAAGCGCAGTGTCGTCAGCAAACAACAGTTGGCTTATTTCCGTGTTTCCTCCATTTTCTTTACCATCTCCAACCCCTGACCCACCACCCTTGCATTCACCTCTCGCACCACCCCATCCATGTATATATTGAACAGCCAGGGCGACATAACACATCCCTGACGAAGTCCCACCTTTACCTCAAACCATTCACTCTCTCCATTTCTAATCCTAACACAAGCTCTACTACTCTCATAAAAACTCTTGACTGCTCTTAACAGCTTTCCTCCTATCCCATATATATATATATATATATATATATATATATATACATATATACAATTATATATATATACATATATACAATATATATATATATATATATACATATATACAATATATATATATATATATATATATATATATATATATATATATATATATATATGATTGAAGGTGAAAGAAGTAGACGAGTAGTAATGGGAGAATTTCACGCCTTAACGTTTCGACTCGCAGGGTCTTGATCACAAAGCTAACAACTCAAACGTAACAAGATATTTTATACACGGATGGGTCATCTTATGGGACGCTTCGGAGAGCTTGTTATTTTATTTGCGTATTCTTTTATTATCAATAAGCTTGTGGCTTTTGCTAAACATATAAAGCCTTCTCTATGGTTAATGTTGTTATTGGTGTTGATCAAGACCCTGCGAGTCGAAACGTTAAGGCGTGAAATTCTCCCATTACTCCTCGTCTACTTCTTTCACCTTCAATCTTATTTGTCATAATATAGTCATATATATATATATATATATATATATATATATATATATATATATATAAAAGTTTATTTGGCATTGCATGTATTTACCTAGTTGTCTTTTACTGGAAGGGGAGCTACACTCGTGGTGTCCCACCTTTGTATCTCGCAGTGTCTAGTCAACTCTTAAACTCATGAATGGTTTTTGTGCACACTATTTTTTCGTCCAGTTTGTTCCAAGTGTCCACCACTCTATGTGTAATACTGTCTTCAGATATCTTCTATAACTATTTTTTTTTCTTTCCATGTCCTCTTGTGTTTCTCTTGTCCCAGTTTAACAAGTCCTCTCTATCGAGTATTTCTGTGCCCTTCATGATTCTGTAGATGGTCAGTAGGTCGTCTCTCTTCTTTGTTCCAGAGTCGGTAACTCCAGTTTAGCCAGTCTCTCCTCATATGACAAGTTTGCAAGTGTGTAGGGGCCATTTTTGTGGTTGCTCTCTGGATTCTTTCTATTTTCTTTATATTCTTTTTGGTGCTGGGTGACCACAATATCGCCGCATATTCTAGTCTAGGTCTTAGTGTGACCAATATTTTTTTAAATAATTTCTTCATCCAAATATGTAAGTGCCACTTTTATTGACCTTAGCAAGTTATGGGATTCTCTGGCAATTTTGTTGATCTGTTTATCATAGGACAAGTCGTATGAGATGATTACACCCAAATATTTTTTGGATCCCACTTTCTTTACCTCCTTAGTTCCAATTTTATATTGTCCTGATATTCTATTTTTACTTTTTCCAAACTCCATTATGCTACACTTCTTAATATTGAAGTCCACTTCCCATTTCTGATTCCAGTTCCATACCTTATTCAGGTCTTCCTGTAGTGATTCGCAATCCTTTTCAGTTTTTAATTTCCTTAAGAATTTAGTGTCATCTGCAAAGAGGCTCATGTAACATTGCACATCATCATCCATGTCATTCACATAAATAGCAAACATTATTGGAGCTAATACAGATCCTTGCGGAATACGCCTTTTGTGCCGTCACTCACCCTAGACACTAGCTCTGACGTGCCAAACCATATTCATCATATCGAAAGTACTGCTACCCGAGCCAATTCCCCCTTCTTGTGGAATCGCTCTGGCAGGATAATGTCTCGCATAATTCTCCTTGTACGATCGGCATAGCCCATGCGGTCTGAAAACTTGCCTTTACGATAGGAAAGGGGAACCCTTCATCAAGCATAGCCCGGTCTCGCGCGTCTAGGCGCACTCGGGCCTCGTGTTCGTTGATTGCTGCGAGATAGACAGGTTTCGTGCGTTAAGCGACTTAGTGCCGACGCGCTCGTGAGCGTCCGCCCCCCCTAGATTTACGTTTTTTTTTTCTCTCTCTATAAGCACCGTACCGAGACTTAGTGTTTAGCGTTATCAGTACCGCCATGGCGGCTACTGATAACATGGCTGGCGTGCCGAAATGGCGGCGCTGCGCTCCAGGATCATCCGACGATGAGACTGCCGTGGTGGTGGCCCCTCCTCGAAGTAAGGGTGGTAAGCTCCCCACTTTCAAGGTTGTACCTTTGGCAGGATACGACACGGTGTTTGAGGTAGTGAGAGCTTTGGAGAAAGGCCCCTTCTGCGGCAAGCTTGTATCCCTCAGACCCTTTGGCGATGGTAACTTGCTTCTGTTACCGAGGAGCTACCAACTCGTTGAGGAGCTGGAGGCAATTACATCGTTGGATGGCAAGCCACTGACCCTGGAGCGACTTAATACCGAAGACAAGCGGCACAGAGTCGTGGTACACAACTACCCGACCACTTACATGACCGAGGCCATCGAAGACCACTGTCAGGTAATTGGGGCCACGAGAATGCGCCGCTGGGATAAGACGCCCACGCGCCAGGTTTTGATCACCATCAAAGGTGCATTTGATAGAATTGACCTGGGGATGTATGACGTACGAACGTACATCCCTGATCCTCTCCGTTGCTTTAAGTGTCAACGTTATGGTCATCACCAGGCGCGGTGCACAGCTAAGCAACCCAAATGCGGCATTTGCAGCATGTCTCATGCCACCGAGACTTGTCTTAACAAGTTTAAGGCTGGCACGGAGACTGTTGCCAAGTGCCCCAATTGTGGCAAGAAACACCACGCCTGGATTGCCTCTTGTTCGGTACGTAAAGCTCAGGCCATTTTCTGTAGGGAGAGGGCAAAGAAGCAATAGGACTTCATAGCTGCCCCCCCCACCCCCAGGTACATATGTATGGGGCAGCAGGAAGCACTCTCACCACCGTACCACAGCCACCTGCACCTAGTGCTCCTGATCTGAACAATCAGGAGCACTTTCCCGCACTTACGAACACAGCTCCTACACACACACACACACTCGTACACAACTAGCTCCCATAAAAGCCCCCACGCCCAAACCCAAGGCCTCGCCCACCCCAAGCACGCCAACCCCCAAGCCCACGCCCACGCCCCCAGCACCAACCCCACGAGCACAGGAACGGCAGCCCCCTCCCCCTCAATATCCGTCTGATGTCATCCCCCTGCGAGAAGATGATATCAGACTGATTGTGACTGGTGTCGTCGCCGGAATCACAAGTACCCTAGGGGAAAGTGATTCAGAGAAGACACTAGACATGGTGAATAAGGCTGTGACGAATGTGCTCAACCTCTTGAAAACAAAGAGAAACGCTTTCAAGAATTCCAGGCGAAAGGAAAGGTCTCCCTCCCTCTCTACCTCCTCATCTCCCACCTCCTCCTCCTCCTCCCCCGCCTCTGCCTCCTCTTCCTCCCCTTCCACTTCCTTCAAGCCCACCACATCCACTTTCACGATTGGCAAAGCGACATCTACATCATCGTAGACGAGGAAAGTGCCTCCTGCCAAGCCACAACACCGTCAATGTGACCTTCGGCTTGAAGACTCCTCTTCTGATGAGGAGGAAAATGCTTCCACTGTAACAAAGTCGCAACCCATCTTGTCTTCTGACCGGGGAGGACAAGATGAGGACGTGATGGAACTCGACAGGGAAGAAAGTCCCTCTGTTCAATAATCACTTAAGGTTGCTACAGTGGAACGTGAACGGGTTCCGCAGTAAAAGCTCGTATCTCCTTGCGCTTGCGCAAGAGTATGATAACGATATCATACTTCTTCAAGAGACATTGGTGAGAGATGAGGTGCGATTTCCGGGATATCGCATCTTCTCCCTCCCTCGCATACCCACTACTAGGGGGTGCATGATCCTCGTCAAATCATTCATCCCCTGTAGTGAAATCATGGACCCTGTATCATGTGGGGATGGTATAGAAGTCCTTGCGGTTCGACTCCATCGGGCCCACAAAACGTACACCATCTACAACATATACAGGGGCCATAGTGCCGTGCGGGACCTTGGAGAAATGTGTGCTCTTGCTGCGGACAGGCTCCTCATCATAGGAGGGGACTTCAACGCCCACCACCCTTTATTGATGTCGCCCCAATGGCCCAGTGTCGCTGGGCACCACTTAAATTACGTATTAGATGAATGCCCTGACATTGCGTTGTTGAATGATAGTAATCCGACGCACGTGCAAGGTGGACGACTACTTGATCTGACCTTGGCGACGGCCACTGTCCTCCATAGGGTAACCTGGGAGGTGCATCTGAGTGTCAAAGGATTACAAAGGATTACAAAGGCGGAGCATGCCGACAGGAGACCTTTTGATCCATATCTAGGTCGGATGAAAAAAAAAAAAAAAATCATATTGATAATAAATTAAAACTATAATAATGTAAAAATAACAAATAAAATACATAAATAAATGCATAGGTATAGTTGAATAACAAAACTTCCAAATTGATCACTTCGGTGTCTCTGTGCACATACGAGATGCACCACCCATACCGGCTGTATTACCTGTTCCCAGGTGGAAGACTGCTCTGGCAAACTGGCCGGCCTTTGAGAAATCTATTGAAGAATGGGCAGCTTCCTATGTTCCACTACAGGACGTAGAAACGTTAGAAGCTGGCTTTTTTGCAGCCCTTCAAGTGGCTGCCAGCAGAGCCATCCCAAAGACTTGCCAGTCCCCCAGGGAACATAAGAACAGTTGGTACTATACCCCCGAGGTGAGAGAGGCCAACCATCGGGTCAACATGCTTAGGCGTGTTTTCCGACGGCGCCGAACTCAGACCAATTTGGCCAAACTGTGCGCTGCAGTTCGTGACGCACATGTCACGGATGCAGATGCCAGAAGAGCAATTTTTTTCGAATCGTGTGAGGGCTATAACGCTCACACCTCCCTAGCAGAGCTGTGGTCTAAGCTCCGTAGAGTAACTGGCAGGACTCAACCGCGACGCACTCATCATACCCCTGATACTGAAGCGCAGCGGCTGGTGCAAGAGTTTGCCTCTCGCTCCAGCAGCACCTCACTCCCGCAGTGTGCTCAAGACATACTGCAGGACCTACAGGAGTGAGGCGCCTTGGTGTTGAGGACATGAGTCGGTCAGATGATACTGACAGCTTTATGCTTCAGGAGCTTCGGGTCACACACAGGACCAGCTCAGACACGGTGCCAGGAGAGGACCTCGTCACCTATTCCATGCTGACCCACCTTGGGCCAGCGGGTGACGAGGCACTTCTAAGGGTGATAAACGCGTCTTGGAGGACTGACACGCTACCAACAGCCTGGAAGACGGTAATCATAACGCCAATTCCAAAGCCAAAAGAACCTGGTGCCTATCGCCCCATCAGCCTGACAAGCTGCATGGGGAAGACAGCGGAGAGGATGGTGCTAAACAAGCTGCTGTGGAAACTGGGCCCATTGCATGAGCATGTACATGTTTACTGCAAGGTCACTGGCACAGCAAACAGTATAGCAACACTCCTCAATACTGTCAGTGGCACACCGTCCATCGTGGTCTTTTTGGACTTAGAAAAGGCGTTTGAGCTGGCCAGTCCACTGGTGATATTAGACACTCTTGCTCGCATGAGTGTAAAAGGCAAGCTGCTTTCTTGGATTGCTGACTATCTCAGTCACCGGTCTGCGAAAGTACGATTTCAGGGTCACATATCAGAGGCCAGAATGCTGGAGAATGGCACTCCACAGGGGGGGGGGGATCCTTAGCCCCACTCTGTTCAATGTGCTCGTCTCCAACATTCTGGAACTACCTCTACCCAATGGGTGCAAGGTTATCTCTTATGCAGATGACATTGCGCTCATAGTTACTGGGAAGCGGCGGTGCTTCAGCAAGGCCCAGCGCTGCTTAAGCACTGTAGCGACAGATTGTTGCAGGTTAGGGTTAAAGATCTCCCCTACAAAATCGAAAGCCATGGCGTTAGGACTCTGGAATGAGGGGGAGCACCTCATCATCCAGGGCCTCAGGCTGGACTTGGTCCACCAGTTTCAGTACCTGGGGGTTTGGATTGATGAGAGGCTTACTTTTCAGAAGGAACTAGCCGATCTCAAGGAGAGGCTGAAGGCGAGAACCACAGTCATGAGAGCAATGACGGGGGAAGGCACTTGGCGCCACGCACCAGGTCCTTCGCACGTTCTACGTGCAAGCAGTCCGCAGTTTGGTGGACTACGCTGCTCCAGCTCTCATAACTGTGGCGACTGCCAAGCTTGAAGACCTAGAGCCTTGCCAAAATGCCGCAGCAAGGATTATCTTGGGAGCTCAACCTTGGACCAAGAATGTTAACCTCCAGATGGAGGCTTCATTGCCTTCATTAGCATCACGGGTCAGAAGGCTGGAGGTTGACTTTCTTGCCAAGATAGTCCAGAGCCCCAGGATAACTGAGCTGAGTCAGAGCCTTGTGATAGCCCTGGGACGGGTGGATAATCTTATCCACTGCGGTACCTGGCTATCTCAAGCGGCCAGACTCCTAGACACCTTCAAGCTCACCAGTACTCTCCTTGAAAAGGGTAGGGACTCTCCTCACCCAGAGTTCAAGTCCCCACCTCCATGGCTGTCGATACCTGCAACCTTCATTGTCACAAAGCTTCCCAGTAAGAAGCTTGTGCAAAAGGGACTCCATGTTCTGCTATATATCCTAAAAGCAATTCCGCCTTTGATATCTTAAAGCTTTTCTGGTTCTGTGAGCTTCTTAAATTACTGCTGAATGTTAACAATGCGTTTCTTTGCTTGAAAACACGTTATGTGTTTTAAGGAAGCTTTGTACTTCATCAGGGCAGACTTATTACAGTTTTTGAGTTTCCAGTCACACGCACAACAAAATGCACCATTCTTGTCCTTTGGGTCTGGTTTTACCCAGTCTTTCAGTCCAGGGTCTTGCAGCCACTCAGGATTAAACGACTGCTGGTGCCATCCTTTGCTTTTTTTTTCCTTTCCCCAGGCTCAGGATCTCCAGACTCACTGTTAATAGCAACACAAGTTTACGCAGTTATAATAAAAGCATTGCTCACTCGAGTCACTACTGCTGTGACCCACGAAGCTATAGAGGCCCAAGTGTTTATTGTTGCTAGATTTAGAACAAAGTACCTGGATATTACTTTTGCATTTAGATATAATATTGATTTGTAAACACTAAACAATGAAAGATACAATGAGAAGGCTTTAAAATCCCAAGATAGCTGCTTTTTAAAATAAAAATCCCAATATCCCAAGCCACCTAAAATCCCAAGATCTTGGGGAGAAATCCCAAGGAAAGTCAGCACTGTCGAATTGGTGGCAAGGCAAAACTGCCAGATACCGCCATATACGTAACTGGATACATTGAACGATTCTTCATGTTGGCGTTCTGGGTTGACAATTCTTCATGTGGCACAATTTTACTGAAAATAACAAACACGAATTTTGTGTGGTGTGGAGTCGAAGATGAGAGTATTTAAGGTTGTTGAGGTTTGAGTAGAAACTACTTCGTTTACTGGTTTTTTTTTTCTTTCGAATCTCAAAATGTCACCTTTGCGTCGTATGTTTCGAGGCTGAATGGCTAATTGAGGTTAAAGATATACGAATATTAGACATATCGTTGAATTGCTCCAAAATGAAGTCTAGAATACTGTAGGCGAAGACGTCCTGCACATTTTCAGATTCATAAAATTTGACGCTATGCTGGGCAGTACACAATCAACGTGAAACACGATGTACGCCGACAGTGTGTCCGCTGCATAGTTTAGCTAGGGAATGAGTCACAAATCGTCGGCGTTCCGCATGCACACAGCCGAACGGGTATGCCTGCTTGTTCTGTGTGCCCCTCCCTCTTTCAGTCTGCGCGTGAAGTGGCTCGACGTTTACAGCACACGTCCCATGATTCATCTCGGAGGGGTCGCATACTGGATCCGGTTGCATGAGACGCACCAACATGAAAATTCATAGAAACAGATTTGCATAGTAAGTGAAAGGTTTTAGATGACAGTAAATGCAGTTCCACGAAACCAAGTGCACTGTGAAAACGGAAACGCGTATACAAACTTATTATCAGTTTCTGAAAGATGAACATCGAAGCATTTCACCACTACCACAAACACACACACACACACTTGTAGTGGTGGACAAGGAGTTGGGTGTATATGTGTAAGGTCCCCATAAATCGGGCATATCCGATCAGACTCAAGAGAACAGTCAGAATCCTTAATGAATCAATGGATCCATCGTCCTGATCTTAGCAATGAACACCACTGCAGCCAGCGAATGCGACGGATTTAAAGCACTTGTTAGTGGCCTTGAGCTTGGGGTCAGGCAAAACTGCCAGATACCGCCGTATGACTGCAACCATTATGTCCGATGCAAATTGAGCCTGTTTACTATTTTGGGGATGTATTACAAATAGAGTTGAGAGAAATTCCCAGGCAAAGCGAGTTATTCATCACTGTCGTCAACTAATTCTTCATGACTCATGAGAACCGTCAGAATATGTTTAGGAATCAATGTATCCATCGTCTTGCTTTTAGAAGGGAACACCACCGCTGCCTGCAAATGCGACAGATGAACTGAAAGCACTTGCATCTAGTTGGTGGCAAGGCAAAACTGCCAGATACCGCCATATACGTAACTGGGAAAGCAAAACTGCCAGATACCGCCATATACGTAACTGCATACATTATGTCCAATTGTACACTGCACAAGTTTACGATTTGGGGATGTATTATAATTAGAATTTGGTAGGAACCTTTACTAAAGAAGACAGGTGTGGATGGAAAATATAAATATTTCCTAAAAGAATAAACGCACAAAACATGAAGACGATGGAGATGTTCCTGACAGTTAAGTGCCCCATTCGTTGGAGAGAACGTTATCATGGACGATTCGTAAGAAAACAACGGCTTGAACACGATCGCGAGATGGCGTGTAAATGAAGGAATACTGGGGCCAAGATCTAAGAAAATAAGGTCTAACCACTTCCGACCGAATTTCGAGGGAGTTGGCGCAGCGGGCCCGTGAACGTCACCTGGCTGTTCAAAGTGGGGTTAGCGGGTCCTATAGCTGTCAGTTGAAGCTGGTCCGTCGTTCGAAAATGACGTCGCCTTCGCTCGCACCGCTCCACGCAATTAGTTATATTCTGACAAATATTATATAAAATATATATATAAATATATATAAAATATTATAGTTCCTGTCTATATATATGAATATATAATATATATGATATATAATATATATATATATATAATATATAAAATATTATAGTTCCTGTCTTCCTTGGCGTTTCACAGTTTTCTTCAGTGTTTCACAAAGAGAAAATGGACTCAGCCAAATGACGTCAGAAGCTGCGCAGAAGAATTCAAACGGTCTGACCTGTATATTTAGACCTTGACTGGGGCCATGATCCTCTTCGGTGTAACGCGGCGCAGTCCCTCGGCTGCACGTGTCGTATGTTTCACGTCGAGCATAGCGACATAGATAGATAGACTTTAGGCCAGCATCCAGTGTAAATGTTATTTCCCCCTCCACAAACCACAATAAATATTCATATAAAATCTGCCCTGCACAGTGTACACTCGTCAATCAAGATGAACACATCGTTTCACACTCCACCGCCGTCGCATAGCCCACCTCCCTCACCACCACCACCAACAACACCCTCTGCATGGCCAACAACGACCGACATCATCCAGGTCCTGGTGCTGCTGGCCAGCATTGTCCGGGACCTGGAGGAAAGGCTGACTGATGTAGCTTGTGTTCTCGAGTGGATGACCATCTTCTTTAGGAACCTGGATAGGCCGGCTGACTATGTGCGGGATCTAAGGAGACTCGACAACCCTGCCCTCACACTTATGAGTGTTGCACTGATTTTAATATGTGTCGTTGTTTATCGGCTACATCCAGGATACGATTATTCTTTGATTCGCAGGAATCATACATGAACGGACCTTAACTTTTAAGGGAAAACCGGTAGTAATTGTTCGACAATCATGTGCCCATGAAGATGTATACAGTAATAGCAAGACATTTATAACACACAACTGATACCACCTTTTCTGCTCTGACTGTGGTATTAGTTATGTGCTTGTATATTTTTTAATCCCGACTCTTAACATGTATATCGCTCGTATATTTATGAATATTTGCATTCATGTCTAAGAAAACCAAAGAAAAATGAGCACAACCCTCATTCAACCTAACCTAATCTTTATTCCGCTGTTGATATTCGGCGTACGGCATTCTCTCTGCTTCCTGGCAGCTTCTCTGTTGATATAGAGCTGGTGGCACTGACCACTTATAACATCTTTTATTAGTGATGTCGATGGTTCCCACTGGTTGCAAGTTGTTTCCTGTCGTGCAATTGCTTAGCTAGAAGTCGGTTTGCAACAGTTGACACATGAAGGCTATTTGTTCTTTTAGTTTTGATAATATTAAGTTGAGAAAATACTCTCCCAACGTATCCAGACTACTGGGGTAGAACCAGTAGACAGTACATGAAGTTAGAGAGGAGGCAAAATTTCTGGCGGTTATGGCCATCTTTCACCGTCCGCAGTTCATGCCAGAAATTAGTTGCCGAGTCACTCATATTTTTCAGTGATTCATTGAAATGCAACAAGCTTTCCATTCACCCTGCAGATTGTCTAAGTCTTCTTCTTTTTAATCAGTGTAGGAAATTTGACCGCCAATTTCACAAGAGAGTGTAAGCTTCTCTCATCGGAGAGTGCTTCTTTGGGGTCAACAACTCGCAGGACGACCAGAATACTGTCTTCCTCAAAAGCAAATCTATTTCGCATTTGAGCACAAAGTTCCACCAAAAACTTGTGGTAGTCAAGACGAAATGTTTTTCAGCTTCTCCTAGAGGTTCATTAATAAGCATGGACTTGCATCTACCATCAAGTTCAATATCATCAACTTTCTTGTGTGTTGCATGATCACGGGGGTCAATGCTGCTAAGCCCTTGTGATTGAATATTGCTAAAATGATCCTATATTCATGAGATATTGTAGAATATAGAGTTGAGAGTCGAAAATACTGTGACTGGAATTCAGTGTTCATTTTGTCTACTTTCCGATGAATATAGTTGAGGAAAAGCAACATGTGCTTTGTTCCTGGAGTTGTCATCGTTTTGTGTATCTTGGCTGCTCCATCTACTTTCTCTGTGCTGGATTCTTCCTGAAAAAAAAAACCAGCTGTAGGGCATCCCATTGTTCTAATATTTTAAAGACAACGGAACCTCTAGACAGCCATCGAGTCTGTGACAACTTTAACATTTTATGCTTAGGAGTCTGGGCAACATCTTGGATCATCTGAAAAAGGTGTTGACGTTTGCTGCTACGAGCAAAATAACTGCAAGCATCCTTCAGAAAAGATTCAAGCCATGAAGGCAGGGTATTGCTGGCTTGACTAGCGCACAAGGCAAAGGAATGACACACACACCCTAAAATAAAAACAGATGGGATTTCATGTTTAAGGTAAGCCTGAAATAATTTATGTGCTCCTAAAATTGTGGAGCAGTTGTCACTAGCAAACCCTATTATGTTTTGTAGGGGTATACCCTTACTTTTGAGTAACACCTATGCTGATTTAAACAATCCTTCAGCACTCGCATCATCAACTTCTACATCTAAAAGTGCGTCAGTAACTACACTTTTGTTCATCATAAAACCGGACCATCACTGCAAGAACTTGTGATACAGAAACATCTGTACATAACTTCTACTAAAAGATCAACTTGTGCAAAAGGGACTCCATGTTCTGCTATATATCCTTCTAAAAGCAATTCCGCCTTTGCTTTTCTGATTCTGTGAGCTTAAGATACTGCTGAATGTTAACAGTGCGTTTCTTTGCTTCAAAATACGTTATGTGTTTTAAGGAAGCTTAGTACTTCATGACAGCAGACTTATTACAGTTTTTGAGTTTCCAGTCACACGCACAACAAAATGCGCCATTCTTGTCCTTTGGGTCTGGTTTTACCCAGTCTTTCAGTCCAGGGTCTTGCAGCCACTCAGGATTAAACGACTGCTGGTACCATCCTTTTTTTTTTTTTTTTCTTATCCCAGGCTCAGGATCTCCAGACTCACTCACTGATAACAACACAAGTTTACGCAGTTATCATACAAGCATTGCTCACTCGAGTCACTACTGCAGTGATCCGTGAAGCTATAGAGGCCAGGCCGTACCTGGATATTACTTTTGCATTCAAATATAATATAAATTTGTAAACCTAAATAATGAAAGATACAATGAGAAGGCTTTAAAATCCCAAAACATCTAGTTTTTTTTAAATAAAAATCCCAACATCCCAAGATATCATCCAAAATCCTAAGGTCTTGGGGGGAAATCCCAAGGAGTGGCAACACTGGATTACCAACAATTGGCGATTTCAATCTGACAATGACACGGAATTTCATTGGTGTTCGCACAATATGCATCGGAAAGCTTTTCAAGCCTTTTGTGTGCATAAAATATATATCAAAGGTTCCTCCCGAATCGCTGCTTTAAAATGAACTATTGCTGCTAGAAAATCATATATCAATTACAATAAAATCGTAAAATATTATCTTTTCCAACTCTTTCGTATGTTTTATAGTGTTTATATTATAAGCAATGCGACCCCTTTGTTTACCGTACATCACCTGTTTCACTCGTGGCTGCGTTTCCATATGTTCGCAAATTATGTTTTCTCAGCGTAACGTAAGATCCCCTAACGTAACTTAAATAAACTTATGATTTTCGTAATAAAAATGATTATTTTCGTAAACTTTTATTAGGCCTACCGTACTGTTAGATCTACGCTAGATCGCACGGAGTTTTGAGCCTAATAACTGCAAACCCTAATCATGAGTACCGGTAAGAGAAAGAGCTATGAAGTAAGTTTTAATTTAAAAGAGGTGGATTTCGCAGAACATGGAAACAGATATGCAGAAAGGGAGTTTGGGGCTTCAGAAAAGGTAGTGAGGGGATAGAGAAAGCTTAAAGAAATTTTCTTCTGTACTGTTGTATAGTGTCCAGTTGACAGTTAAAATCTATTGATTTTTTTTTTCAATTACTGTACGTTTTTTACGCAAGTGCATTTGTTTACGATTACTGTTTTAGAAACGCAACCATTGTTTATGTAATTTTGCATTATACGCACGCGCGACAGTCGGACAATCTACATGTGTTCTTATATTAAAATTGTGTGATTAAAGTTTTGAAATAAAGGTAAATATCTGATCATTTTTATGTTTGAATGGGTCTTGTAAATCGCCAGATTATAGTGCGACATATCAACCATAACCACTTTGACAACAAACAAACGGTGCGACCTATCCACTGGTGCGACCTACAGGCAAGTATATACGGTATAAGATGTAATAATAATGAATGAATATTTTTTTCATCCATAGGTCAAGTGTATGGGTGGGTGGCAAATAGATGTATTACAATGCCATTTTTAAACCTGCGATGCTAATATTATTTATCTAACAAATAAGAGTGATTATAATCCTCTTGCTTTATACAAGTAGGAATATTTGTGGTACCATAATAATATGATGAATAATGTATACGATATATAGTAATTATGGATGAAATACCATGATTCTAGGATTGATGTATGATAATTTGAGCTTGACTCAGACTTTTATTTTTGTTGTAAATATTAGGAAAGTTAATGCTTGAACAACACCCAGAAAATATATCCTGAATCCACCCCTGATTTAAAACTTAAATTTAGGAGTGTCTTCTGTGTCTCAATCATATTTACATCTACCAAAATCTTTGTCTTCATTGTCATTACATAAGGAGACCCCACCCAAATTCAAAAAGGATTAAAACAGAAATACTAGTGGACTACCTCGAAAAACTCTGACACGAAGGCAGAGTTGAGCTCAATCCCACTGTCACCGGTGACCCGATCAGGAAGTAGGCAGATAATGCAGCACTTTTTTTTTTAACAGGATCTTAAGCAAAACCCTTCAGGAAATTGCCAAGGAACTACTGTACATAAAAGAGAAAATAAATTTGTTAGAAAATGTGAGATCTGCTGTTTATGCTCTTATAAAGAGAGATGAATATGTGGAGAAAATGGACATCTTTAATGACCCAAGCATTTTCATGAGAGTAAAGAAATGCTCAACAAATGAACTTAAGAAACAAGTCAGCAAATTGGCGTTAAAAGTAAACAAACTGCAGCAGGAGATAAAGATCCCTAAAACCATTGGAGACTACAAGCTTGGATATTGCTTTTCATTGCCATCTTAATTTCACCTTTCATTTTTCCTCTCATGTCCCTGTTAAGCTCTCCCTCACCCATCTGAACATCAATATTTTCAATTGGGTTTGGTCTTGGCAAACAGCATGATATTTGGTTCTTTCTACTTTGAATTGTCACTTACATCTAATTTTGTTTATATCATTACATTCATGTTAGCGTAGGCTATTCTATTTATCAAACACCTCGTTCATTTTTTCCTTTATATCTATCAAGATCTTGTCAGATTTAATTATGACACTACCTCTTCTAGATCACCTTGTTGTGGTGGCAGGCAGGAGAGAATCCTGCCACTGTATTTCCCATTAACGTCATAAAAAGCAACTAATTGGGATTGAGCGATGGGACCAGGGATCCTTCTCTCTTCATGCAAATCCTATGAAAAATCAGGATATAAGAGGATCTAGGAGGAGGACTCCATCTAGAACTCTAATAACTAGGTCTTTAAATGTGCGTGGTTGTGGTATGGATGAAAGTAAAAGGGCAGAGATTGGCAGTTTGTGAGAAGGAAGGTGTGTTAGGATTAAGTGAAACTATGCTGAAGGTCAGGGGCAAGTTTGATTTTAGGAGTGGTGAGGATGTTGGGAGTGATGAGGGGGCATATGAGTGAAGGAGTGGCTGCTGGTAAGTGATAAGATAGGAAAGTGTGTGGTGAAGTGGAGGGAAGTGTCTTCAAAGTTAATGTGGGCATAGGTGGAACTGGATTAGGAGATGTGGGTTTTTGTGAGTGCATATGGTCCTGAATATGAGGATTTTTTTTTTCTTTTTTAGATTGTTGCTTGCTCATGACACTGGTTGGGTCAGAGGAGGGTTTAAGGCAGTTAGTGACAGAGTTCGGGAAGGTACGTGATAGGAAGAAATTGAAAGTAAATGGGGGTAAAAAAACAAAGGGATTAGATGTACAAGGGGAGAGAGTGGCAGTTAGCAGAAGTTTTAAATGAGAGAGGTTAGGGGAAGTGGATAGTATTAAGTATTTAGGGTCACATGTGCCAGGAAATGGAGTTAGAGGTGGTGGTAAATTGTAATGGGGGAAGCAAGAAAATGTTGCAATAATTCCTCCACGAGTGGAGATTTTACTGCAACATAGACAAATGGTGTGACTCCAGACCGTTAGATCGCCTCTAAAGTCCCCAAAAAATCGGCTGCGTGTTGGCATGCAGTCAGTACTACATGATAACATACAGTCAATACTCCAGTATGGCGGTCAGTTAAACCGAAAATGTAAACAAAGTTCGGATTTATTGAATTTGGTAACAATAAAGCACAGGATGCAAATCCAATCAAAATCAAACACGATGAAAAAAAAAAAATAAATAAATAAATTCGACCCTCCTAAAAAAGTTTTCCAGCGTATGGTTGCCGAGAACGACGATTCTATCGAAATTCCACGAAATAAGCAAGCGAAGCAGAGTTAGGCGTCCTGCCCAGATGATGTTTAGGAAGTGTGCCAACTCTATGAACCACGTCATGAAAGTGGCAGTCATTTGGGAAAAAATAATTCCCTATGTGATAGAAATTTTGCATGAACAAGTAACACTTGCACTGTTGCCTGAGGGGATCCTGCTTCCAGCGTACAACAGGCTTTCTAAAGGGGCCCCGTACATACTCAGACAACCGAGACGGGCAGTTCACTCCAGGACACATCTTCAAGCACCTCTCCTTTCCAAGCAGTACTCCTCTTCAAGCAGCTCTCCCCTCCAAGCGGTACTCCTCTTCAAGCAACACTCCTCTCCAAGCAACAGTCCTCTCCAAGCTTTAAGTTCCCCTTTGCTCTTAGGTTTTTCCTTTACGAGTTTAGAGTTCATTAAAGGCCCGAGTGCGTAGTGTTATTGTGAGTTTCATTTCCCTGGATTGACCGAACCATATCACAACACCACTACTCAAAAAATAAATAAATAAATAAATAATAATAATAATATTGCCCACAGTTGAGATTGTAAGGAATTTTGAGGTCTACACGGTGTTACCACGATAGGTAGAAAAATATTAATTGTAAAGGTACCCTATTGTTAAGATTAATTTTTGTTTGGTTTGTTTTACATGGAAATTCCATTAATAGAACCAAAACTAATATTGTTGTAGTTACTCCTTAATATTTACTTAAGTTTTCTGTATAACATTAACAAAAATAAAATAAGAAAATGAAACTTTAAGGAGTGTCTATAATTCTTAAATCTTATGTTGCCATGGAATAAACATGTCTTGCAATAACTACTGCATAATAATTACGCACCCAACTTTGATCAAATATAACCTAACTTACCAGTCCATGGAATCCCCTTAATTCTTCTATTGTCATTTTATTTGCATGTCCTGGAATCGACACCAAGAAATATGGAGCAAATACCAAAATACCAAAGTTTTCTGTATAATATTAGCAAAAACAAAATAAGAAAATGAAACCTTAAGGAGAAACTATAATTCTTAAATCTTCTGTTGCCATAGAATAAAAATGTCTTGCAATAACTACTGCATAATAATTACGCACCCAATTTTGATCAATTATAACCTAACTTGCCAGTCCATGGAATCCCCTTAATTCCTCTATTGTCATCTCATTTGCATGTACTGGAGTCGACACCAAGAGATTTGGAGCAAATACCATATCACGAAACACGGAATGGAACGATGGCACACGAAATGTTTCGTGGTTTTATAGGTTACGTTCCGAGCATAAATATTGAAAAACGGACAAGTTCTGTTCCGTTTTCTGTGGAACACGAAATAAAATGATGGTACATGTCATGTTCCATGGGTTTATACGTTCCGTTCCGTTTTGTTTTTTTCTCGTAAAAATACGGAATAAATTCTGTTCGGTTTTCGGCGTATTATTCCTTATCCCTCCCGTGCAAAGTAAATTACCAACAATCCCTTGTATAACCGAAATAAGTTATTGAGAAATTTTCATAATAAGGTAAAATATGTTAGGTTAAGCTAGATTAGTTTTGCTTGCTTTGCTTGGGTTAGGTTGGTTATGCTAGGTAAGGTTGTGTTAAGTCTGGTTTGGTTAGGTTAGGTTAGGCTAGGTTTGGATGGGTCTGATTTGGTTTTGTTTGATTGGGTTTAGTGAGATTTGGTTAGATTAGGTTAGGCTATGGTTAGGTTACGTGGGTTATGTTAGGTTAAATTAGGCTTGGTTAAGCTGGGTTGATTAGGCTTTGTTACATGAAATTATGTTTGGTTAGGTATAGATTTGGCTTTAGCTAGGTTTGGTTAGGTTAGGTTAGATGTGTATAGGTTGGTTAGATTAGGTATGGTTATCTTAGGTATGTTTAGGTTGGATTTGGTTGTGCTAGATTAGTTTTGTTAGGTTAGATTAGGCTTGGTTAGGTTAGGCTAGGCTAAATGTAAGAGACTCGTAGATAAATGTAGACAAATGAGGTAGAGGGTTAGGTGGCGAGAATCTAATTTTTATCAGTAGGATGTTTGATAAACAACAGTCGTAGGCAAAGGAATTGCACAATCTCGCTTCCAGCCTAAATGTTTGCAAACAGCCGCTGGGGACCCTATTTCATTGCTGTATAATGTTCATGTTATGTTGATGTAACAGTATGTAAACTAAATCAGTGGAGCATTGATTTCGAGATTGCTTGAGTAAGCTGTATTGCTTATGGGCTTTGTAACAGCCTTTATGATTGAAGAAAGGATGGAGGAGAAAATTCAATTGGTTCATAGGAGTAAAGTCACGCCCTTAGGGGAGGTACTTAGATTTAAAAATAATGATCATTGGACTAAAGAAATCATGACGTCAGTGCGAATTGACTGACCTAGTGAACAAATTGAGGATTCCAGATGGGAGTCCCTTGGTGTAGCTAGACGAACCATGTGTATTACTATTCGGGAAGAAACGAAAGAAAATTTAAGCTCCGTTTAATTCCCCTCTCTTGGGCAGAGTAAGATTATTGAGCAACCCTACAAATGAAAACGGAAAGTGACCAATCATACATAACAAGACAGTGGTGAAAAGAAAGTAGAAAGTGAGAGACGAAATACAAAATTACATTAAAGAAAAAAAAAGTCAACCCAGAGAGACGACAACAGAGTGGTGACAGGGGACCAGAGAAGGAAACGAGTAGACGGAGTAACAGCAGAGGCAACACGAAACTTGATTAGATAAGGTTTAGTTAGGTTAGGTTTAATTACAAAAGTAGTAAAGACTGCGTTAGAATTTGAAATGGAGAAAGTGTGTGGCCTGAGGAAAATGTGGGAGTTCGCTAGGGATGTGTTATGTCACCTTGGCTGTTCAATTTATACATGGGTGGAGTGGTGGGAGATGTAAACGCAAGGGTCGGGATTGGAGATGGTTAAAGGTCAACAGAGAAACGTTTTCAGAGAGGTGGTGAATATTTGCTAGATGTATGGCTTTGTCATTTTTTGGAAAAACAACTCAAAAATAAATCCTAATTACTACGCAATGTGATAAAAAGGCCTATCAAAATATCGGTAGCAGACGAACTTTTCCTTCACCGATCTTCGGCTGTTCTCGTAAGGCTTTATCGACTGTGACGTCAATCTCGCTGTTAAAATTCTGATGTATGCCATATGCGTGCACTATAAAATGCCGTGCTGCACTGTTAAGTTGATCAGTGATCTGTCATATTTCGTGTGTTCGCAAGTATTTATCAAATATTTAGTTCGAAAATGGTTTATTGTGTCGCCGCAAATTGCAAGTGATTCGACGAAACTTTCTGCTGCGGATGGATTTCACTTTCATTATTTTCCTAAAGATTCTGTTTGCAAAAATGACTGGATCATTCGGTGCAGACGGCACGAGTCATGGAAGTCTGGATTGAAAGCGAAATCTGTTCGAAACAAAAAAGTACACTCGGGACCCTGGCCTTGTCAACAAGCATGAAGGCCATGGTGAAATATATCCAAAATGTCTGCACGAACCCGTTGTCGACAGGGAATGACTGAAAGAAGGTAATAAGCCCAGTTCACACTGTCAAAGATTTGATCAACTTTTCGTCCTCTCTTCTATACATTGTGATAAAATTTAAGTGACATTGTGAACCTGGCGTTTTTTGTTTTTTTTTATAATACAAAGTGTAGAAAAGTGTTTGATAAGGAATTGGCATTGTAAGAGGCTCCTAGATGAGGCTCGTAGATAAATGTAGACAAATGAGGTAGATAGAGGGGTAGGTGGCGAGAATTTCATTTTTATGAGTTGGGTGTTTGATAAACAAGAGTTCGTAGGCGAAGGAATTGCACAACCTCGCTCCTCGCCTAAAAGTTTACAAACAACCGCTGGGGACCCGATTTCATTGCTGTATTATGCTGATGTAACAGTATGTAAACTAACTCAGTCGTGCATTGATTTCGAGATTGCTCGAGTAAGCTGTATTGCTTTTGGGGTTTGTAACAGCCTTTTTGATTGGAGAAAGGATGGAGGATGAGAAAAATCAATTGGGTCATGGGAATAAAGTCACGCCCTTAGGGGAGGTACTTAGATGTAAAAGTAATGATCATTGGACTAAAGAAATCATGACCTCAATTTGAACTGACCTAGTGAACAAATTGAGGATTCCAGATGGGAGTCCTTTGGTGTAACTAAGACAATCACGTTGTAGAAGAATTTGTAGAGAAAATAAAAGAAAAATATCAACCATTTATATACCCTCTCCTATACTTATACTAAGTGGAACTTGACTAAGTTGGATGATCTGAGGCATGGGGCCTACAGAAGAAAATAAGTAATGGAACTCAACTAAGTCGGATGATTGGAAGCAAAGGGGCTTCCTACAGAAAAATATTGTGAGTAACTATCATACATAAAGACAGTGGTGAAAGGGGACCATAGAAGGGAACAGTAGATGGAGTAACATCGGTAACAGTGGTGAGAGGTATATAGAACTGGTTGATGAGGAATAGTAGCTACTACCAACACTGCACCATGTTTTTAGCTTTACACTTGCTTCATAGATGTACATATGCTTAGCAATCATACACCACACAACAGTCTGCTTATCATTTTGCGTTCAGGTTAGAAAGCACACAAAGAGCTTGAGCTTACAGTAACACCGAAAGCACTTCTCAGAGATATCTGTCAGTTCTTGCCTTGTCAACAAGCAGCACTGGAATCACGTCACAAGGTTGTGTGCTTCTTTGCTCCCAAGTCCCAGCACTTTTTTATGAAGCAATGAAAGGAAGTCAAGTATATAGGTAACTTCAAATATCTCTTGATGTAATTTCACTACAGTAATTCAGACACATGGGAGCTGAATTCATATTGGGAATGGTAAAATGCATGCATGGTGATTGAAAATGATCATTATTAATTTTCCATTTTCAGACTACTACTTGCTGCCCTTCATTTAAATGAAAATTCATGTAAAAAGCAGAAAACTGGAAAAAATGGAGAGATGCAATGGGCTATATCTTATCCCAAAGCCAAAGCAATTGTTGGAGTGGCAAAAGAGAAGGTTAATCTAACATATGGTGACTGTATAAAGCATTATTGTGCTACATATTGCATCCAAACTGTGAAACTGCATAGGACTTCCTACTGGAGCAATGTGATAAATTCAAAATTAATACTTACCTAAAAATTGGGTATTGTTCAGATAATATGACAAAGTAAACAATGAAATGTACAAACAACAAATCTCCATTTTGTATTTACAGAATATGTACAGATTTTACTTGGTGAATTACTGAGGTTGCATTCTGAATATCCATCATACAAACTTGTAAGAGATGCCAAACTTCAGTCTGCTATGAAAGTTCCTGAACCAGTCTGTTCCAAGTATGAAAAACAAGAGAAGTCTAACATCTTCCTTGGCACTTAGTAATTCCTAAATGACCTTCATGTAAAGCATTGAGAATATCCAGCTGTAGGGAGGTTGGAACAACAATGCGGTTGTTAAACATTAGTAGTCCTTGGTTGACTGTCAAATGCTGTTTCTTCTCCCAGTATGGTTTCAAGAGTGGCTGAGAAGGCATTATTGAAGGCCACCCATCTAGACAATAGGCTTGAACTTGTTTGCAGATGGCATCTGGTTGTTGAGCTGCTTTGATCTCTCCCAGGCGTCGTTCTGTAGCTGGAATAACTTTAAAATTACCTTCTTGACTTTCTTCCACTTCTTCTATAAGCTCTAGATCAGCTTTTGTAGGAAGACTTGTAGGAGCTCGCGATAGAGCATCAGCTGTTTTCTGATGAACGCCTTGTACATATGTCACTTCTGGTGAATATCTTGCTAGTCGGAGACGGAAGCGAAGAATTCTAGATGGAAGTTTTGACAAATCAGTACTTGAGAGCAAAGGCACTAAAGGGCGGTGATCTGTTTCAAGCTTGAAGACTGTTCCTAAAACGTAGTCCTTAAACTTTTCACAAGCCCAAGTAGCTGCTAAAGCTTCTTTTTCAATAACTGCATACCTCTTCTCAGTGTCACTGAGTGATCTTGAAGCATAAGCAATAGGACGACGGTGCCCTGTGTCATCCATTTGTATAAGAACAGCGCCAAGACCATCTTGACAAGCATCTGCAGCAATAATGCATTTCTTGTTTGGGTCGTAATGGGCTAGGATCTCTGTGGACACAAGTTTCTGTTTGATTGTTTCAAATGCAGTTTCTTGTGGTTGGTCCCAGAACCATTGTTGACTCTTCCTTAGAAGCTGGCGAAGTGGTTCATTTACATTGGCTAGGTCAGGAATGAACTTGGCAAGCTGATTTACCATACCGTTGAACCTTTGCAGTTCAGTTACATTCCTGGGTCTTGGGAAATCTTGGACAGCTTTGGTTTTTCCTGGATCTGCTTCAATGCCTTTCTCTGAAATGATGTGGCCCAGGAATTTCATGTGTCCTTTTGAAAACTCGCATTTGTCATTTAGGGTGATTCCTGCTCCCTGTAGTCGACATAACACTTCTCGAACTCGATTGTCATGAATCTCCTGTGTGGGCCCATGGATGAGGATATCATCCATGTGGCAAACAACTCCTTCTAAACCTTCCAGTATGGTAGACATGGTTCTTTGGAAGATTTCAGGGGCGGAGCTAATGCCGAAAGGCAAACGATTGAAGCAATAGCGCCCAAATGGAGTCACAAAGGTTGTCAGCCACCTTGATTCTTCATCAAGTGGTATCTGCCAAAATCCAGAGTTGGCATCAAGTTTCGTAAAAACTTTACTACCTCTTAACTTGGCAAGATTCTCGTCTACACTGGCCATAGGGTGTACTTCCCTCTTCACGGCTTTATTCAGAGGTGTCAGATCCACACAAATTCTCACATCACCATTGGGTTTAACAACGTTAACCATCCCTGAGCACCACTCTGTAGGTACAGTTACAGGGGAAATGACTTTTTGGTGGACCATGGACTGTAGTTTCTTCTTTACTTTTGGCAGCAGAGGATGGGGTACCCGTCTTGGGGTATACAGGCAATGAGGAGTAGCATCTTCGTGCAAAGAAATTCTGTATGTAGATTTGAGTAACCCCAGTCCGTTGAAGAGCTTGGGAAATTCTTCCTTGAAGTTCACTGCCTTGTCTATGTTGTACACCTCTTTAGCAGGTTTAAGGAGTTTCAGAGCTTCTATAGCTGATTTCGACAAAAGATTATTACTCTGACCTGTCATAACATACACATTTTCTATATGTCTCCTACCACCTAATTCAAGTACAGCATCTACAATTTTCCCTTTAATAAGGTGATTGAGATTGACTTCCCCTGGTCCTCGGAAGTCACTATCTGCTTTTGTGAGGTTACACTTCTTAAGCCAAGGTGTTTTGTCACTAACAATTGTCACTTTGGATCCACAATCAAGTTTAAAGTTAGTCACTTTCCTATCTATTGCCACATCAACTGACCAAAAATTCTCACTAGCAGATTTGACTTCCCCTAACATAAAAGAATTATCTACTTCATCACAATCATCCTCTTCTATTTCGTGAATATGTTTTGACTTTAAGCAAGCCGAAGCATAATGGCCGACACGTACGCATATGTGACATTTGGAATTTCTGGCTGGGCAGTTTTTTCTGAAATGTCCATCTGTGTTCCCACACCATCTACACCTTGGTGGGCTAAACCCAGATGCTTTGAAAGGAGATTCACCTCTCTTCTTTCCTGTCTGTTTCGGTTTCGGTGGTTTCCTTACATCTTCATTGAGGTGTCTTTGGTGCACAAGTTTCCTCGTTGAAGATGTACAGGCAGTCCAGACAGCTAAAAACATCCTTAAAAAGAACGCTAACCCTTATTTAGGACCACTTGCCTATCGTTCAGCTCCACTTAGAAATGGTTTGACCCCAAGTGAAATACTGATGAGTAGAAAACTAAGAACAAAATTGCCAGTACTCCCTGATACGTTGAGACCAAAGGGATATAACCAAGATGACCTACTAGAAAAAGAGGAACTCTATAGAGAGAAATACTCTAAGAACTACAACAACCACCATCGTATCCAGACATTGCCAGCTCTTCAAGCAGGCGATAAGGTATACATACGAGACCAAGAACGTTATGGAGAAGTAACACAGAGACTGACTCAACCGAGATCATACAAAGTCCTGACTGATGCAGGTTCCACAATAAGAAGAGACCGACACTCTCTCATACACACAGGTGAACACAGTAAATTGCCTAACACTGAACCCAAAGAAGGGACTCCCACCCTGCTCGGTTCTTCTGATAACTCCATCCATGTCAGTGATATTCCTAAAGGTGCATCTACTTCTGTTGTTTGTCCTAGCACTAAACCTAGTGTACCTAGCCCATCACAAATTGAAGTTAGAAGGTCCGGCAGAGTGCCTAAACCCAATGTACAACCAGAAATGGTTTACTACTAATAGTGTATGTTATGTATCACAAATAATAGTATCTAATTTTGTACTTAATTCTAAAGGTTTACTCTAGTTGATATGTCATCACTATGCTTTCTTTTGCAGCCTTTTGGGGAATTACTAACTGTTACTTACTGATAAGTTTATTTTGAGATTTTGTAAACTTGAAGGGGGATGTTGTATTATTGCTATTGCTTTGTACTATCATTACCATTGCTATTGCGCATGTCGACGTTCACGCCTATGTTGACTGATCTTACATAATAATAAACAGTGTGTACGAGCTTCCCACGCGTATCATTCACCCGACACTGACCTTTAAAGAAAATGGAGAAAAATGGGAGATGAGCCAGTCATTGTTTGCTGATGACACTGCATTTGTGGCAGGATCAGAGGAGGGATTAAGGAAGTTATTGACAGAGTTTGGGAAGGTGTGCAAAAGAAGGAAGTTGAAGATAAATATGGGTAAAAGGTGATGAGATGTACAAATTGGAAGTGAATTATTAAGAGAGACTGGAAGAAGTGGATAGCTTTAGATACTTGAGTGCAAATGTAGCAGGAAAGGGAGTGGAGATGGAGGTACAATTGTGAGAAGCAAGTAAATACCTTAAGGGATTAAAAAGTGTAATGAGAAATAGACATTTGGGAATGGTTGCTAAGAGGAGATTGTATGAAGGAGTGATTGTACCAACAGTACTGTATGGGACAGAAACAAAGAACATATGAGAGAAAGAGGGAAAAAGTTTCAATCTGTTTGATATGAAATGTCTGAGAAGTATGGTAAGGGTTATTAGGCTGGATAGAGAGAGAAACAAGGAGGTGAGGAGGAGAATGGGGATGGAAAGGGCTGATGAAAGAGTATTGGGATAGTTTGGATACATGGAAAGAAAGAGTGAAGAGAGAGGTGTGGAAGAAACAACCAAGGATGAGATGGATGAATGGGGTGAAAGGGGCATTGGGAAAGAGGGGAATGTCTATTGAGGAAGGAAGGGAGAAGACAGAAGATAGGGGTGAGTGGAGAATGGTTGTGTATGGATGATATTGTGATGCAATACTGCACCATGTTTTTAGCTTTACACTTCATAGATGGGGGTGAGGAGTATGTGTGAATATTTTGATCCAGCCTGAAGGGATTTCTCCCTATCTTCTCTTTTTCTGCATAAGGGGATGGGTCACCAATTAAATGAATCAGCATTGCTCTGGATGTGCTGTGTCATCCTACATTGCTTCTGATCCAGGGCAGTGGGCAAAATGCAAGGATGACCTGTCATCCAAAAGCCAAGATAATAGGGAGGGAGGGGGGTGAATGTGAGAGGAATATGTGGGGATGAAATGGGTGGGAGTGGATTTTATGCCTTTGTTTTTTGGCTACCTCGCTTGTAAGGGGAAAAAGCCATTGGTATATGTATGTACCTTTTGTTTTATTTCTCTCTTCTCTGTATCTCTCATATACTTCCCTAATTCTACTTTGCAACCAGTCTTCATAAGCTCACTTTCTCACACCATCACTTAGCTCTTCATCCCACCATTTCCTGCTTCTTTTCCCTCTCATTTTCCTTATCTTAATACCATCTTTGTGTGCTTCATTGCTTTTCCCTTGTAACATACCAATTCTTCCTCTACTGTTTCTCTCTTATCCTTCCTTTTTTTTTTCTTTACATTTAATTTGTTCACCATTTCCACCTCCATTTTACCCCCACACTCAATTTCCCTGATATCAGATAATGAATGATCTGACTAGGGATGCAGTGCCAATTTTTTTAGGAAAAATATTGTAATATTGTTCATAATGTAATACTAATATTTTTCTGCCACCACCGATAGCCTTCATCCCCTCATCCTCTCTTCCTTTCCCCACCCCAGCAGTCACTTACAGTGGTGCTGGAGCAGTGCTCTGGCAAGTTCCAGCAGCACTGCATCCCTGGATCTGACAATATATTGCTCTCTTCCTGCAAAAATTATTATGTCCAGAACTCTTTCAATCCTCTCTTTAGATGCCACTACATTGTCCATGGCCTCTCAACCACTTTCCCCTTCACCACCCTTTCCTATGTACAGTACACTTAAGTTTGGTTCTTTTTTTAAACACTACTATTAACTCCCTTCCTAAAGACATCTCTAACATTTCTCCATAATTATAAACTAATATGCTGTACATTGCTATTACTCCATGTACTGGCTCATCTACTTCAGCATTTAGATCCCCAACTCGTTAATATACATTCCAGAATTTTCTACACATTTTAATCAGTTCAATAAACTGCCTCTCTTCTTCACTTTTATCTCTACCAGGACTGTATGCACTCACAAAAGCTCTCATACCAATTTCATCTTTTCCCACATTATCGTCAAAGACACTCTCCTCTACTTCTTTTTGCATTTATCACTTACCAACAGTGCTACTCATTCCCTTTCACCCTTTCATCACTCCTGACACCCTGCCCATCACACTCCCAAATTCAAACTCAACCCTTCCTTTCAACTTAATTTTACTCAACACACCTTTCTTCTCACGAATATAAATATTCACTTAGTCTATCTATATACCAAGGGCTTTTTCCCCTTTATATAGAAGATAGTCAAATCAAAAGGCAAGCAGCCCCCCACCTCCATGTTTCCCTCTCATCTTAGCTCCTTGCAGATGTCTCCTGCCCACTGCCCTGGGTCAGGAGCAATGCAGCAGGACACAGCAACCCCCCCCCATCCATCCCCTCATACAGAAAATAGAGAAGACGGGGAGAAACCCCTTTGGGCTATGTCACTTACTAGGGTCTGTACATCAGGAGCTCTTTGGTTAAGGTCTCTTTTTCACAGAATGAAATCACCTAGTATTGGCATAAACAAGTTACATGAAGTGTTTTAACTTGTTAAAGTTGTAGAAATATTCTTTCTTAAGTAGAAATGTGATACACTTTATATGAATTTCTGTTGCACAAAGTTTTATAAAGATTGTAAAGACAAGTGATTGTTTCACATGTTTCCTTTTTCTTCTTTACTGGGTAAATAAGTTCTATCTATACAAGGGGTTCTTCCCCCTTATAAGGAAGGTAGCTAAGTCAGTTAAATTAATTAAGTTACCTTAGGTTAAGTGAAAGACATAATATATTACACATTTTATTCCCACTGCCTAACTACAAAAAATAATAACAGAATGTCTTTGTTCACTATATTCTTTCTCTTCCATATTGATTCATTCAAAGACACATACAGTATTTCATCCATATAGAAAAAGCTAAGCAAACAACTACCGACATTCATTCTTCCTTGTGCTTTCCACTATGAATAACATGACACATACATCCTCATTATGCTCATGAGAAAGAAAATATAATACAGGATCCTAGCTTTGTGATCATAATGCTACTAATAATCATTCACAATAAAAAAAATATATATTATATATACTTAATATCAGTTAATCACCTTTAATCATGTAAAGTGGTTCATGAAATTTGAATTTAATAATCAGTATTCAAATATACACTATACAAAGCATAAGAGTGTTATTAATTCAGATTCTTAGAATCTTAAATTCAGATTGCTGCATACATGGAGGAGTTCAAAGGTTGTCTCATCAACTGAGTTGTGGTTAGTCAGTAAATTCCAGATATTTTTTTAACATGAGATTCATATCCTTCATACATTGAGGCTCTACTTCCTCTGGGTACAAGTGATCACTTTCTAAGTTTACAATAGAATTTGAAAATAAAATATTGAACAAATTAAACAACAATACAACCTCGAATGGGAGATAACAAAAAAAATTGCATGACACATCACAGAAGCAAATGTACTGCATACATATCGACAGTACAGTACTTGCAGTTTTATAATTCTCTTTGATACTCAACCATAATGCAAACAAAGGAGAACTGGTCCTTGCCATGTATCACAGCTTCTAGCAGAGTTCTGTGGCAGACTTGTTTGAGATTTATTTCCAGCTGAAACTGTGAAGACTTGCTGTCAATGAATTAGGAACAGATTGGGTTATGGGAATCTTACAACAGGACTGCCATTGGATAACAGTAGAAAAACATTCTGGGTGAGGGTTGAGAAAATGAATCAGTATAATGACAAATGCAGACATAAAAGAAACATATGAATAAATACTGAATGTTTTGTCCCATGAATGGTTTTAACCAGTGCTGGCCAGCCTTAAAACAGTGTCTTCTATTAGTTTACACTGACAGCAACACCATGGTGTTCCTGTGAAACTACACTATAGCATATGTGAATTTACATAATGAATAATTAGATGTATACTTGTGTGTATGTTGGCAGCTTTTTGTGAACGTATGATGTGTATTATGTGTGTGTATACCTTTGCAAGAGTACGTACACATTTCTTTACATGTACAAATATACAAAGATGTGCATGTGGCTAAATTCTCATAAGTGTTGGCTGCATGTTCTGTTTGCATGAGAGTATGTTGTTTATTTTATTTTGGAAACTAGGTTATTGCTTCTAATTTTAGATTATGGGGAAACTGATGCCATTCATGCTTTCTAATATTTACACTTGTTTTCTCATTCATGCTTAAGTACCATGATTTTATGTTCAAAATTATATATATGTATATATATATAATTGTCTATATATATTGATTTATAGTTATACAGTATATTTATGTCACAATAATCTACAGTTTTTATATAATCTTTGCCTTCCATCTAGTCCAAGCAATTAGACACATTTGCTACTACTGGACCTTCGCACTGATGCTATGCATACTGAAGATTCTGAAGAGGCAAGTATGCAATGGTGGCTATGCATACACCACTGTAGTTCATTTTCTTAAGTCAGACCCTGTTTGTCTTGGCAGTTATAAATAATTTTTGTTCTGTACATAACATTAAACTGATTGCTTTGAACTTGTGATCTTGGTGAGCATTTTTTGTTTGCATTATTTACAAATCAGTGAACCTGAACTACAATGTGCTACTGCATAGCTATGACATTACATTTCTTTGTGTGCACACATAATTTCATGATATGAATGTCTACCTGAAAATCAATTATCTACAAATATGAAAAAGACCAGCTGATGTCAGATATTCATTCATGATTGAGCCAAGGTGATACCACTGTTCATTTCTGTATGACAATATTCATCTGCATGTTTAGTACATATGATCCCAAATAACCCTGACAGAATGACTATACCTGATACTGAAAACATGAAGGAAAACTGTGAACACACTTCTTGGTTCATCAGAGGTTATCTGCATAAAAACTTCCAACCATAAAATGTATTGTTTCCCTTCAACATCATAAAAATTCACACATATATAATAAAGCTATTAGAAAAAAAAATCATGATAATACAATAACACTGTTGGAATCCTGTACTTCAGCTGCACTGACCCAACAGCACTTGACGTTGTAAAGTGGCGAGTAGATGTCCAACATGGACTGTTTTGTCTACTTGGTCAAGGCTCTATACAAGAGGAAACCTCTCATCTTAATCTGGAAGCCACAGCTGCAACAAGGGCTGCCCCACGACCGCTGCCATCTTCTGACAACATCAAGTCAAACTGGAATGGGAAATAAGATGATGGTTAGAGAAATTGTGGGCCCAGTTCCACATCATCAACCTCCCATATTTCTTATGATTATGCAGTTATGTAGACTTTAGATATAAAGTTAAAGAAATATGAACCTGTATATATACTGAGGGGCCTCAGGATAGCTCTTTATGTATTTTTCCAAAACATCAAAACATGCTCCCATCTCCCTTACATGTAGAAAAATGCCATTACTGTGTAGTTATGTATTTGTGTGAGTCTTTGTACTTTATCTGAGTAATGTGGCAGGGGATGGATTGGCTTTAGTCCATGAGGAGTTAAGATGGGTGGGACAATGAATGGGTTTTGGGGGGATGTAATGCCAGGATTTTTGTATATATATATTATATAATTCATAATAATATTTACTTCAGACATCCAAAGATAAGCTCAGTGGGTTGATTCCATACATACATACATACATACATATACCAAAGGCTTTTTCCCCCTTACAAGGGAAGTATCCAAAAAACAAAGGCATAAGATCCATTCCCACCTATTCCATCCAGACATATTCCACTCCCATTCACCACCCTTCCTCTCTCTTATCTTGGCTCCTCCTGGATGTCAGGTCATTCCTGCATCTCACCCACTGCCCTGGATCAGAAGTAGTGTTGCAGGACACAGCACATCCACAGCAAGGCCGCTTTATGCATCACATCATCCATACACAACCATTCTCCATTCACCCCTACCTTGTCTTCTCCCATCCTTCCTTAACAGACATTCCCCTCTTTCCCAATGCCCCTTTTACCCCATCCATCCATCTCATCTTTGGTCGCCCCTCATGTTCACTCCTAATTCTGCCTTCCACACCTCTTTTACTAATCTTTCTTCACTCATTCTTTCCATGTGTCCAAACCATCCCAATACTCTTTCATCAACCGTATCTCACGACTCCCTTTCCACCCCTGTTCTCCTCCTCACCTCCTTATTTATCATTCTATCCAGCCTAGTAACCACTATCATACTTCTCAGGCACCTCATCTCAAATAGTACAAAAGTAGATGGAGGAAAATACAAAAGAAACAGTTATGAAAGTAATTAAAGAAAAGGAAAATTGGGTGAGAGATACAGTTGACAAAGGTAAATGCATTGTGGTCCATGGTATCCAAGAAGAACATGATGTGTATAAATACCAGAGAGAAAAGGAGGAAAAAGAAATAGCTATGGAAATTCTGAAAGAAATTCAGGATGAGGGGCAAAATTTGGACAAAGAAATTGATGAGACTCACAGGGTAGGCAAATACTCAAAAGAAAAATGACACAGACCTCTGAAAATAAAACTCAAATGATAGCCAAGGAGGTACTATCGAATGCGGTTAAATTAGCAAACAGCGAGAAATTCAAACATATATGGATAAAAAAGGAAATCAGTGATGAGGAAAAAGAGAAAGACAAAGCTCTCAGAATTGAAGCCAAGGCTAGAAATAAGAAAAGAACGGAGATGGAAAAAAACAAGTTTTTTTGGAGAGTACTGGACCTAGGACTGAAAAAATGATACATCAGAAAAATGGAAACTTAAATCAAGAAAAGAGAAGAAAATATGAAACTAAAAGTGGCATACACATATATTGATGCTATGATCTCTGGAATTAATGAACTGAACAACTATCTGGAAATAGAGAAACCTGACATTATAGGAATTGTGGAGACAAAAATGAAAGTCCCTCTATCAACAAGTATGGTGGGACAAGGTCTATATACTGGGCAAAAAATAGAACAGGCAAACAGTGAGAAAGTGTCATGATATTGACCAAAAAGGGTTTAAATGTGACAAAGATAAATGAAGGCAAATATAATGTGGAATTAATTATTATTAAAGTTGTAAACAAAAATATGAAAAATAGAAAATTAGTAGCAATATATGTGCCACCAAAAACACAGGCTTGGTCTGATAGTGATCATTCTAAATTACTGGAATACACAATGAATGTCCTAAATGAGTTACTGAAAGAGGGTGGTAACATAGTAATTAGGGGTAATTTTAATGCAAAGGATATAATCTGGGAAGAAATGATAGCAAAAGGGGGAGAGGAACTTTGGAGTAACATTCTGCAGGATATGACAATCGAATATACCTTTACACAATGGGTTGAGGAAAATAGTAGATATAGAAACAATGAGGAACCATTGAAACTAGACTTAATATAACTTCTGAACTGGATATTGTGAACAAAATGGAGTATAAGACACCAATTGGAAAGAGTGACCATATACTAATAGAGTTTGAATTAAAAGAACAAAATAATGTAAGAAGAAATGAAAGGAAGGTTAATGTACAAAAAAGCAGATTTTGTAAAACTTAGAAAATTTGTCCAAAACACAAACTGGGATAAATTCTCCAAAGAGGAAACAAAGATGGAAGACAAATGGAACATATGCAAAGAAAAATACAAGGAAGGAATTGATCAATATGTACCAAAGAAGAAGCAAAAAGAGATTTATATAAAGTGTTGGTATAAGAAAAGGTGCAGTGAGGCTAAAGACGGAAGAGACAAAGCCTGGAAAAGTTGGAAAAAAGACAAAAAAAAAAAAAATTCCAAATAGCAAACATATAAAACTAAGGAACGAATGTAAATATATGCAGGAAAGAAAAAATAAACTATGAAAAATATATTATAGACAAATGTAAGGATCAACCTAAACTCTTTTACAGATATGTAAATGATAAATTAGAAGACAAACATGAAATTGTAAAACTGTATGAAGGAGATAAAGAATATATAGATGACACAGAAATGGCAGAAGTTATGATCAGACATTTCAGGTCTGTTTTTATAATTGTGAGCTCACAAATTTGGGAAGATGGACAACAAGAAAGTCCCCTAAAATGAAAGAAATAAAGGTAATACAGAAAGAAATAAGAGACCAAATAAAAAACCTAGATGTTAGGAAATTGTATGGACCGGATGGAATTGCAAATTGGATACTGAAAGAGTGTATGGACCAACTGACGGACAAATTATACAAGATAATAGCCTTTTTGCTCAATGAAGGAAAGGTACTGCAAGATTGAAAAGATGCAAACATAGTACCAATATATAAAGGAGGAAACAAAGAAGATCCTACAAACTTCAGACTGGTATCCCTTACAAGCACAGTAGCAAAAATATGCCAAATGGTTATTAGAAACAAATGGATAAAACACTTGGAAGAGAATAAAATACTAATCCCTAAACAATTTGGCTTTAGAAGTGGAAGACTGTATACCACAAACTTAATATGTTTTTACTCAAGATTGAGATAATACAAGAAAGATGGCTGGGCAGATTGTGCCTTCTTGGACTTGCAGAAGGCTATCGACAAAGTACCACATAAAAAGTTAATAAGAAAATTGAAATGATAGGAGGAATACAAGGTAAGCTACTGGAATGGATGAAGGATTTCTTAAGTGGGAGAAAAATGAGAGTGGTACTTAGAGACCAAAATTCGAACTGGTAAGATGTGATAAGTGCCGTCCCGCAAGGCTCTGTATTGGCTCTTTTAATGTTTGCCACATATATAAATTATATGGATGAGGGAGTGAAGTGTTACATGAACTTCTTTGCTGATGATGCCAAATTATTCAAGAGAGTAAGAACAGAAGAAGATTGCAGATCACTACAAGAAGACCTGGACAAAATATGGGAATGGAGTCAGAGGTGTGAAGTGAACTTCAACATTAAGAAATGTAATATAATGGAATTTGGAAAAAGCAAAAATAGTATATCGGGTCAATATAAAATTGGTACCAAGGAAATAAAAAAAGTTGACTCAGAAAGGGACCTGGGAGTGACCATCTCAAGTGAATTGACACCTGATAAACATGTCAATAAATTGGTTGGAGAGACTTTTAACTTATTAAGATCAATGAAAGTGGTACAGAAAATAGTGGTTGCACTGACAAGACCTAAATTTGAGTATGATTATGCTGCAACACTATGGACACCTAACACAAACAAACAAACAAACAAACACACACACCCTTTCATTGAATGGATGGCGAGAATTGGTGTTCCGAGGAAAAAGGAAAATCTACGTGGATCTCAACATCCAGGAAGTGCCTTTTTGTATTTATAGGGAAGGGGAGTGCTCGTACAATAGTGGGGAAGTGATAGAGAAGGAGAAGGGAAGGGATATTGAGGGAAATGGAAGGAAATGAGGAAGAGAGAGACACGGTCCAGGAGGCCAGGAGATTTGTAAACAAGAGGCGAACTGAAGACGATGACTTTGGAGAGGACGGGATCAACAAAAATGTAAAGATTAGAAGTATAGATAAGAGCAACACAGTGGAAGATGATAATAGTTTCCAGGGATTTAAAGAGGGTGGGGGGGATACCAACCTCCCCCAATTGAAAAGACTAGAGGAGAAACTTGATAAGATGATCGAACATTGGGAGGATAGGTTCGGTAATGTAACCAACATTGCGCACAGAGTTGAAAAATTGGAAGAACTAGAGAAGGCGAACAAAAACTTAACTAAGGAAATTGAAGAATTAAAAAGACAGTTAAAAGAAGTAAAAAAAGGATAATGAAGAATTAAAGAGGAATAGTAACGACAACAAAGAGGGCTGGAAAAAAATCGAAGAAAACAGTAAAGTTGCATTTACTGACATAATCAAACAACAAATGAAAGAACAAACTAAAGACTCAGTTATTAAAGTGATGAGACAGAAGGAGAATATAGTAAGAGACTTAGCAGATAAAAAGAAATGAATAATTATATTAGGAATGGAAGAGAAACATAACCCAGATAGAACCACAAGAATCAAAGAGGAAAATGAAAAAGTAAGAAGTTTACTTGAATTAGTTCAGGAAGATGAGCCAGAAATAATGAAACAAATCGAAGAGAAGTTTAGGCTCGGAAAGTGTAGTACAGATAAGACCAGACCAATTAAGATTAAATTCAGGTCACAAACGACGGCAGAGAATATCTTATCCAAAACAGGGAAACTAGCAGCAAGTGAACAATATAAAAAGGTATGGATAAAAAGGGAAATGAATAAAGAGGAAAGAGAGGAAAAAAAGAAAAGACATGAAGCTAAGGAAAAAAACGAGACCAGAACAGAGTCAGAAAAAGAGAGATTCTATTGGAGAGTAGTGAATATGAAATTAAGGAAATTCGACATACTAGAGAAAAACAAAAGGGAAACAGAGAACACAATGGAAGTGGCAGAAAACTAAGAGTGTCTTACATAAATATAGATGAATTAATAACAGGATTGAATGAGCTGAATGATTATCTGAAGGAAAAAGAACCGGACATAATGGGAATTGTAGAAACAAAATTAAAAGGTCCACTACCACCCAACAGTGTAGGACATGATACATATAATTATTGGATTAGAAACAGAGACAAAGCAAGGGGGTGGAGTTATGTTCCTGACTAAGAAGGATATAAATGTGAGGTGTGTCACATATGGAAAGAATACAGTAGAGATGATTATGATCGTAGTGGAAGACAGCTAAGAAGAGCAGAAAGTTTGTGATAAATTATGTGCCTCCGAAAACAGCCTCGTGGGAAGAGAGTGAACATAAAAGTATGTTAGAGGACACAAAGATAACATTAAATAAGATAATGGAAGATGGAGGAAGAATAGTTATGATGGGCAACTTTAATTGCAAAGAAATCTTCTGGGAAGAGATGACAGTAAAGGGTGGAGACGGCTCATGGGGAAACGCTCTACTTGAGATGATTACTGACCATACAATGACACAGTGGATACAGGAGAACACTAGGTATAGAAATGAGGAAGAACCATCGAGACTAGACCTAATAATTACATCTGAACCTAGAATAAAGGAAAAAATTGAGTATAAAACACCAATAAGTAAAAGTGACCACATATTGATTGAACTGGAACTAAATGAGGAAAAAACATGAAAAGAAATTAACAATATAGAAAAGGAAGAATGATGTATGAAAAAACAAACTTTGATAAAATAAGAGAATTCTTTCAAAAAGAAAACTGGGAAAGAATACACAAAGAAGAAACAACAGTGGAAGAGAAATGGAACATTTTGACAAAAATCTATAAAAAAAAAAGTAGAAAAGTATGTCCCAAGACAAAAACAGGAAAAAGAATATGTAAAATGCTGGTACAACAAAAGTTGTAGGGAGTTAAAAGACAAAAGAGACAGAGCTTGGACCAGATGGAAAAAAGACAAAAGGCCTGAAAAATGGAAAATATATACCTGTTATAGAAATAAATATGTACAAACGTGCAGAGAAGAAAAGAGAAAATATGAAAAAGATGTCATAGAAAAGTGTAAAGATCAACCAAAACTATTTTACAGATTTGTAAACAACAAACTGAAAAACAAACAAGACTTGGAGAAATTAAGACAAGGAGTTGAATACACAGAGGAAATTGAAATGGCAGAAATTATGAACAAACATTTTAAATCAGTGTTTACAAGGGAGAACATACAACCTGAAGAGATCGAATGGAAAGAGAAAGTCCCTATGAAAGAAATAGAAGTAACAAAGAATGAAATATTGAAACACTTGAGTAATCTTGATGTCAGAAAATCACATGGACCAGATGAAATAGCAAACTGGATTTTGAAAGAATGCAGGAATGAACTGGCAGACATAATACATAGCATAATAAACAGTTCCGTGAAAGAAGGAAAAGTTCCAGATGATTAGAAAAAAGCAAATATAGTACCTATATATAAAGGGGGAAATAAAGAAGACCCTACCAACTATAGACCAGTCTCTCTAACAAGTACAATAGCAAAAATTTGTGAAAGAATTGTAAAAAGTAGATGGGTAAAATATTTAGAAAAAAACAATGTGCTAAATCCAAGGCAATTTGGATTCAGACATGGACGATCATGCGTCACCAATTTAATATGCTTCTATTCAAGGCTAATAGATATAATACAAGAAAGAGATGGATGGGCTGATTGTGCATTTCTAGACCTAAAAAAAGCTTTTGACAAATTACCACATAAGAAGTTGCTTAAGAAATTAGAAACCCAAGGAGGAATACAGGGCAAACTGCTTAATTGGATGGAAGACTTTTTGCAAGAAAGAAAAATGAGAGTAGTGATAAGAGACAAACACTCAAAATGGGATGAAGTAATAAGCGGTGTTCTGCAAGGAACAGTTCTGGCCCCAATAATGTTTGCTATATATATTAATGATATGGAGGAAGGAATTGAAAGCTATATGAGCTTCTTTGCAGATGATGCAAAACTACTGAAAAAAGTGAACACGGAAGAAGATTGTGAATCACTACAGAGTGATCTAAATAAAGTATGGGAATGGAGTAGGAAGTGGGAGATGGAGTTCAATACAAAAAAGTGTAGTATAATGGAATTTGGAAAAATAAAAAACAGGATCATATAAATTGGGAGAAGAAGGAATAAAAAAAGTAGAATATGAAAAGGACCTGGGAGTCATTGTTATGAATAATATGTCACCTGAGAAACATATAAATAAGATTTTTGGAGAAACTTATAATTTTATAAGAACAATCAAAGTTGCATTTACATACCTGGATGAAGAAATGGTGAAGAAAATTCTAATCACCCTGATAAGACCAAGATTGGAATATGCAGCAACGATATGGTCACCAAGTACAAAAAAAATGTATAAAAAAGCTTGAAAGAATACAAAGAGCAATTACAAAATTGGCACCAACACTCTCAAAACTATCATATGAAGAGAGACTAGCAAAACTTGAACTACAGACACTAGAGCAAAGAGGAGAGAGAGGAGATTTGATAGCTATTTACAGAATCATGAAAGGCATAGAAATTACTGATAGAGAGAATCTGATAAAATGGGATGATAGAAATACAAGAGGACACGGAAAGAAAATAAAAAAAGACAGCTATAGAAGAGATCTGAAAAAGAACAGCTTTCCTCACAGAGTAATAGACAGTTGGAACAAGTTAGATGAGAAAGTGGTGTGTGCACAAACAATACATGAATTTAAAAATAGTTTAGATAAAATGAGATATGAAAACGGGACACCACGAGCATAGCTCCCCTTCCCATAAAATACAACTAGGTAAATACACACTTCAACGAACGGACGGCTTAGAGGACGTTCTGAAGAAAAAGTGAAATTTCGTGGATCCCAATGCAAAGGAAGTACCTATTGTATTTACAGGGTGGGGGGGAAATTGCTCGTGGTGTAGTGGGAAAGTGAAGAAAAAGGAGAAGGGGAAGGATTACTGAGGAAAATGGAAGGAAATGAGGAAGGGGAGGACTTGACCCAGGCAGGCAGGTGACATGTAAACAAAAGGGGTCCTGACCAGCTGAGTGACGATGAAAGGTCTAACAAAAATGTAAAGATTAGAAACATAGATATGAGTAGCACAGTGGAAGGTGAGAATAATAATTTCCATGGATTTAATGAGGGGGGGGGCGGATACCAACCTCCCCCAACTAGCAAGACTCGAAGAAAAACTTGAACAAATGACTGAACATTGGGAGAGTAGATTTGATAGAATTTCAAAAATGGCTGAAAGGGTTGAAAGATTAGAAACACTAGAGAAAGCAAACAATAACTTAACTAAGGAAGTAGAAGAACTAAAAAGACAGTTAAAAGAAGTAAAAGAGGAGAATGAAGAATTAAAGAGGAATAATAAAGAAAACAAAGAGGCCATAGCTAAAGAAGCTATGAGTTGGAAGACAACCCAAGAAGACAATAAAGTGGCATTCACTGACATAATTAAACAGCAAATGAAAGAACAAACTGAAGACTCAATTATTAAAGTGATAAGACAAAAGGAGAATATAGTAAGAGATTTAGCAGATAAAAAGAAATGTATAATTATATTAGGAATGGAAGAGAAACACAACCCAGATAGAACCACAAGAATCAAGGAGGAAAATGAAAAAGTAAGCCGATTACTAGAATCAGTTCAGGAAGATGAGCCAGAAATAATGAAACAAATAGAAGAGAAATTCAGACTCGGGAAATATAGTACAGACAAGACCAGACCAATTAAGATTAAGTTCAGGTCACAAACGACGGCAGAGAATATCTTATCCAAAACAGGGAAACTAGCAACAAGTGAATAATATAAAAAGGTATGGATAAAAAGGGAAATGAATAAAGAGGAAAGAGAGGAGGAAATAAGGAAAAGACATGAAGCTAAGAGAAAAAACAAGACCAGAACGGAGACAGAAAAACAAGAATTCTACTGGAGAGTAGTGAATATGAGATTGAAGAAATGGAGCATAACAGAGAGAAACACAAAAGAAACAGAGAATACAATGGAAATAACAGAAAGTTAAAAGTATCCTACACAAATATAGATGGATTAATAACAGGACTGAATGAACTGAACAAATATCTGAAAGAAAGAGATCCGGACATAATGGGAATTGTTGAAACAAAATTAAAAGGCCCACTACCACCCAACAGCCTAGGACCCAATACATATAATTATTGGATTAGAAACAGAGAGATAAAACAAGGGGGTGGAGTTATGTTCCTGACTAAGAAGGATATAAGTGTGAAGAATGTCACATATGGGAACAATACAGTAGAGATGATTATGATAGAAGTAGAAGATAGAGATAAGAAGAGCAGAAAATTTGTAATAAACTACGTACCCCCAAAAACAGCCTCGTGGGAAGAGAATGAACATAAAAGCATGTTAGAAGACACAAGAACAACACTAAACAAGATAATGGAAGATGGAGGAAGAATAGTTATGATGGGCGACTATAATTGCAAAGAAATTTGCTGGGAAGAGATGACCGTAAAGGGTGGAGAAGACTCATGGGGAAGTGTTCTACTTGAGATGATTACTGACCACACAATGACACAATGGATCCAAGAGAACACCAGGTATAGAAATGAAGAAGAACCATCGAGACTAGACCTAATATTCACATCAGAACCTGAAATAGTGGAAAAGATAGAATACCAGGCACCAATAAGCAAAAGTGACCACATATTGATAGAACTAGAACTAAATGAAAAAAAAATACATAAAAAGAAATGAACAATATAGAAAAGGTAGATTGATGTATGAAAAAGCAAATTTTGATAAATTAAGAGAATCTTCCAAAATGAAAACTGGGAAAGAATACACAAAGAGGATACAACAGTAGAAGAGAAATGGAATATTTTGACAAAAATCTATAAAAAAAAGGAGTAGAAAAGTATGTCCCAAGACAAAAACAGGAAAAAGAATATATAAAGTGCTGGTACAATAAAAGTTGTAGAGAGATAAAAGACAAAAGAGACAAAGCTTGGGCTAAATGGAAGAAAAACAAAAGACCAGAAAAATGGAAAATATATACTTGTTATAGAAATGAATATGTACAAGCGTGCAGAGAGGAAAAGAGAAAATATGAAAAAGATGTCATAGAAAAATGTAAAGATCAACCAAAACTATTCTACAGATTTGTAAACAACAAACTGAAAAACAAACAAGATTTGGAGAAATTAAGACAAGGAGGAATTGAATACACAGAGGAAATTGAAATGGCGGAAATTATGAACAAACATTTTAAATCTGTGTTTACAAGGGAGAACATACAACCTGAAGAGATTGAATGGAAAGAGAAAGTCCCCCTATGAAAGAAATAGAAGTAACAAAGAATGAAATATTGAAACACTTGAGTAATCTTGATGTCAGAAAATCGCATGGACCAGATGAAATAGCAAACTGGATTTTGAAAGAATGCAGGAATGAACTGGCAGACATAATACATAGCATAATAAACAGTTCCTTGAAAGAAGGTAAAGTTCCAGAAGATTGGAAAAAATATAGTACCTATATATAAAGGGGGAAATAAAGAAGACCCTACCAACTATAGGCCAGTCTCTCTAACAAGTACAATAGCAAAAATTTGTGAAAGAATTGTAAAAAATAGATGGGTAAAATATTTAGAAAAAAACAATGACAATTTGGATTCAGACAAGGACGATCATGCGTCACCAATTTAATATGTTTCTATTCAAGGCTAATAGATATAATACAAGAAAGAGATGGATGGGCTGATTGCGCATTTCTAGACCTAAAAAAAGCTTTTGACAAAGTACCACATAAGAAGTTGCTTAAGAAATTAGAAACTGAAGGAGGAATACAGGGCAAACTACTAAATTGGATGGAAGACTTTTTGCAAGAAAGAAAAATGAGAGTAGTGATAAAAGACCAACACTCAAAATGGGATGAAGTAATAAGCGGTGTTCCACAAGGAACGGTTCTGGCCTCAATAATGTTTGCTATATATATTAATGATATGGAGGAAGGAATTGAAAGCTATATGAGCTTCTTTGCAGATGATGCAAAACTATTGAAAAAAGTGAACACGGAAGAAGATTGTGAATCACTACAGAGAGATCTAAACAAAGTACAGGAATGGAGTAAGAAGTGGGAAATGGAGTTCAATACAAAGAAGTGTAGTATAATGGAATTTGGAAAAAGTAAAAACAGAATAACAGGATCATATAAATTAGGAGAAGAAGGAATAAAAAAAGTAGAATATGAAAAGGACCTGGGAGTCATTGTTATGAATAATATGTCACCTGAGAAACATATAAATAAGATTTTTGGAGAAACCTATAATTTAATAAGAACAATCAAAGTTGCATTTACATATCTGGATGAAGAAATGGTGAAGAAAATTCTAATCACCCTGATAAGACCAAGATTGGAATATGCAGCAACGATATGGTCACCAAGTACAAAAAAATGTATAAAAAAACTTGAAAGAATACAAAGAGCAATTACAAAATTGGCACCTACACTCACAAAACTATCATATGAAGAGAGACTAGCAAAACTTGAACTACAGACACTAGAGCAAAGAAGAGAGAGAGGAGATTTGATAACTATTTACAGAATCATGAAAGGCATAGAAATTACTGATAGAGAGAATCTGATAAAATGGGATGATAGAAATACAAGAGGACATGGAAAGAAAATCAAAAAGGACAGCTATAGAAGAGACATGAAAAAGAACAGCTTTCCTCACAGAGTAATAGACAGTTGGAACAAGTTAGATGAGAAAGTGGTGTGTGCAAAAACAATACATGAATTTAAAAATAGTTTAGATAAAATGAGATATGAAAACGGGACCCCACGAGCATAGCTCCCCTTCCCATAAAATACAACTAGGTAAATACAACTAGGTAAATACAAAAATCAGAAAATTAAAAAGAACTCAAAGAGCAGCAACAAAAATGACACCTACACTCAAATTTGACATATGGACAAAGATTGGATAAATTACATCTATCAACATTTACAGAATTATGAAAGGGATGGAAATTCTTCTTGATAGAGATGACTTATTAAAATGGGACAGAAGAGAAACAAGAGGACACGAGAAGCTAAAGGACAGTTACAGAAAAGATTTGAAAAAGAATAGCTTCCCACATAGAGTGATTGATGTCTGGAACAAACTAAATGGAGAAACAGTGAGTGCCAAAACTATACAAGATTTTAAGAATAAACTTGATGTGGAGAGATACGAAAATGGGTCACTACGAGCATAGCTCTCATCCCGTAAAATACAACTAGATAAATAATTCAAACTCCTCTCTTATGTTTCTGCCCCATACAGTGCCTTTGGCACAATCACTCCTTCATACAATCTCCTCTTACCATTCATTCCCAAATGTCTATTTCTAATTACATTTTTTAATCCTCCATATACCTTCTCAAACTCTGTCACTTCCTTAATCCCTTAATGAAATAAGAGTAGCTTGGTTAATTGTGATTATATATATATATATATAATAAAAATTAGATGTAGAAAAAAATTAAGGTCACTAAGCTTAGTATATCGGAAATGACAGGATCAACCGACTCCCTGAATAAAACCCTAGAGGAAATAGCACAATGTGGTCAATACTGCTCACTGTATGCTGTGGTTAAAAATTAGGTGTAGGGAAAGTTGAGGCCTTGTAGTGCCTATCCATACAGGGTAAGCCCTTAGTCCTATTGTGGTAACAGTGTTATATGATATTTGTGTCTTTTTTGTATACAGCCAGAGGATTTCCTATGTGAGTTACCTATGTGCTTTATCCAAAGATTTGAGTCAGATGACTTCTCTCATATATCTTAATTAGTGTCTTGCTACCATAATTTTTTTCATATATTAAGTGCATTAGTATAAGTTGGACTCTGGTCTGAGATCTTCTTGTTGGTTGTAATTATATTCATGTGTACTAGATAAGGTATATAAAGATGTATAAAGATAGAATAAATAAATAAATAAATAAAATTAAAAAGGTGTTTCAACCACCATTACAGGGATGGTGTAAGTTTTGACTCATCCATTCACCCTACTCCCATCCCACACCCATCCATAAGCCCAAAATGAAATCTCTGCAGATGCAAATGGAGAATGATTATGAATGAATGAGGAAATGATATGGTCTAAAGGGGTTTCTTTTTTTTCTGCTCTGTAGTTTCTTGAGTGAATAATGGATGAAGGGGGCCATCTTGTAATGATGTGGTGAGGGTAAACCAGCTTCTAGTGTTGGGCCCTGCTGTGCAGGTGCTGTGTCTTGCTGCATTGCCCAACTTGAACAGTGGGTAGGGGACAGAGATGACCCTTCACCCACAAGAAGCCCAGATAGAAGGTACAACAAATTAGTTTTGGATAGGTATTTACCTAATTATAGTATACAGGAAAGGAGAAGTGCTCATTGGGTACCATCTCCTACTCTCCTATTTATCATACCTAGCCTCAAATTCGTGTACAGATTTCAACTTAATCTATATCCTTGATATCTAATTATCATATCTAGATTTGAATTCATGTACTGTTCCAACTTGGGCTATATTCCCTAAGCAATTCCAAATATCTATGCATCTATATGGAAAACTGTATTTCTACATATCTGACATGTGGTCTTTCTCAATTTGTTGCCATGACCTCTTAAAGCCCTTCCATCTTTAATCAAAAGATATCTTCTGTGGATGCAATCTATCCCCTTTAGTAAACTGAATACTGTAATCATATCACTTCTCTCTCTTTGACGTTTCAAAGTTGGCAGTGAGTTAGTGTGAGAGGGATGATATAGTCATCCCTCTTGTATGAGGGAATGTTGTTTGGTATACAAGTATGTATAAATAGAAGTGTTGTATCTTGATGTATTGCCTTTGACCCTTGGCAGTGTGGTGTGGAACAGGTGCTAAGATAGAAGAGATAACAAATGGGTTTTTATGGATGTGGGATGAATGGATGGTTTAACTTGGCTACTCCACACCCCACTCCCTTTTATAAAATATTCATGAAGTGACAATTTTATTTCCTCTTGAGCGGTAAATAAGAGATATCAGAATGGTGCTCCATTGAGCTCTTGCAGTAGGGTACCCCTAGTTATATTCATACAAGTGGTAGATTGGATTAATACTGGCAGTCCTGGGTCAGGCCTTCAGTTGGACAAGATTAACTATACTAACAACATAAGAAGTTTACAGTATAGTTGGGAATACATGAATCTAAAAGAGTACAGTGGTGTGATGTGATGTGAATCCATGCAGTACATGGCAACTTTTACATGTTCATGTTTCTTCATAGTTCTACCAGGTTATAATGTATATTTTGATTTGTAAATTGAACTGTGCCCAAGTTTATGGAAGAAAATATCTACATGACTGCAATACTCTGTGGCAAGTTCACGTGTCCCTTAATATCATCAGTGTCAGTTACACAACTAACCACTTTGGTATGATGAATCCTACATAGGCCTCATGAGACGCAAGTGGGTACATGAGGATGCTGGCATTGACGTCTTGATTATACATCAGGGGTGATAATGCCTATTTGCAAAAAAAAAGAGGAAAATTGGCCGGGGATCAAGGGGGCTGCTTAGGCCCCCTTGTGGATCCAGGGGGTGAAGCCCCCGGAAGCTCATGGATTTTAGCATTTTCCAAGCATTTTTGAAACATTCTGAAGTAGATATGAACTACTTTTGAAACACCATGATCACAATAAATCCTATCCCCTGTATTTACCTAGTTTTACCTAGTTGTATTTACCTAGTTGTATTTTGCGGGAAGGGGAGCTATGCTCGTGGTGTCCCGCCATTGTATCTCGCAGTGTCTAGTTTGCTTTTAAACTCATGAATGGTTTTTGCGCATACTATTTCATTATCCAGTTTGTTCCAAGTGTCCAAAACTCTATGTAGAAAACTGTTTTTCTTCAGTTCTCTTCTATAGCTATGTTTTTTTTTTTTCTTTCCATGTCCTCTTGTGTTTCTCTTGTCCCAGTTAAGTAAGTCCTCTCTATCAAGTATCTCTGTGCCTTTCATGATTCTGTAGATGGTCAATAGGTCATCTCTCTCTCTTCTTTGCTCCAGTGTCGGTAACTCCAGTTTGGTCAATCTCTCCTCTTATGATAGGTTTGCAAGTGCAGGTGCCATTTTTGTAGCTGCTCTTTGGATTCTTTCTATTTTCTTTATATTCTTTTTGGTACTGGGGAACCACAATGTCGCCGCATACTCTAGTCTAGGCCTTATCAATGTAACCAATATTTTTTTTATCATGTCTTCGTCCAAGTATGCAAATGCCACTTTTATTGATCTTAGCAAGTTGTAAGTCTCCCCGACAATTTTGTTAATCTGTTTATCATAGGACAAGTCGTTCGTGATAATTAATCCCAAATCTTTTTTGGATCCTACTTTCTTTACTTCCTTGGTTCCAATTGTATATTTTCCTGATATTCTGTTTTGCTTTTTCCAAACTCCATTATGCTACACTTCTTAGTATTAAAGTCCACTTCCCATTTATGACTCCAGTTCCATACCCTATTTAGGTCTTCTTGTGTGAATACCATTGCATGTCCACTTTATCTTAAAGTAATTACTGATGGAAGATACCATTGTTCTACAGAAGGGTGACTGCATTACAGTAATAACATGATTGGTTGACTGAATGGAGCTTAATGAAAAAGTAAATAAACAGACCAAGTTGAGTGTAGAAAAATGATAGAGTAATGGGAAAAAAATGTGTAAGTATAGAAGATGAATGAATGTGCAATCCAAGTTTTTCAGCCATTGATGACTTTACCTAGACATTTCTGCCATTCATTCTATATTTGCCAATTACACACTGTAATTGGCAACTGCTTCATGATGGAAAAAATCCAAATGCAGAACCATCTACATGTGATCCCATTCCAGCCAGAGACGGTCAATAAGACCCTCCCCCGAAAAATTTCTCCTCGAATTTTTGTCGACCTCAAAAATGCTCCTCAGAGCAAAAAATCCACAGAAGATTATCACCCCTGATATATATATATTTTTTGTAGTTATACGTAAATTACCCCTGGATTCAGTGAACTGGTTTGATCACATTTTCTGTGTTTATTATTACTCAGATTAAAAGAGAACGAGTAATACACCAGTGATTTCATATTTTATAATGTGATTAGTATGATGCATCATACATATGGCAGCTGATGCTTCATACAAGAATCTGACTCATACTGAAGTGATTAATAGAAGTGGTTAATTACCTTTTGTCCTGGATTAATAAGGTGAGAAATCTTTTCAGTCATTAGATTGTGGAAGTGTGGGTGGAAACGATACACGGAACCATCAACTGCAACTGTAACACTATCTTCTCTGATGCGGTTGAGCAGCACAGCCACGCCTGATGCTGCCAGATGGGCTGCCCTCCGTGAGACGCTTTCACAAATATAACGCACATTGGCACAGTCAGCATCTGTTGCATGACCCAATCCCAACTCCTCCAGAATCATACGACAATTGCTGAAGTCCCCAATCTTGTCGCTGGAACAAACAAAAGTACCTATGAATTTAACCTATTGCACCACAGCTATACTTTTTATATACTGAACATGAGGTGCATACAAACATAAAATATGCTGTATATTTAACTGGAGACAAAAAATAAGAAGCACCCAGGATCTAAATTAAAAATTGGACAACAGATTCAGATCTTTACAGAGCATCTTATTAACAAACAGCAAATATTACAGAAAACAAATATTTTTTACCTCTCAATTTCAGAGATATACTTTGTGAAGAAGGAACCCTTTTCATCCAAGATGTCTGACCCTTGCCCATCAAAGAGGAGACCATCAGCCACCAACTGGATAAGAACCTGCCTCACAATTTCACCCATGTACATGCCACTGATCATCTTTTCAAACAACTGCTTCCCAGGGTTTAGAGATTCTCTATCAATGTTGTGGTCATATTCTGTCCGTACAAACTCGAGGCAGCCGTTGTCACCAAATGCTCCCCATTCAGTGTTGATAACCACCTGCAATACAACAAAGAAATATATTGTGGGAAAGGTACCACACACATATCTGTACACTAACAATGATGCAATATAATTACACAATAATGCCTTTCAGCATTTTATGAATAGTTTTTACAAAACACACGAGAAATATGGTAGCAGAATTTCTCCACCCCCACACCATCCTGAACCGATGGGGAATCAAGGAGAGATAGAATCACAGAAGTGGTACAAAACAGGTTCAAGGGGACAGTAATGCTGACCAGGAGCATGACCTGGTGACCAGAAGCATCATCATTCCTTTGAGAGTAGAGATTTTAAATTAAGGTAGATGGATGATGTGTGCCCTAAAACAGTTGCTAAAGATAAAAAATAGGAGAGGAAAGTAAGAAAGAGAGAGGGGGAAGAGACAAAAAGGGAGAAAGACAGAGAGGGGGAGTTGAGATAGATAGATAGATAGATAGATAGAGAGAGAGAGAGAAAGTAAGAGAGAGAGAAAGTAAGAGAGAAAGTAAGAGAGAAAGTAAGAGAGAAAGTAAGAGAGAGAGAGAGAGAGAGAGAGAGAGAGAGAGAGAGAGAGAGAGAGAGAAATGAGAAAGTAAGAGAAAAAGAGAATGAGAGAGAGAGTGAGATAGAGACAGAAAGAGAAAGATATAGGGAGAAAGAGAGAGGGAGAAAGAAAGAGAGAGGGAGAGAGAGAAAGAGGGTGAAAATAGAGATAGATAGAGAGACAGAGAGAATGAGAAAGTAAGAGAGAGAGAAATGAGAAAGTAAGAGAAAAAGAGAATGAGAAAGTGAAAGAGACTGAGATAGAGAAAAAGAGTGTGAGACAGAAAGATATAGGGAGAAAGAAAGAGAATGAGAGAGGGAGAGAGAGAAAGAGAGAGGAGGAAGAGAGGGAGAGAGAAAGAGAAAGGAGGAAGAGAGAAAGAGAGAGGAGGAAGAGAGGGAGAGAGAAAGAGAGAGGAGGAAGAGAGGGAGAAAGAAAGATAGAAGGAGAGAGGGAGAAAGAAAGAGAGAAGGAGAGAGGGAGAAAGAAAGAGAGAAGGAGAGAGGGAGAAAGAGAGAGAGAAGGAGAGAGGGAGAAAGAGAGAGAGAGAGAGAGAGAGAGAGAGAGAGAGAGAGAGAGAGAGAGAGAGAGAGAGAGAGAGAGAGAGAGAGAGAGAGAGAGAGAGAGAGAGAGAGAGAGAGAGAGAGAGAGAGAGAGAGAGGAAAAGTCAAATTTATTCACCAACTATACTTACACCATGTATTTCATACTCCGAGTCCTTTGTAAAGATTAGCATGAAAAATAACAGCAGTTTTTACTACAACTTACTCTGATACACTATTAGTTGCTGAACTTTTACAGCACCATAACATTATCAGGGCAATTCCATAAAAACAAAAACAAACCTATGGTTCTACTATCTCTTGACAACTGCTATCATGTCAACATTCCTTACTTCTTGACATACAAAGGTATCATTTACAGGTTTTGCTTTGGCTCATATTGGGAAACCTGAGGAGTGAAACTTAGGGCTGTCCTCAACCTAAAAGTGTTGTTACACTCATCTAGTTATTACAACTGAGGATTAAAGTGGTTGGACGAACTTTGTCTTACCTGCCTGGGGTCATCAACTGCATCATCCCATAGCTCTACTTTATCCAGCTTTTCCATGTAACAAGCATTGGTGCCAGTACCTGTGGGTGTATAAAGTTTCTTGATAATGTATGGATTATACAATTTTCTCTGTAATATATGACTTTCATGGTCTTGTAACAGGATATGACTGTTATGAACCGATGCATTGACATTACAAATTTCTGGTTTTCAACCTGAAGCAAGGCCAGTTAAGCTAAAAACTTTTAAGAGAAATTATATACATACATACATACATATATATATATATATATATATATATATATATATATATATATATATATATATATATATATATACATATATACATACATATATACTGGACTCAGAGTAACAGAATTTATTACCGACGTTTCAAACCCTGTCCGGGGTTCGTCCTCAGGATTATACATTGTAAGCAAAAGGATTCAGTTATATAGTGTACCGATGTTCTCTGGGACAGGTCCCACTGGATTGGACAGAGTTGAACAAAATCAAAACCTATTCCAAATGACAAAAGGAAATTAATTCATGTCATTCAGTTTTGGTGTTGTTTGATAGTTTTGATTTGTACTGATAAGGGAGCTAAGCACAAGCAGGACAGAAAGAGCGGCAATAGGTGACCCGTGTGGTGTTTTTGGGTCCGGACTGTGATTTTTGATATTTTTTATTATGTTGTTTTTTTCTTTTCTTTTTTTTTCTTTTTGTTATTTCTGTGGACACTTTGTGCAAACTTTGTGATTAAATTTCTTTTTGTCATTTAGAGTTGGTTTTTGTTTTGTTTTTGTTGTGTTTTATAGTTTGATTTGTACTGATAAGGACGTACAGGACAGTTAGAGCGGTGACAGACGACCTGTGTAGTGCTTTTATGTCTGGTCTGTGACATTTGATATTTTTTTTTGCTCTTTTTATTTTTATTTTCGGTGGTTGCATTTGTTAACACTTTGTACTTACTCTGTTATTGATTTCTGGGTGTCGTTCAGAATTTGTATTGTTCCGTTTATTTTGACATGGGATATGTGGCGTTTTTGTCAACCTATATTAACAAACTTCAGGTTAGTCCCCTAAAGTGTTATCTATATTTACAAAATTAAGGTTAGCTACCCCCCAAAGTGTCATCTAAATTTACAAAATTCGGGTTAGCTCCCCCCCCCAAAAAAAAAAAATCCTGGATACGCCACTACTCATTATCTACACAAAGAAGTTTTACTCACCTACAATGAGACCAATTCTGCAGTTATGATTTTTCCAAGCACAAGACATGAGTGTGCCAGTAGTGTCATTCAATACTGCATAGACTTTGATCTGTACATCCTGCAAAGGAAAATGCTTAAGTTTAGAGGTTTAGTGTGGATATTTACATCACAACCATAATGAAAGTATCATTAAATCACACACACACACACACAATACAATATTGGATTCAGACAAGGAAGATCATGTACAATAACTTGATTTGCTTCTATTCAAGACTAATAGACATAATACAAGAGAGATGGGTGGGCAGACTGTGCCTTTCTGGACCTACAAAATGCATTTGATAAGGCACCACATAAAAAACTAATAAAGAAGATTGAGTCAATAGGTGGCACCAGAGGAAAATTATTGGAATGGATGAAAGACTTCCTGATTGGGAGGAAAATGAGAGTAGTAATTAGAGATAAATTCTCAAACTAGGAAGAAGTGATAAGTGGTGTCCCGCAGGGATCAGTACTGGCCCCGATCATGTTTGCCATATACATTAATGACATAGATGAAGGTGTAGAGTGTTATATGAACTTCTTTGCAGATGATGCAAAGATACTAAAGAATGTAAAAACGGAGAAAGACTGCAACTCATTGCATAAAGATTTGGACAAGATCTGGAATTGGACTCAAAAGTGGGAAGTAAAATTCAATATAAAGAAATGTAGTGTAATGGAATTTGGAAAGAGTAAAAACAGAATATCAAAAGATTACAAAATTGGTGAAGAAGAGGTGAAAAAAGTAAACTCGGAGAAAGATCTTGGAGTGATGATCAGCAAGGACATGACACCGGATAAGCATATTGATAAAATATTCGGACAAACCTACAATTTGTTGAGGTCAATTAAAGTGGCGTTTGCTTATTTGGACGAGGGAATGATAAAAAAAATTCCAACTACACTAATAAGACCAAAACTTGAGTATGCAGCAACACTATGGACACCCAGTACCAAAAAGAATATAAAAAAATTAGAAAGAATACAAAGAGCAACAACAAAACTAGCACCAACTCTTTCCGAACTGACATATGATAAAAGATTGTCCAAATTAGAATTACCAACTTTGGAACAAAGAAGGGAAAGAGAAGACTTGTTGAATATCTATAGAATAATGAAAGGAATGGAAGTCTTAGATAAGAATGACTTGTTAATATGGGATAATGGTAAAACAAGAGGACATGAAAAGAAACTAAAAAAGGATAGTTACAGAAGAGATCTGAAAAGGAACAGCTTCCCACACAGAGTGATAGATACTTGGAACAAATTAGACAATGAAACAATGTGTGCAAACACTATTCAAGATTTTAAGAAAAAACTTGATGCTGAGAGATACAAAGATGGGTCACCACGAGCATAACTCTCTTCCCGTATAATACAACTAGGTAAATACATATATATACATATATATATATATATATATATATATATATATATATATATATATAATATATATATATATATATATATACCCTTCTAATCTATGACCTTAAGCAACAAGGGAATACGGTTATTTCTGAAAATAAGCAGTCATTTAAAATTACTTACTCCTCTTCTAGCAATCGCCTGCTTTAGGAGTTCAACAACATCTCGCCCTTCAACACCTTCACATTTGAAACCTTTGGTCCAACGAGCAAGTCTGGCCTTTGTTAGCCCTTCTTGTTTGCAAGGGAAACTGAAGGTGAAGCCAAGTGGCAGAATTTCATCACCTAAATCCCTGTCCTTGACGAAGGATGACATGCATTCAGCGATGTGGTCAAACAGCTGTTGGAAAAAAAAATATATCATGGATAAGTAAAAATTATTTGTGCTTGTTATCTATAATACCACTACTAATAATAACAATAACCACAAATGAAAGCATATACCCACCCTTTATCTCTAATATAATAAATAATAACAACACAACAATAGTACATACATACATATACCAAAAGGAGGTGGCCAAAATACAAAGGTATAAAAACCACTCCCACCCATTTCATCACTAACATACTCCACTCCCCTCCACCCTCTTCCCTCCCTATTATCTTGGCACCTCCTGGATGACGGATCATCCCTGCAACTTGCCCACTGCCCTGAGTCAGAAGCAGTGTTGCAGGACACAGCACATCCACAGCAAGGCTGTTTCATCAAATCAGTGACCCCCCCCCCTCTCTGTCCCCCATGCAGAAAAAGAGAAGACAGGGAGAAATCCTTTCAGGCTGCATCAATTTAGTTCCCACACATACTCCCTCACCCCCATCCCCCGCATGCATCACAGCATCATCCACACACAACTATTCTCCACCCATCCCCCTCCCCCTCCCTTCCTGTCCTTCCTCAACAGACATTCCCCTCTTTCCCATTGCCTCTTTTACTCCATCCATCTCCTCCTAAGTCACACTCTCATGTTCACTCCTTCCACACCCCTTTTACTATTCTTTCTTCACTCATTCTTTTCATGTGTCCAAACTATCCCAACACTCTTTCATCAACCCTATCTTCCAACTCCCTTTCCACCCCCCATTCTCCTCATCTCCTCATTTCTCACTCTATTCAGCCTAGTAACCCCTATCATACTTCTCAGGCACCTCATCTCAAACATATTCAAACTCCTCCTCTCTTATATTCTATGTTTCTATCCCGTAAAGTGCTGTCAGCACAATCACTCCTTCATACAACCTCCTCTTAGCATCCATTCCCAAATGTCTATTTCTAATTACACTTTTTAATCCCCCAAGGCACCCACTTGCTTCTTTTAATCTACATTCTACCTCCACCTCCACTCCTCCCTTCCCTGCCAAATTTGCACCCAAGTATCTAAAACTATCCACTTCCTCCAGTCTCTCTCCCTTAACACTCACTTCCAGTCCACTGCCACCCCTTGCACATCTCACCACCCCACTTTCACCCACATTGTATAGGACAGTTTCTGTCACTGGCTTATAGCAGTAATTGGAGGGAAGTAGTAGCTGATAGTCAGATCTTTATAAGTTGGAAGAAATATATTCAAAGTTGACAAAGAATGTCAGCCCTCTGAGGCTGTATTTTTTACTGGGTGTTTATGGGTTTTGAAGATAAAGAACAAGGAGATGGTCTCTGTCACCTAAAATTGTTAACAATACCGATCTATCTATATACCAAGAGCTTTTTCCCCCTTATAAGGGAGGTAAATCAGAGGCACGTACCTATTCCCACCTATTTCACTCCCCTACACCACCCTTTCCACACCTCCCATCTCAGCTCCTCATGGATGATGGGTCACCCTTGCATCTGCCAACTGCCCAGGGTCAAATGCAATGCAGCAAGACACAGTATATTCACAGCAAGGCCACTTCACTTAATCAGCGCCCCCCTCTCCATCCCCTCATGCAGAAAATGAGAAGACTGGAAGAAATCCCTTTGGGCTGCCTTAAAATATCATTCACACATCAGCACCCCCTAACCCCCATCCCTCCCTTCCTTGCATAACAGTAACATCCATACAGTCACTCTCCAGGGTTAACAAAACCATATCATAAAAATATATAATTAGAATTTGTCTGTGGTATATTCTTTTATTACTATGAAACTTTTCTAGATAACTGGATTATAAGGTAATGTTTATCTATCATCTATTCAACATTATCATCATTGTTTTTTTTAAATGTTTTACAGCCACATCATATTTCAACTTGTGCTAAATTTTTGATAGGCTGTTTAGTTAATACCTGCTTTCAAGAAGTGGCTAAAATTCACCAGTGACATACCCCAGATCCAGGTCCAATCATGATGGGTTGTGGCACAGCATAAATTCGACTGTCCATTCGGAATTTCCCTTCACCAAGTTCAATCAGGAGGACACGGAAGTTGGTGCCACCCAAATCCAGGGCTAAGAATCTTCCTGCCTCTGTAAATACAGTATGTGGATGTAGGGTCACAAAAATTGCAAGTTTTCACAACAGGTAATTACCATTATCAATACATATATAAAGAGCCCTTTCCCCCTCACATGGGAGGGTGACCAATTCAAAGCATACTCCCACCCTTCATTCATCCAAAATGCATTCCTTCTCCCCTCCATCTTTAAGCTTCTTGTGAATAAAGATCATCATCCCTGTCCCCTGTCCACTGCTTGGGGGTTAGAAGCAATGCAGCAAGATTGTAATCCTTCAAAAGCTAACAAAACCATGCATTCTTAATACATTTTAAAGATAAGAAAGGCTTTGACTTGGGTAATCTGCCTGGGCATATATATAAAAAGTAATCAAATTAATAAAAAAAAAAATTACCTTTGCCATTGGGAAGTTCCCTGACGTAGGTGGGGAAGCATTTGATAGGAGCCTCTGGGTTGGTCTCTTTGCCCAGGCCCTTGTTGAGCTCCTCCTCTAAGCGTGCACACACCTCGCGGCACGCCTCGTCGTTCAGTACGAGTGAGTCACACACTTCCTTAACCTGCAGCAAAAGAGAACTTCGAGTTAAGAGAGATCCTTGTGTAAGGTGACAACACGAGACTGCACACACACATACACAGGCATTACAGCAGCCTCGGGGGAAACAAGCCATGCTCCGTCTCTTTCCTGATCCTATCGTAATCGCTCCTGAGCGATGGGTCTCGCGGGGGGGGGGGGACTTTACCGGGACCTATAAGGAGGGCGTGGCTTGTTCCATCCGAGATCACTGCGGGGGGCAGCTCTGTGGTGGGAAATGGAGAAAAAGGTGGTGGTCAAAAGGAAGGTGGTAGTTTGACCTTCAGCCCTAGTGCTGAACATACGAAAATTGTGGCCTCGGTAACAGTGGCCTTGAATCCCTTCCAATATGGTGGCAACTATAATTTTGTAAAATTGCCTTGAAAAAGATGAGGATGTGGTGGGGGAAGCCAAAACCAACATGATGAATTCTCTCACTGTAGTGGCAAACTTTACATATTTAGTTCTAACTAACGCTCTTTGGTTCTATTCCGTTGGGCACTCATCGTGAACATTACATGAAAAAGGACAACCGATACAGTTAGGCGTATTCTGGTAGACCGCCCGTGTAAGAGGACCAGTTGAAACCGGTAATATAAGTTTCATAACTGCGGGCGTGACTATGGACCTGCTGGCCTTGTAGGAGGGGCTCATCGTGCACTATAAAGAGCCGGTCAGTGTGAAAAGACCGGTCGTGTATTCCGAGAACCGGCAACATCTCAGTCATCGACCGCAGAACGGCCGGTCGTGTAATACTGTCTACATACATTGTAAAGAGGGGGGGGGGCAGGAATCTGTCATTTCGTGCAAAGTGATGGTTGGGTAATCCAGTAGTGGTCGGTCGTTTATTGTCTCCCAGTCGGTCATATAATGTACTAGCCATGTCGTGGAATACGTGCTGCGGCCAAGCAAGGGACGTTACGGGATGGTTTGGAATTCACAAGAAGGGAAGAAAGTAAGGGAGACACTCCTCGAAGGCAAACCACTCAGTCGCTTCCAAACCACCCAATGCCACCCCCGTGCCCCTCACCACCACACCACTCCTTGCTTGTTTAGGGCGGTCCGTCGGCGATCGACGACGACAGTGCTCCGGTGAGGTGAGATGGTTGAGTGAGGTTGGGTGGTGATGCTGTGCACTTTGTCGCTGGTATCAGCGAAGGTGACTGTGGAGCCCAATTTTTTTTACCCTCATATCCTTCCATAATCCGGGTAACTCAGATCTGGATCAGGTTGATAAATTCTAGTGTTGAACTGATGCCTTTTTGCCCGCCGATTGTCTTGTGTGGTTGCGGGCAGACTCAAGATTTGCAAGCACTTTGTACGCTATGAGATGCAATCAGAGGCGATGGTTTCAGGAGTATTTGGTGCGGTGTTACACTTCTTGAGTGTGATTTTTAGTTTATCTTTATAGCGTTATTTTTTGTCTTACTTTTTTTTCTGAACCCCTTACACTGCAACAAGCATCAGGCAGTTGCCCTTAAAGAATATGTCGGGGAAGGCGGTTCTCAGGCATGCGAATGACGTGACCCACCCATACATATATTTTCTAGATGTGATTTACCATACATTTTTGAAAATGCTGCGTGCTTATCCTTTAAGGGCTAACCACCATGCCCATATATAACCTTGCAAAATTTATTTTGTAATGCTATCTATTTTCACGAGAACCATGTCTACTAGTTTCCATGTTAAAATACAGCATACGGCGCCATATTTTGGCGATGACGTCACGAAGCGTATCAACACAAGCTGTCACTACTTGTGACGTCACTGCAAATCAGATTGCACCACAGGTAGGTTTTACGATAATGGTTGTAGCAGACGATTTTTTGCAGGAGTCGACATGATTTCAAGTTGCAATAGATAAAAAATTAAAGTTTTCGTGTAATCTATTTAGCTACTATTGACTTTAATAAGTACTAGAAACATATTCCGGTAAAATTACACACTTTTGATTTTGATAGTGGTTATACTTTAAGCTGTATACCATTGATTTGGAAAAAGAAGAAAAACAAGGTGCGGAACTGGGGCTGTTGTGTGTTGTCCAAGTATTTCTGTGCTCACATGTAGACCCATGGATTGGTAGTCTGCAGACCATTGAGACAGTGTGTTGTAGGGTTTCTGTGGAGTGAGCCAGCAGGGCACAGTCGTCAGCGTACTGCGGTACTATTCTCCTACACCCCCTCCCGCGGCCAAGACCCCTTTACTTGGAAGACCTTCGCCACCGAAGTCCCATGACCTCTGTCTCTCCCGTGATGATCCCATTTGCGTTTCGCTCTCACCGATTAACATCTTTCAGGAAAAAAGATGGTGGGGGAGGGGGAAGGGAAGGTGTCGGACACTATATTGTACATTGCTGTCCATTCATCTATTTTTTTTACTCTGAATATCAACAGGCGATCTCGTTCAGCTCAGGGAAAGACAGAAACCCACTTGATACTACTTCTTCCAGGTAAAGCCAAATCTATTTTATTCCATTAAAGGGGTAGGAGGAGGAGGAGGAGGTGCCACAAGGAAGCGAAACCAGATATTCCGTGGCAGTGCAGAAGTCTCCGGAAGTTGGTCTCATATCGAAGGCCGAGGTCCGCCCCCCGCCGCGCCGCCTCGCTTTCGACAACAATAATAGTAATGGTGGGTCTGCATTACAATGACTAGGGGAATTCCAGGAATATTTCGTCTCTCCCTCTCTCTGTGTGATTCACCATGGTTTTGGGGACATTTATGATTTATACATTTTTCCTTTCATTAATCATTGATAAGTAATATTGGCCAAGGTACTGTCAATGGCTTTCCAGCCAATCGCGTACACAAATGAAATGATGGTTTTTAAAGATAATTACAGGATAAGGTGGAGAAATGCGCTCGTCAGAAAACTGTGTTGCCGCCCTGTTCCCTGTGAATGACGCCGCTATGCAGTTACATCGGACTCTTACAACTCTGTCAAGCCAAAACTGGTCATTTTTGTTCAGCCCCCTTAACGGTGACGTAACCAAGGACTTTAAATACTTGAATAAAGAAAACAGTCAGCCAGCATGTGTGTGTGTGTGTGTGTGTGTATTCACCTTGGTCTTTGGATCACGTGCTGCACTCGTGATCGACAGCTATTTCCCTCCCGGAAGAGAGCTCAGAGCTCGTATGTGTGTGTGTGTGTGTGTGTGTGTGTGTGTGTGTGTGTGTGTGTGTGTGTGTGTGTGTGTGTGCACGCGCGCGCGACGGGTGTCTGGGTACATGTATATAATGGCTTAGCATCTAGGATTCCAGCTTCCACTTCAAGAATCAGGCACAGAGAGAGAGAGAGAAAGGGGGAGGGGGAGTGTCTGACGCCTGTGGCCATGCCCGTACCTGACGAGGGCGCATGCGGCGCGGTCGCCGGACCGGCGATCAGCAGATACCGTTTCGGAAGGTGATTTGGGGAGAGAGAGAGGTTCTCCTTGGGGAATGCTCCTTCGCAGAACAACTTTCCCATCAAGATAATGGCCCGTGATGACCTGATGGCATACCAACTCCCAAGTCGACTCCTGATATGTTGACTGAAAGCTTTCAGACCCACAGCAGATGCTCATTTTCTATAAAGCCATTTGCCTGCATATTTTTTGTCTAGTTTCTCCTGATTTTTTCCTTTACCTTCTGTAAAAACTTGCCCAGTGAAACGGTTCAACCGATCGTTTCCTGGCTGCTGTGTTAATGTCATCCAACGACAAGGGCACGCGGCAAATGGGTAGACAACGGCTAAATCATCAAGCACAGCGACTGAATGACAAGTTCACTTCTTCACAACAACGGTTGCAATGCTGCCGTCGCCATCATCGCGCGGGGGGAGGAGGGATGGAATGCGCGACATTAGTGTGTGTGATAGGGATGCTAGTGGAGACTACTCTCAGTTTAGCCAAGACGTGTACCTTTATCACTCGACTTTGGCTCTTCGAGAATAGGTTTTAATCGTCTCTCCCAGAAAATCCCTCTCAACCCATGTAGCCCAATCGATTAAACTTTTCACTCCTGCTTCGTATAGCCAGGCAATTTTGTTCGATCACTAGAACACCCCCACACACACACCTTCCTCCGGTAGCTCAACGAAACAAATATGCGGTTCTAAGCGGGAAACTAACCTTCAGCATCAATAAACCACGCTGGCGCGAAATCACCCTTGCTTGCCTTCCTGGGCGTCAAGGGCTCCGTACTTGGCTGCAAGGGCAGGGCCGATGGTACAGTCCGGGCCAGGTTGGAAGTGGGGTGGGTGAAGATGCACCCTCCAGTCACATCCTCGTCTTCAAACTCCCTCCACCTACGAGTATCTTTCTAAACTTTGCTTTAGTTTTCTGTTGTATAATACCCATCTGTTATTACCACCTTACCTACAAAGTGACGTCATCACAGACACACGCCCTGGCGCCGTCACTGCGAGCCCCTCGGACGAAAGTCTGGTTGTTCTCTGGTAACGTGGGAGTTGGGCTATGTCACGACTACATCCCTCCCCCCGAACCTCCGGACCAACCCACTTCCCAACGATGCTAAATCGTCCCCTCTGTCTGCGCCTGCTTGTTGCGTGCTGGAAAACACGTGAGAGTCCATATCCTAACTTAACCTTCAGGCGACCTCGTCGTGACCGCGCCTGCGCAGTGCGGGTCCGTCCGTCCTCTTTGCTGACACGGCACTGTGCCTAAGCGGTGCCTACTGTGGCACTAGTCAGAGGAGAGTGGGAGCGAGTAATGGCAGGATGAATCCTATTCAACCACTTCAAAGAATCGCCTTGTAGATTTTCTTTTTTCTGCACAAGGCAGCGAAGGTTCGTTAAGTGGTGTGGGGGGGAAGGAGTGCCCCCTCCCTCTCTCCCTCCCAACTCGGGGTCGGAATACTTTTTTCAGTCATCAGACCCAAGGGCACGACTGGCTATTCCTAAAGGTCAAACAAACTTGGTCCGTCTTCTTGCCTCTCCACTAGGTTTTGTCCCTTGCTCGATTCTTCTATTCTCTCCTAATTTATACAAGTCACAAATCAAAATCAGTCACTCGGCATTGTGTGAGTGTGTGTGTGCGCATGTGTCAGTGTGTGTGCATGTGTGCGTGTAATCTCTCCCAAATTCCACAGAGCCACAGCAGAAGGCCGCTGCCCTTTACTGCTATAGCATGCCCACCCGCCCACTCGCATCCTACGATAGCCGCGTATCCTTGGCAACGCAAGCACAAACCGACAGACGCGCAGATAGAGGGAGTTTCTTAGGTCGACGTAATATTTTCAGCTAAAATTGCAGACACACACACACACACACTGCTACTACAGCGGTCCGAGTTCGAATTCTGCCCAGGCCTGAAACAATTTCAGTATCGCTGTGTTGCGAGTCGTTACTCCCAACTCTCGTGGGCGAGGAGTTGGGTGTGTGTGTGCGTGTAAGATCACAACATTACCCATAGATCGGTCATATACGAGCTCTGAGCTCTCATCCGGGAGGGTAATAATAGCTGCTGTTTACGAGTCCAACACGTGATCCAAGACCATGGTGAATCACACACACAATCTGCAGCAGACATAGGCACCTTTTTCATTATTATTCTGCTGCCATCATATAATGGTCTGGCCACGGCGTCTGAAGTGAAACGAAGAGAAATGAAATGAAGTACATTAGGTTTGTCATGATGGTGTACACGCATGACGGCAAACTGTGGCGAAGGTTCCACGAAAGACGTAAGGGCAAATCAATATCTCCCGCCAACCAGAGTAGGAACTCACGAGACTAGGTGGCTCGGGTGGGAGTCGACACTCCCTGGGTGGACGGACTGTGGGGCCAACAACCTGTATTTACCTAGTTGTATCTTACGGAAAGGGGAGCTACGCTCGCGGTGTCCCGTTTTTGTATCTCGCAGTATCTAGTTTGCTCTAAAATTCATGTATGGTTTTTGCACACACTATTGTTTCGTCCAATTTTTTCCAGATATGGATACTACTCTGTGTGGAAAATTGTTCTTTTACAGGTCCCTTCTATAACTGTCCTTTTTGAGTTTATTTTCATGTGGTGTGTGTGTGTGTGTGTGTGTGTGTGTGTGTGTGTGTGTGTGTGTGTGTGTGTGTGTGTGTGTGTGTGTGTGTGTGTGTGTGTGTGTGTGTGTGTGTGTGTGTTATCTATTACTTATTGTTGTTCTTTTCAAAAGAAAAACGCAGCGGTGCTTGCCATGCGATTGCCACGACTGACTTTTGTTGTGTTGTGAAAACGCGGCTTGGCTTCCCTCCATGAACTATGTGTGAGATTCACCATGGTTCCGGATCACGTGTTGGACTCATGATCGACATATATTACCCTCCCCAATGAGAGCTCACACACACACAACTCCTTGCCCACCAGAGTTCAAGTGTCAGCTTGCAGTGTGTGTGTGCGTGCGTGTGTGTGTATTCACCTTTCACCTTGGTCTTTCACCTTGGTCTTTGGATCACGTGTTGGACTCGTGATCGACAGCTATTTCCCTCCCGCAAGAGAGCTCAGATCTCGTATGACCGATCTATGGGTAATGCTATGACCTTTCACACACACACACACAACTCCCCGCCCACGAGAGTCAGGGTAACGACCCGAAGCACAGCGATACCGAAATAATTTCGGCCCTGGGCAGGATTCGAACCAGGTACTGCGAGCACCACCGTACTTCCCAGTCCAGTGATCTACCAACCGCGCCACCGAGTGTGTGTGTGTGTGTGTGTGTGTGTGTGTGTGTGTGTGTGTGTGTGTGTGTGTGTGTGTGTGTATACATACTGTATGTATCAATGGCGATTCCGACACTCGGGCTGTTCGGGCTTTGTACGTGCATTTGCATGCTGATTTAATTTCTCCCAACACTGACTTCAAACAGGCTATATATTTGCAGCCACCTCAGGCTCCTTTTACTTAGCCTGGTCGCTGTTCATATATTTTTGTTCAGCGTCTAGTTGTCTTAGAAGTGCCCTGTGCCAAAGAATATAATTTGTAGTAGACGATACATCGATACATTCACACACGCCTGATTCTCATGCTCATAAGCTTCAGCCCGAGTTGTTACCCTTAATCGTAAAAACTAAAATTCTGTGTTTTAAAGAGATTAGGATTTAAATGTCAATCTATGAAAAAATTCCGTTCTGCAATATTCAGGAGAGCATAGTGCTCGGTATAAAAAAAAAAAAAATTGGGCTAGAAATATTGCAGAAAACGTGACATTCTTTGAGCTAGCAAGCAGACTCCTTGAAGACTAAAGTTGGAAATCGAACATTCCAGATAATGGTATGAACATATTGATTGTCTTTGTGCAGGTAGTGTCATAGAGAAACCCCACTGCTGGCCATGTTTATTATTTCAAACACAAGCTAATCAACCGTGGATAGATGGAGGCTATAAAAAAGAGAATATAAGCATCACAGTAAATCAGATAGTGAGTATGCATGATTACACGAGTTCGCTATCAGACTAAGACGACTGGAGTTTATGTATAAATGGAGCGAGTAATTTTTATATTAAAATGTATTCCACACTGTACCTCATGCAGATGTGAATGTAGCAAGACACCGCCTCTCCTACGTTCATTCATGAACAGTTCCGGACCACGGACATGGTTGAGGCCCGAGCAGGTACTACCCCCCCCCCCCAAAAAAAAAAAAAAAAAAAAAAAAAAAGGTAAATACCGAGCTACACACTGAATGGCCACGAAAAAAGAATGTCAGTCTCACAGATGTAACTCTATCATTGAATAGCTCCTGAGTATTTTGAACCCCCATAAATAAATACCGTAAATCAACAGTAACGTCAGTATCGATTTTTATTTATCTATTTAATGAATTAATTAATCTATTTATATATTTATCTATTTTTGGCTGGGACTGCGATGGAGAATATTACAACCGCACCTAACCTAAAAAATCGGGTAAATGTACTGGCAGTGCTGGGAGTGGGGAAAACATCAAAATTTGTTGTCTGCAGATAGCTGCAATCTTTTCTACTGGCATATTTCTAGGTAAAATCGGTAAATATAGAGTTATTTGTCTGTCTCACACATGCAATTCCTATCTATATCACTGGATAGCTCCTATCATTCAGAGCAAATTAATAGTAACGTCAGTAACGATTTAATTAATTTATTTATTTACTGGCGGGACTGCAGTGTAGAATAGCACAGACGAACTTAACCTAACATAACAAAATACTTTTTAATATCACTGTTCAGAATAAGTGACAACTTATCAAGGCTCTAACTCCTTATGTTCCTCATTTTGTATTCCTTGCTCTTTATGTTCCATATGTAGGGATGTTGCTTCAATAACTATAAAACATGGGGTGTAGCTTCTCGTTCATTTAAAGGGGCTAGCAGAAGTAACCATGACGGAGAGCGTGACGCCTACATCTTTCCTTGACAAAGGCTGAGGTAAGACTGACGACATTCGCATGCCCATTAAATCGAGTCGGTTCAAAACAGCTCATCAATGCACTGGCGGTGTTGAAAAAATAGATTTTTAACAGCGCCACTAACACCGCCATAATCATGGGGTAGGCACAGGGCGGACTTGTTTTATATATGTCTTATGCGAAAAGTGTGATAATCCCGAGTGACGCTGATGATCTGGAGTCGCCACACACACACACACACACACACACACACACACACACACACACACACACACATACATATATATATACATATATATGTATATTTATAACACACACACACACACACACACACACACACACACACACACACACACACACACACACACACACACACACACACACGAGGGTAGTTCCAAAAACAATGGCTCCTATTGTTTTTATTCTGCACCAAGGGATCTGAGGGAATTGTTTATGGCGTTGTTATCATGACTTAACCTTCGCAACAAACCGCGCTCCGGACGGCTATGCAAAGGCCCTTGCTTAACGCTGGCGAAAGCGCACCGAGAATAGGGACTGTTACGTGGTGCCACTCTCGTCTTCGAAGCTCAATTTTTGGAGTTACTAGTAAAAAATAAAATATAGGATGTATTAATTTTAAAATTACCCTTGTGTGTGTGTGTGTGTGTGTGTGTGTGTGTGTGTGTGTGTGTGTGTGTGTGTGTGTGTGTGTGTGTGTGTGTGTGTGTGTGTGTATATATATATATATATATACTATATATATATATATATATATATATATATATATATATATATATATATACAAAATAACCACAGTAGAAGGGAAACTTGTAGAGAGTAAGTACTGAAGATGTAATATACGAACGTACTTACTGTCTACAAGTTTCCCTTCTCCTGTTATTTTGCATTTTTGTATCACGGCGATGTGATTGTTTGCATATATATATATATATAATATATATAACTAAATAAAACCAGGCTTGGGACCACAGGTTGCTGAAGAAAGATGTGAGGAAGGCTTGGACGGGGCCCACGAAGAGGGCCACGCGGACCCCACGTATTCCCAAACGTCTTCGTGTGGCCCCAGTGCAGCCCCACAAAGCAGGGTCCTCAGTTGGGCCGACTGCCTGGACCAGATCCTGAAGCTGCATTCACAAATTGCACCATCACGATTCCACACAGTGGAGCAAAGGCACCTTCGTGCAACAAACGAGTGACTCCGCTGCCTCGATGCGCTGATGATGCACATTTGCGACAGGTTGAGGGAGTGGCTCTTCAGAGACACAACCAAAGACATACACATGCATGTCTGCATGCACACATACAAACTTGCAGAATAGCCACCAGTAACGAAGAACTTAACGGAATAAAGCTCTTTGCTTCATTATTTTCTGTTTCCTAGAAGTTAATCATGCATTCTTGAACACAAGTGTTTCTTATTGTATACAAGCTTGCAAGCACACGAGGTCCTCGTGAAGGGATGATGGATGGATGTTGGTGACATGCCGCTGTAGCAAAGAGTGCAGCTCATCCATCCCTGGATCTACACTTCGCCACCCCTTTCTTCCTCTAGTGCAGTCTCTTGCAAATGTAATGAACTACAATGCAACGTCCACCATGGAAACAATTTTTCCTGATACGGATAGTTGACAAATTTCCAAGGGGAGATTTGCCTCATAGTATGAAGTATTTCTGGTGGAGACAAAGCTAAAGGTTTTTAACAATAAAGGTTAGATGAAGAAAACCACAAAGTAGTTTGGGATAGCTGAATGTAGCGCCCTTCTCCCCACCCTCCCCCTCCCTCTCTCTCTCTCTCTCTCTCTCTCTCTCTCAGCCCGTTGTTCCAGCCCGCCTCAGGCCACTCCTGCTGCCTGAGTTTTGACCACGTCGTAAAAATGTCCTGGGCTGCTGTCGAAGGACGTCCTTTACCTGATTGGCCTTTACCACGGGTTATTCTTCTCGGTTGGCGAGGGACCCGACCACAAATCTGGAGATAACAAAAAACTGTCCCTGACTTTTTCTCTCTTTTTTTCTGTCGTCGCCTTTTTTCGCCGTCACAGACGTTTCCAAGAAGTGAGACGACAGGAGGATACGTGCCCTATATCCTATTTAAGTACGCATGAATTCATCACCAGCACGCGAATGGAACGGGCTCTGGGGAAATGTGCAGTAAAGGCAAGACAGGGCACGCCCGCGGGACCTTCGCTTGGTACCCAGCCTACTGTGCTCTACTTATCGAAGAACAATGAAAAAAAATCATCTGAGAAGGAAGAGGAAACCATGTGTCCATACATACACACATATTGTGGGTACGCGTGCGCACGACCCCTCTTCACACAGACGCGCGAATGATTCGTTTCATGCGGACGAGGGCGTAACACCTGGAGATGATTTTTAAAATCTCGTCGGTCGCGCACCACTGGAATAGCGACGTACATCAAGGGTCATCGAGGGTGAGAAATACTAGACAAGAGGATACAGAAAACAGTCCAATGGTGAATGGTCAAACGCACAAAACAACACTTGAAATCTTCAATACGGTGGCGAACTTT